>NC_067144.1:26423816-26753122 GCF_903995435.1 Acomys russatus | reverse complement strand
TAGCAGAACTGAGTAAATTTTATCATTTCAGTTTAGTCCCAGAGTTGAAATTTTATGAGATTCTTAATATACATCACTGGAAGTTGATATCACAAAAATTAAAAAAAATCTTTCAGAAAGATTTTTTAAAGAGTGCAGAGAGATGGAAAAACATTAGGTCAAATTAACTGAGTTCTAAAGAAAATTATAGTCTTATAGTGTTGATGCCTGACTCAATGAAAAGAGTATCTGCATATTGCAAGTCACAAGACCCTGTCCTCCTAAGCCAGCACTCATGGTACCACTTGCTTCCCTTCCTTCCAACATAGTCAAATTATACTCAATGGGGGAGACGGTCATGGTAGCTACCACTCATCCAGGTGGACTTTCCTTTGGAGTCAATTCTAGAGACTGAGAAGCAGTGCAGACCTTACATAGAAAACTCCTGAAGACTATGGCACACACAGAATGGATATTTATGAATGGATACCCTTCTATTGAGTCAGGAAAAGAAGTGTAAGTTAGCAAGCTAATGAAAGAACAAGAGGCTGATTCCCTGCCTGATATGAAGAGAAGCATGGTCTATGGTAAATTATTTTCTTTCATTGGTGACTGCAGACAGGACAATAGCACTTTCCTAAGTGCCAAAACCTCAACTCGATGCTTGTTTATGTAATCTCATATTTCTGAGTTTTTGAAGCTTTTGTAATTGTACTGCAAACAATAGCTTGTGCGCGCGTACGTGTGTGTGTGTGTGTGTGTGTGTGTGTGTGTGTGTCTGTGTGTGTGTGTGTGTGTGTGTGTGTCTGTGTGTGTGTGTGTGTGTGTGTTTACCATTACAGTGGTAAGTATTAGGGACTAAAAACTGAATGAGTCTCTATTTTTATTACTTACTTTTAGAAACCTTACTGTCTGTAGGCTTATGCATTGTAATTATGGCAAAATTAGCAACCGTAACTTATTTATTGGGTCTGTGTTTTCAACAAACCCAAGTTGCCAAAGTTCCCCCAGTTTCATTTTGATCAAAAATAAAACAAAACAAACAAAAAAGAACTTAACATAACTCAGACAAAAGACACAGACATGTAAACCTCTAGGCCTGTCTATAGTCACTAGTGAAAGATTGGACAGAAGCAAAGTGAAAATGGAGGAAACGTTCTGACCCTGTGTGGCCACCTGCACTATAGAAAAGAGGGTGCAGTACAGACACCCCACATTCGGCACTGCAACAGAGGAGTTGGTGGTTTATGACTGACAGAAAACATACTGCCAAATTTGTGAGGCATCAGAAACCTGGATTTTATTACTAAAATGTGCATTTTGATCTAAAATATGAAAAGGATCTTTCCTTATAACATTTCCCAACTCAGAATACAGCATTAAAATGATTTTCTTTCTCTCCTCCACTGACTATAAGCTTCTGTTTCTTACCCTGGGCATCTGAATCTTTTATTTGCTCCAGTTCTATTCACTGCCTGTTATTCAGACATTGAAATTCCAAATGTTAATTGTTCTTCCAAGTACATTGACAAAACAGCAGCTAAATAAGGGTAGAGCAGACTGTGGTAGACTCTGACATGCATTTATGGAACAATGGGGCTCTGAGAGACAGCCTTGTAGCTCACGGGAAGACATAAGATGTGCTATTTTGACTGTTTCATAGCAGAATGGGGAACACACGCACACAAGGGATTTATGCATTTTTACTTAGGTTTGCCCAAAATCTTCAAGGCTATAGAATCTTGTGACGTCATTATGAACTCTCCATTTCCATTGACACAAAGGCTAAAAATTTCTAGTGACATCACCAAAGAAAATGAAATCTACTTCGATTCAAAAGAATTCTTTTACCTCGTAAGATTCTGGTATAAAATTGCACAAATGTTTCCACACCGGGTGTATGTCACTGCGCTGATGCACAGTGGGTGACACCCTCCCTAATAAAACTCAAACCTGCCAAAAGAAAGGTTTCATAATTTCGAGGGAATAAAAGACACCCTGAAATACTGAGCTCAATAACTTTCTTAAAGGAAATCATTTAAGGATATATTTCTTCAGGGACATTCAGATTTCCTCCCCTGTCTCGTTACTATGATAGCAGTGTTTTTTTTTTTTTTTTTTCCCCTTTGTGGGTTGGTCACAGAAACATAGAAGAAGGCACAGAAAGCTTCCACTTACAGGAACAGTGCAGCTCAATCTTTTGTTTTTAAGGTGCAGTGATTTCAGTCTCAAAATGTAACTTCGGGCAGTCTGAAAAGAAACAGGTTAAAATCTCTTTCAGTTATAATTGGTATTTCAGATTTAATTAAAAATTAAACTTTCATAATGTTTCCCCATCCAAAGCAATGCATTCCCAGTCAAGCAGAGCTCTTTTATCCCTGTTAAGGGGGAAAAAGAAAAAAAGAAAGGGAAAATACCCTTTCCCAGAGTAATTTCTTAATGAAAATAAAAGAATCTAAAGATGAAACACAGGTAATTCTGAAAGAACAAAGTCTCCCTCCATGTTAAGGACTTCATAGTGCTTTGGCTAGCGACTTCCTATAGTGCATTTAGTTATATTTAAGTAATATAAAGAAAAAACTCTAAGGAAAAATTTCACTACCCAAAAAGTATGGAAAATATTAAGATCATAGGACAACATGGAAAATTCCATGCATCTGCATATACATGTTGAAGGAACCTAATCTGTGGTTTCAAACAATTGACCTGTGGAGGCAAGACTGTAAATGAGAGGTAAACAACCAGTAATACAAAATGCAAACTGGCTACTGCGTTATATTACGGGCTGCCTGTGCCCCACTTCATATCAAATTATACTTCCTGTAACATAGTATCACTAGTGCAACACAAGAAGATCATAAGGATTTAATTGCGACACCTTGGGTTAACTGTATGGTTAAAAATAAAACAGAAACAATTCTTTAATATTCAAATTAAGAGCCCAGGCATTCAGCTCTCCAATTGTATCCCACAACTTTGAGATTTAAACAGCCTAATGTTTCTTTTTCAATCTTTTCTTCAAACAGCATCCTCTACAAATACTAGTAATAAGAGAATCACACACACACCACATTAAGGCATTCCTATTTTTAGGTTCAAACAACTAGCACATTAGTGTTTAGAAAATGATATTTTTAATTCTAAAATGGAGCTATTATAATTATCTTCCTTATTTTACTTTACAACAGTATTTTTATTATGTATTTGTTGCCCTGATTGTGGTAGGTTTATGTCTGACCCTCACATAATGCAATGTAATATTTAATATTTCCACATATGAGATCATAATCATAAATCACCTCTGAAATTGCACCTATTATTAGAAAATGCATCTGGTTCTCACTTGCAAATCCTGTTTTCCTTTGAAATATATGGAAGAATAATTTGAGCAATGTGTCTATTTGATGTACATACATTTTAAATGCAAACTTGCTCATAATTCATACTAAATCCACCCATGAATGAGATTAGATTTTATAAAAAAAATTACTGACTTACTAAACTTTCCCTTTGCTTCTCAAATGCCTGAATTAGACTAAAAATGCACCAGTGTAAAGACAGAAATTATGGAGGCGTCACCAGGGACAACTGAATGAGAGGAGGGGAGAGCACATATATCCTTATAAGGCAACCAAACATTCAAGAAAGACACTGACAAAAATAACTGTGCTCAAAAATTATATGGAATAACAATAACCCCTGATAAATGATTCAGAAACATAAAAAGTATCCCTTTCTAGATGAATCTGAATCACAACTGGCATTGTTCTCATCAACAAAATGCGGTCAGTGAAACCGACTCCCTGTCTGGCTTCAACCGGGAAAGGTGAGAGAAATGAGATTGAACACACACATATAAACTATTTAGCTGACAACTAGCAGTTCCTCAAACCAGCAGATGTGGAGTACAGGAAACTATTGAAACTCATAAGGTTCCTTGTGAATAGTCAGCATTAAGTCATGCACGCCGTCCCTCGCTGTTCCCTTTGCCTAGCTTTCTTCTCCATTTCTGCCTGCTTCTCCCTCTGTCTGTCTCCGTCTCTCTTCCTCTCTCTGCTGAGGGTAATGAAGCTCAAAAATAACATCTTGTATCCTGTTGAGGGAAACTTGGTCACAACTATCCTTCCAGATGACAAACTCATTTTCAAATGTCTGGTTCTCCACCTAAAAAAACAGAGGAATTGAGAAAATAGACTCGGCCTTCCTTACACTCCCAACACCACCCCTTTTCATTCCTGTGCTGCATTCATCAAAAGGAGGACTGAAGTTTATTTACATTATGCCTAACCTCAAATAGGACCACAAATAAGCCTAATAACAGGACCGCTCTGTGGCACTCAGGCAAACGGCTGGGCAAAACAGATGGATCTTGCTTTGCGCCAGGACTTAAAAAATACAGTCGCCAACTCACTGTTGGCGACTACGTATCTTGGCCCAAAGATGGACCTGGAAGAGGGAGCAGTTGTCTTTGATATGAATACTGCTCCTCTTCATTGCCACATGAACAAACCATTAACTCTGTCACTGAGCAGTAGGGTGCAATATTAGGTAGAAATTGCTCGAAGGCAGGTCATTAAGGAGTGAAAAACTCTGAGGGCACACTGAGACTGAGGTGCAGAAAATAGGGCAGGGCCTTATCACAGCCCTACTCTTTGCTTCTTAACTTCCAGCTTTTGGGATCACAACTGTACAGGAATCCACCTTTAAAACAGATCTGCAATGCATGTGTCTTCAATAAGAATAAATTTCCCTGACGTAAAAGTTTTTACAATCTTTTAAAAAATCATATTAGGCAGTAGTAAAATTAACATCAGTGGTAGATATTCTAGTAGGAATGAAACTGTGAGGATTTACAGAGTATATTCAATATCCAATGACACAGTGAGGTCAGTGTGAATTGTGAAGCCTGGAGAAGGATCCTCTGTGCACAAATCCTCAGCACAACAGCTCTGTCCTTTGCACTAGATGCTTTATGTATTCTCAGAAGCAGCAAATGAGGTACTTTACAGTGACCCATTCTACAAGTCAAAAGGCCGCAAATAAAGCCTTAGTTAAACAACAAAAACCATAGAGCAGTGAAACGCCACAGATCCTAGCACTGAGTAGATCAAAGGTGGCCTCTGGCCATGCTAGCTCACTCAAACATCCTCACATAGATAGAAACTGAGATATCAGCTTCTGACTAGGCCAGAGCTCCAAGGAAAGAACAAGAAGCACTACAGTTTAGGAGGTCAAGCACTTCTCTTAATGTTCTGCCCTGATTTTATCTTGCTCAGGTTATTTTTGCATGTTCAGTAAATCTTTTTTGGCTTATTAATTTTGACACTGCAATTATTTGACTCTTATGTGACTGTGATCAGCATAGAATGCTAATTGTGAATTTTCAGTTGAATTTCCCTTCTGAAAAAATTATGGAAAATTTCAAATATATGGAAGAGTAAAATGCACAGTGAGTTAGTTCCATGCATTGCCAACACAGCCATTGTCTACCTATTCTCTTTACCAGTTTTTCTTCCACCAGATCAAGAGACAATGCCAAATAATGTATCACTTACCCATAAAGACTTTAGTATGCATTACTAAAAGATAACTTTTTATTGACACAACTGACATTTTTTCAAACCCAGAATAAAATGACTTTTAATGTTAGTAAATGGTCTGTTAATGTCAAATATTAGATGTTACCAAATCTTCCATTAGCATATTTCTCCTTTTCCCAGAATTCAATTTATTTATTTATTTTTAATTTTTTATTAATTTATTCTTGTTACATCTCAATGGTTATCCCATCCCTTGTATCCTCCCATTCTTCCCTCCCTCCCATTTATTTTCCCATTATTCCCCTCCCCTATGACTGTTCCTGAGGGGGATTACCTCCCCCTGTATATGCTCATAGGGTATCAAGTCTCTTCTTGGCAACCTGCTGTCCTTCCTCTGAGTGACACCAGGTCACCCCCTCCAGGGGACATGGTCAAATGTGAGGCACCAGAGTACGTGAGAAAGTCATATCCCACTCTCCACTCAACTGTGGAGAATGTTCTGACCATTGGCAAGATCTGGGTAGGGGTTTAAAGTTTATCGCCTGTATTGTCCTTGGCTGGTGCCTTAGTTTGAGTGGGACCCCTGGGCCCAAATCTGCCTATCATAATGTTCTACTTGTAGGTTTCTAGGACCCTCTGGATCCTTCTACTTTGCTATTCTCCCATGCTTCTCGCATTTAGAATCCCAATAGGATGTCCTCCCCTCTGTCCCAGTTTCCTGGTAAGTGAAGGCTTTCGTGGGACATGCCCCTTGGGCTAGTATGCAGATATAAGTGCTTCTTTCAGCTTCTGGGTTAATTCACTCATTATGATCATTTCTAGCTCAATCCATTTGTCCACAAATTTCGGGAATTCCTTGTTTTTAATAGCTGAGTAGTAGTCCATAGTACCACATATGTACCACAGTTTCTTTATCCATTCTTCTACTGAGGGACACTTAGGCTGTTTCCATGTTCTGGCTATTATGAATAAGGCTGCTATGAACATGGTTGAGCAAAGTTTCTTGTTGTGTGCTGGAGCATCTTCTGGGTATATTCCAAGGAGTGGAATAGCTGGGTCTTGAGGAAGCCCTATTCCCAGTTTTCTGAGATAGCACCAGATAGATTTCCAAAGTGGCTGTACTAGTTTGCATTCTCACCAGCAATGAAGGAGTGTTCCTCTCTCCCCACATCCTTGCCATCATGTGGTGTCGCTTGAATTTTTGATCTTAACCATTCTGATGGCTGTAAGACGGAATCTCAGAGTTGTTTTGATTTGCATTTCCCTGATGACTAAGGAGGTTGAGCATTTCTTTAAGTGCTTCTCAGCCATTTGATATTCCTCTGTTGCGAACACCACCAAACCAAATAACCCAATTGAGAAATGGGGCTTGGAACTAAACAGAATTCAATTTAAAATGTCACACTGCATGGCTGTGCCATGTGCACTTAGTTTTTCTTGTCTGTGTCGATTTTTGTTTTCCGTTATTTTCGCAGTTTTAAACAAGATCAAATACTTCGTGTTTTGTTACAGAACTAATACTAATACTTTCTTATAAATAGACTGGAATTATGACCTTCATAGATGCATACAAAAGATTTATTATAATACTGGCCAGGACATTCGGTCAACCTGACATGTCATTGAGGATATTAAACTTGAATAATGATTAAGAAGTATCAGCAATAATTTAGTTTTAATGAACATTTTTATTTTAGCATTATATAAAAGCATAACTTATAGGACGTATGTCTGAGTCCTATGTCCTATTGTTATAATAGAAAACGCTGACAAAATCAACTTAAGAGAGAAAGGGTTTATTCAGCCTACAATTCCAGGTTACAGTCTGTTTTCACAGGTAAGTTGGAGGAGGAAGGTGAAATAGCTAGCTGTAGTAAATCCACAGACACAAACACTGAATCACTACATGCATGCATGCATGCCATCACATTTTTTAAAGTTCATTTGTCAGCTGATGCACATTAAGGCAGTGTCCACCTTTTGGCTGTTATGAATAAGAGTGCCATGAACATTTTGTGTGGATATGTTTTCATTTCTCTTTGTGACACACTGAGAAGTTGAATTGTTGAGTTCTCAGATTTGGTTGATTTTAATTTTAAAGAAATTCCTAACATATTTGAAATGAACTATTAAAATTTCATTCACATCAGTTATGTGGAATGGTTCTGTTTCCCCACATCCTTATGAATACTTTTTACTGTCTTTAAGAGAGAAGAATCATAGCTCCTGTAGCTGTATGGCGGTGTCCTCTGGGTTAAGTTTACTTTCCCCCAGGGTTATTCATGTCGAGCATCTTTTCCAGTGTTTATTGCAATTCCTCTTTCTTCTTCAGTGAGATATTTATTCAAAATATTCATTTTAAAATGGATTATTTATCATACTAGGTAATATTTCTTAATATATTAGGAGATAATTTATGATTTATAAGTAACATTAACACTTATGATAAATTTAAGACTTATTAATCTATTCAAATCTTATAGCTGTTTTCTTATCATTTCACTTCTATGATTAAGTTCTTAATTTTGTTGAAGTTCAAGTTTTCAATTCATTCCTTTGTAAGCATATTTTTATTGAAAATTTTATACATGCATATAATGTGATTTTATGAAATTCACTCCATTCTCTCCTTTCCAATTTCTCCCTTATTTCTTCCAGCTTCGTGCTCTCACTCTCTCTCTCTCTCTCTCTCTCTCTCTCTCTCTCTCTCTCTCTCTCTCTCTCTCTCTCTCTAATTCACTAAGTCTAGTTAGTGCTGCTTGTATATGCAAGGGTATAGGACCATCTACTGGAGCATGGGCAGCCTTTCAGGGGCAGCGTCTTTGAAGGAAACTTAAATCTTCTTCAGTAGCTACTAGCTGCCAATAGATTCTCACACATGGCTTGGAATTCTAAACTCGCATTTTGGCTGGCTTCATTTTATACAGGTGTTGTACATGCAGTTATAGCCTCTGTGACATCACACGTACAACTGTCCTAACATGTTCGCCAGATAATGCTTCACTGCACATGTTCACTACTTCTGGCTCTTAACACTTTCGGCCCTCTATTTTCAATAATCCCAGCATCTGTAGGAGGAAAAGGAGAGATGCTGATTATGAGACACTGACCACCCACTGTTCTTTGGATTAATCACCACCTACTATGAAAAGAAATTTCTTAACGGGGAGTTGAGAGATGCACTAATCTATGGGTAGAAAGATAGGAACTTAGGGGGTAGGTTAGTAATACGTTCGTAATGCTATGTTCAACAATAGCGTTAGGTCTCCCTATATCTATAGCCTAACAAGTCATGAATTTTGAGCTTAGATAACAATGGGTTCCATCTTGCAGAGTGAATATTAGATTCCATAATATAGTTGTTTACTAATTTACTACATCCACACCATTTATGCCACTATGGCATCAGTGGGCATGTTTTGCCAGTCCAATCATTACTGGGATTTACTCATTTTAAAATCAAGGTTTTGGTGTCATATCTAAGAATTCTTTCTGAAACAAAGTCCTGAAGATATTCTTTATAACATCTTCAAGTCCTATAATTCTAGCTCTTGAAGTTAGGTACATGAGCTAATTTTTATGGACAGTATGAGGTAAATATTTAAAATATACAAGTAGTCATGTAGTCTTTGCATCCTACCTAAGCGTTGACAAATTACATTGGCACCGTGTTTGTAAAAACCAACTTCGAAATAGTAAAGTTTACTTTTCTGGGCTCTCAATGTCATTCCATTGATCTACAAGCCAGTATCAGAGTCTCTTCCTCACTATATTTGAATAGTACATTTTAAGATGAGATAGTGATAATTTTGTTTTATTTTTATTAAGTAATTTAACTATTACATCATTTCCAATGTTAAAATTAGCTTGTAGGCTTCTAGAAAATTATTCTTTTTGATGTTATTACAAATGGAATTTTTGTAATTTCATTGTTGCTGGCATACAAAAAGAAAACGGATTTCTGCAGTGAACTTGTATATAGTTAATTTGCCAAACTCGTAATTAGTTCATAAGTGTGTTTATGTGCATTACTTAATTTTCGATGTGCCAGATTATATTATCTACAAACAAAAATCATTTTTATGTTTCACTTTTCCACTGATTTCTGTCCATTATGGCTCCTTTTCTTTTGCTTCCCTCTCTGTTTCATCATTCTTAGCTCAAGTTTACTATATTGTCACATGCAGGAGGTCAGATCTGACAGCTTTGACTCCTTTCCAATCTTAGCAGCAAGATTCCATGGCTACATTTATATTATAGATTTTTCATAGATGCCTTCATTCTGTTCAGAAGTTTCCTCTGTTACTAGTTTGTTGAGGTTACTGTCACAACTAGAGACTGTATTTTTTAAACTGTGTTTACGTATCTATTAAGATGGTCAGTTTATATTCTATTAATGTGATATTTTACATGAACTGACTATTGGACTTTAACTCAACCTTGCAGTTCTGGGAAGGATCCTACGTAAATAGGGTGCACAGATAATATTGCTGTATTTGAATAGTGTGTTGTATTTGAATAGTGTGTTGAAGCTTTTGGTGTCTACTTTCAGTACAGCTATTGATTTTGTTTTTCCTTTTGTTGTGATATTTTTGTATGTTGACTGCAAGGTATTATCCTCATTTTTCAAAAGTGTTTCTCCTCAATAAATTCTAGAAAATTATGTGAAAGATTGGGATTTTTAAAAGTTGTTGGTAGAATGTACCATGGAGACCATTTGTATTTATTTAGAGTGAGACTCTCTCCCTTCCCTCCCTCTGTTCTTCTCTCCCTATCTCTTTTTTCCCCCTTGCCTTATCAATTTTATTTATCTAATGGTTACAGGCCAATGAAAAGTCTATATTTCTTCCTAGGTTAGTCTTGTTAACCTGATCATTTCCAGGCTTGTTTATTTCAACTGAATTGTTGATTGAAATTGGGATGTCTCAGTCCACAGTTTTGTCTTAGACTCCTTTAGATTTCCATGAGATTACGTGTGACCATTTGTACCCCTCCTTCATTTTTGATGTTATTAACTGTTTTATCTTCAGCTCTTTGGCAAGTCTAGCTAAAATTCTGCCGATATTGTTAACTTTTTATGGTTCTAATAAATTTGTTCTTTTTTCTCTTTCTCCTTCCTTCTTTCCTTCCCTTCTCTCCCTTTCTTCTTCCTTGCCATTGTGAAAATATTACTGAGACCCAACCTACTGCATAAGGTGCTTTTGGCACACTAAGTACCTTCCTCCTTGGCAATATGGTATTTTTTGAGTGGTCCCATGAATGTTTTCTTCGCTTATGTAGTCTGGATATAACCATGACCAAAATTGGATGTAGTGTCAACGAGCTTCATGTCAAGAACCTGCAGAGCTCAATTCTTGGTCTGCACCAGCACAGACTTGCAGAAGGTGAGCCTTTGCTTCTTGCTTCCCACCAAACAGCCTTTTAGCAACAAAAAGTCACTGGTCACTTCAACATTGCTGACACAGCCACCTAGTGAGTTGTTGTTCTTGTAAGATTGATCAAACTTGGCAGAAGCATTGTTCTTGATCCGTTTTTCATCTTTGATTAGCTAGCCCTGACTAAACTTATAATTTTTTTCTTATTATGGTAGCCTTTTTGCCCAGCTCAAGCCACAAGGAAGGTCACACAAGCACAGTGCCAGGCTCCAATACAAGTAACCTTGTGCAGCCCTATGTAGGTACTGCAGGGCAGCTTCTTTGCAGGCCAGCAACTGGTGATATTTTTGTTGCTTTTGCCTTTAGTCACCCTAATGACATCAATCATCTCATCCTGTTCAAACACCTGGTTCAACAGAATCTGCTACTCCAGTCCCTCCCAGGCCCTGTCTAGCTTCTCAGCCTCAGTGCCCATATTCACTGGATCACCATCTTCTTTTAGCACAGAGGAAGCACACACATCTGAGAGAGGGCACTTATGCGGATATGTGTGAGCATCTTTGTAGATGCCAGCAGTACTTCTTTGTGCTGTTGAAGTCCTCCTCCAGCTGTCTCTTGCTCGTGTTGTCTTGCCATTACTTGCAGTATTTGGTGAGAACTTCTTAGATTTGTGTGTGTTTTTGTAGAAATGCCTTTTACACTCATCACTGATGTGTTAGGCAAAGACTGTCTTGAAAGTGCAGAGGCCTAGTGAAGTTTCCACATGTCCCACAATGATCAGAGGCACCATGTGTGGTGTCTCAGCAATGGTTACAGCCTCCATGACTTCTTTTTGATCACCTCTGATACTGTCCTGTCAACTTTCCAGATGATATGGGTCATGCAAGCCTTGTAGACTAGAAAGGTTGTGAGTGTAAAGGCTCGGAAGGGTCATCTTTTGGGAAGTTCTTCACTTTCCCACAATGAAGACTACTGTGCTCCTAAGGCAAGAAGCCCAGGGACCAATGCCTGGGAACAGAAAACTACCAAGGAGATACCACACCAGCAGACACTGACAAGAAAACTTTTTATTTTCTACTTTATTGATTTCTTTTTATTGCAAATAAAACATCAATACTTTTATTAAAAATATAGTTGTTAATCTTTACTGTGTGACCATGTGCATTTAAAGAAATGGTCTATTTCAAATTATCTTTATATTTTGTCAACACTGGCTATTTGTTTGTTTGTTTATTTTACATCTGGATCTTACCCTTCCTCTCTTCTTTCCTCCCAGTCTCACTCTCCCTTCCTCTTCCCCCTATCCTTCCTCCTGTACTCCTTGGAAAAGGGGAGTCACCCTAAAAGGCTCCACCCAGCAGCCTATTAAAACAGACTGTGGGAAAGGGGGGCGGGGAAGATAGAAGGGAGAGGACAGGAGCTCTGAAGAAGACCAACAGTGTCAACTAACCAGGGCAGGGGGTGGAGTGGGTTGAAGCTTGTGGAGACTGAAGCACCAACCCAGGGACCTAGGCCCCTACACAGATGTAGCCAATGGGCAACTTATTCTTCATGTGGGTCTCGTAGTAAGGGAAACAGGGGCTGTCTCTAAAGTGGATTCTGTTGCCTGCTTTCCAATCATTTCCTCCTGGTGGGGCTGCCTTGCCAGGCCACAGAAGAATAGGTTGCATTTATTGGTTTCTTATTATTATTAATTTCTTTTTTGATTTGGGGTAATTATATAATTTACTGTCTATTTACTTCTACATGCTATTCATCTTTCTGTCACTATAATGAAGTACCTGTTAACTTATAAAGCTAGAAGGATTATTTTCTCTACATTTTGAGAATTCCGTAGAATGAGCAGGACATCATAGCCAGAGACGATGTTAAAGCAAATCATTCAATTTATAGGTCAGAAAACATGATGAAACTGAGAACATGAAATATTCCACAAGCCTTTAGAAGACAACAGCTTTATAGACATAAAGCTTTCCTACGAGGCTCTGTCAAAGAACCAAGATCCTCCCTAGGGAACTTATCTTTAACAAGGACTCATAGTCAAACAATGGCACTATATAATTACTGGGACTGACTTATTTATTTGGTACATATAGTCGCAGTTTATATGTAATTCCTTTTAGCTTAAATCCTTTTCAGTATGCACATATGATAAGTTTATTATCAATACATTGTCTTCATCTGAAAATTGTTAATTTTTCATATTTAAAGATAGTTTTTAATATAAAATTCTTAATTGATTATTACTTTCATTTGCTTTAGAACTTCTTTGACTTCTGGCTTACCCACTGTATATACTTAAACTCTTCATTTGTCTGTTTGCAAGATTGTTTTTCCTTTCTTTTTACTTTCAACAATATTGCAAACTTGATCAGAACTATTGTGTTTCTTCTATGTGGAATGTACAGGAGCTTTCCAAATACATAAATTATTATAATTCAGTACATTTTGGAGATTTAGTGGACATATTTTTCTACTTCTTTTTTGCCTTCCTTCCTACAGTTTGGATGATATATTTTATGAATTTTATAGTAAAGATAAGTAATTTTTGCATACCTAAATAGTGACATTGTCTAATTCTTTTCCTTGAAATTCAGTAATCTAGGTCCAGCTGCAAAAAATTTGGCATAATTAAAAATACTAAGATGGTCACACAAGCCCTGAAAATCATCCATGGCCTGGACATCTCTAGAAAGTTTAGATGTTTGTGGGATGCTCTCAGAATGCCTTCCAGTTCTGAAAAAATTAGGATGGACTGAAGAATGGAATATGGGTAGACTAGTAATGGTGAAGTTGTCAAATCTCTTATGAAAGTTCAAGCATTGCTTTTTAAAAACATAGCTGAGAATATATTCACATCACAAAGACAATAGATTGTAGAGGTGATGTTCCTATTTAGGCACCTCTCTATATTCTATGAGCTCTGTGGGTGTAGTTTTCAGCAAATGGGTCTTGCTTTCAATTTGTGGAGAACAGCCTATTGTCTTGGAAACAGACTGGGTTGTTTGGCAGTTTCCATTGGAACCTTTGGCCAACAACTCAATTGGATGTAACCCAGTCCCAGTACTGGAAGACTCGTTCAATGACAAAAGATGGCGAGTTGTAAGTACTTCTCCCCATTACTTGCTGACTCCATTACAATAGCATTCATATATTTCAGATTTCAACAGCACTAGGTTTCCATAACACCCCACAAAATGACACTCATTCTAGCTGTCTCTCCTTTAGTTTCCCCCCTCAACCCTCCTTCTCCTTTGCCTCCCCACATGATTCTCCCATTCCAGTCGTTCATGTCTCCAGTCTATACATAAGATCTGTTCTATTTCTTCCTTTCTAGGAGGTACATGCGCCCACCCCACACCAGTCTCTTCCTCTATACCTAGCCTGTCATCAAGGTCTACAGATTATGGCTTGGTTATCATTTGCTCAATGACTAATAACTACATAGTTAAGTCAATAAATACTATATTAACCATTCTAAGTCTGGGTTCCTCACTCAGAATGATTTTTTCTAGTTCCATCTATATGTTTATAAATTTCATGATGACATTTCTTAAGCAGCTGAGTAATACTCCATTGTGTTAATGTATCGCATTTTTAAACCGATTCTTCTGTTAAGGGATATCTAGATTGTTACCAATTTCCAGATATTATGAATACAAGAGCAATGAAAATGGTTGTGTAAGTGTCTTTGTGGCAGAATAAACTGTTCTTTGGGTGCTCAAGAATGGTATAACTGGATCTTAAGGCATATCAATTCCCAGTTTTCTGAGAAACTACCATATTGATTTCCAAAGTGGCTGTACAAATTTGCACTTCCACCTGCAATAGAGGCATTTTCCCCTTTCTCCACATCCTCACCAGCACAAGCCATCACTTGTGTTGATCTTAGTCATTTTGACAGGTGTAAGATGGACTCCCAAAGTAACTTTGATTTGCATTTCCGATGGCTAAGGATGTTGAACATTTCTTTGTTTTTCAGCCATTTGAGTTTCCTCTATTGAGAATTGTCAGTTTAGATATCTAATGTACATTAAAATTGCATTATTTGTTTTTTAATATAAAATTTCTTGATTTCATTATATGCTTTAGACATTAGCCCTGGAGTATAAAATCTGTTCCCATTCTATAGTCTGCTGCTTTGTCTGATTGGTGGTGTACTTTGGCTTACAGAAACTTTTCAGTTTCATGAGGTCACATTTATTAATTGTTCATCTAAGTGCCTACATTATTGGTATTCTGTTCAGAGAGTATTCTCCTATACCAAGAAATTCAAGGCTACCAAAATAGAAACATGAACACCACACCAACCACAAACCCTTTGATCTACAACCCTGTCCTGCATGCAAAATATGTTAGAGCAATAGTGACACAAAGCTTGTTGGAGTAACTTTACTTCATTTGATTTGACTTACGGCCCACTCCATGTGGCAGAGCACATTCAGCACACTGATTGGGTGACCAGGAACCTGCGACTATATTACGCAGAGACTGGGGGTAAAACCAAACACTACTGTTCATAACAAAACAACAGCAGTGATAGAACGACTCCTAATGACACTCTGCTATGCTCATAGATCAGTGCCTTATTCAACCATCGTAAGAGAGGCTTCCTCCTGTAGCAGACCATAATAATTACAGACCCACATCTAGACCTTATGCGGGGTGGGGGGCTGGGGGGGGGAGGGAGACAGACACAGACACGGACACAGACAGACACAGACACAGACAGAAAGAGACGTTGGAATACAGAACTCTAAATGGGATGTAGCCATAAAATGCCTCTCTCATGGCTAAGGGAGGCTTGCAGCACAGGAGGAAGGAAAGGGGATGATGGCTCTTTTCCTTCTGTTATGTTACCTTGTCCAACTTCAATGTGCTGGGTTTTGATTTACCTTATATTTTACTTTGTTATGTTTTGTTGTTATCTCTTATAATTTATTTTTAAAAATAAATATTTAAAACTTTTAATTTATTCTTCCCTCATACAATACATCAGGACCACAGTTTTCCCTCCTACCACTCCTCCCAGTTCCTCCCCTATCTCCCATCTCCCCCAGAGTCACTCCTTTTCAGTTTCCCTTGAAAAAAAAAACAAGCAGGGGTATCGACTGAACAAGGTATAACAAGATTCAATAAGACTAGGTGCAGACCCTCAGAATCAAGGCTGGACAATGCAATCAAGTAGGATAAAAAGCATTCAAAATGCAGGCAAAGGAGTCACAGACACATACCCTCTTACTCCCATTGTTAGGAGTCCTATAAGAAGACCAAGCTAAGCAACCGTAACATATATTCAGAGGGCCTAGCATTAAGCCTAGTGATTGCCACTTCAGTCTCTGTGAGCCCCAAAGCCTGTTCTTTTCTAAAGAGAGGCAGAGAGGTAGTGGGTTTAGATGGGAGAGGAGAAGGATGGGGAAGAAACTATAACCAGATATATTGTGTGAACAAATCTATTTTCAATAAAATGGAAAACAAATTAATAGCCTAAGTCAAAAGTCACTGTATGTATATGTGTCTGTATGTATGTATGTATGTATGTATATAATTACATATATATACATATACATATATAGCTGAGACAATTTATTCACTGAGAAGGGCTGGAATTATATTGGCTTATCATGGGATGCTGAGGAATTCAGAACTATACTGAGATGAAATAATTTAATCAATTTAGGAGTCCATAACATACAATCTAAACCTAATATCATACAAAATCATAGCTTTGGGATCTCTTTAAATAGGTCTAATACTTAATATTTCTTTTTTGGGGCTTTTAAAATATTTTTATTAATTTATTCATATTACATCTCAATGGTTGTCCCCTCCCTTGTATCCTCCCATTCCTCCCTCCCTCCCATTTTCCCCTTACTCCCCTCCCCCATGACTGTGACTGAGGGGGAACCTCCTCCCCCTGTATATGCTCATAGGGTATCAAGTCTCTTCTTGGTAGCCTGCTAACCTTTAAAGTTATTATCATGTCTAACAATCTTATGTGCTCACTCAAGGCATATGTTTTCAGGAACATATTAAGGGGATAAACTCCATAGGAACTAAAAAAAATGACAAATTATAATGTTCATATATAGAAAGGGAGAATAATAGTTATTATAAAGACAACCTTTTCTTTAAATGAAGATCCACAATAAAATTCTCTTGAGAATAGACTTACATAGAACATTTATGTTATGAATAGATTTACAGAATCATTGATATCACATAAGATGAAATAAACATATAGTGTTTCTAGAAAATTTCCAACCTTGAATGTGAAAGACAGAAAGAGAGGAAAACTCAGTAAACTCTGTATGAATAAACACAAAATGTATAACATTTCAACTCTGAAAGTGATTTTTCTGGGCCCAAACTAATGTTTCACACATAAAATGTCACAGAAATCTAGATCCCCCAGCCTTGACTCATGAAGATGGCACAGCTATACACTATGTACTTTTTCCTAAGAACATGCACCTGTAAGGATTAGTTTCCACATGAAAAATAAGAAACATAATTCAGAATAAGACTCTGAACACCACATAGAGGTCTCGAACTGAATAAGCTGGAATACAGAATATCATGGAAGTTTATGACCTCACCTGACGTGGCTATCCCAGTCAATATCCAAACTACTATAATGGAAACTAAGAGCCTCCACCTCCCACTTTTAGACTGGGGAGGCCGTAGAGACAAATATTTAAATGGATTTTTGGTCCTCCGAAGTGGAACTTCTTTGTTTAGTCTCTCAGGTAAAGTGGATAGTTCTTCTGTGCATTTTGTTAGGCTTTGCAACTTCTACTGGAGGATTTAAAAGAATCCCTAAGTGATAGTTGTTTTTAATATTAACAAAGAATGGCTGCAGTTGAGATATATTCTACAATTTACTGTCATCTAATGACAGCCATAGGCACAACTAAAGAAACAGAGTACAGCGGTGCTCAATGGTGCACGCCTATAATCCCAGCACTTGGGGAGGCAAAAGGAAACAGATCTCTGTGAGTTTTAGGCCAACCAGGTCTACAGATTGAGTGCAGGACAGCCAAGGCTACACAGAGAAACGCTGTCTGGAAAACAAAAACAAAAAAATAAAGAAACCAAATATATGGAAAAACTCCTCAAAATAATAATTGTAGCCCTTCCAGCTCAGTTTAGTACCTTTGTATACTCTTTTTAAAAATCCAGATTGGAATATCTGTCTGACCTGGATCTCTTAACATTGAAAATACTATGTTGCCTTTATTATGTTGAAGGCAATTTAGTATTTTTAATGTTAAGAGATCCAGGTCAGATAGATATTCTAGAAACCTACAAGAAGAACATTATGATAGAAGATTTGGGCCCAGGGGTCCTGCTCAAACTATGGCACCAGCCAAGGACAATACAGGCCGTAAACTTCAAACCCCTACCCATATCTAGCCAATGGACAGGACATTCTCCACAGTTGAGTGGAGAGTGGGGTATGACTTTCACACGTACTCTGGTGCCTCATATTTGACCATGTCCCCTGAATGGAGAGACCTGGTGGCACTCAGAGGAAGGATAGCAGGCTACCAAGAAGAGACTTGATACCCTATGACCATATACAGGGGGAGGAAGTCCCCCTCAGTCACAGTCATAGGCGAGGGGAGTAAGGGGAAAATGGGAGGGAGGGAGGAATGGGAGGATACAAGGGAGGGGATAACCATTGAGATATAATATGAATAAATTAATAAAATTTTTAAAAAAAGAAAAAAAAAGAAATTCTAAATTGCTTCCTATAAATATATCTCTTCCTAGCCTTGGTATTTGTAGCGCATATTTTAAATAAATATATGGCAGAGTCCAGTGCTCCCAAATGTATATAATAAAATAAACACAAGTCTTTTTGTTTGTATATATGTGGTGAATGTGTGTGTCCTGCTGCAATTGCCCATGTACATGTGTGAAAGGGCAGAGGTCTACAATTAAGGTTTGCCCTATTTGACCTTCACCTCTTTGTTTTTGAGACAAAAGTTTCTCACTGAACTTTTATCTTGTCCCCTGAAAATTACAAGCTCTTACCATTTGTTGGTTGCCCTACAGAACTGCATGATGGACTCCTCTGCTGAAGATACAGCTTTGTTACAAAATACAGAGAAATCAAGCTGGACCTGACCTAGAAGCTTCCTCTCTTCCTGCTAGCTTTCATAGTGACAAAAGGTGCTATGTAGGTAGCTGTGGGAGGAAAGTCACCAAGGTCCTAGCCAACTGTTAATCCTGCAAACAATAACACAAATCAAACTTGCCCAGCAAGATCTGTCCACTGGCACATCAGTGACTATTATGGTGATATCCAATCACTGTATGGACTGGATCTGAGGTCTATCCACAGGAACATATTCATGCTATGTACTGTAAACTCAATCAAAGCCCCATAGCAGAAAAGATTTAAATCCACATGGAAACTTACTACAGCTGTTTAGTAAAGAGTCATGGTGTCCAAATGCTTTCTTAATGTTAATATTTTTAATGTTTATATGTTATGTGCATAGACAAATGCTACACCAAAACTCATTAGACAGGCTTCTCTTTGCAATGAACTGTGGAGAATGAGGCCTCATGTGCTAAATAAGTGATGACTAAGTGCCAAGCCCTAAACATGACAGTCTATTGGTCTGCTCTACCTCTCAGGCAGCATTGCAGAAGAGAGGTGGAAAAAATATGAGAAAAAATTAGGGATAGAAAGAATGTAAGAGCAGGAAGATTAAAAAAAAAAAAAAAAGACAGGAAAGGAAATGCTCTCTTCTGAACAAGACAGAGCCCCTGCAATTATGATCCCAAAATTTTACTTGCCTGCCTTTGTCTGGGACCATCGTCAGTCCACCATAGAGTGGGAGATTCAGGGGACCACACCTGACCCTGGAGAATTATTGACTACGGATTGAGAAAGGCACTCATTGGCCTCACTTGTGTACTCCAAGATCAGAAGGCTCTGCTGGATAGTTCAAACCTCAAAGCCACACAAATGGCCCTCGTTAAATTCACTGGTTCAGAAGACTTCATGGATATGAGACAGTTTTATAGTGGCGAGAGAAAGAGAAAAAGGATGTGGTGAGGGTAATTAGAATGCAATATGTGTGTGTGCACATATGTATATATATTCAAAATAGAAAATTAATATAAAGAATAATCATTAGAAAATATAGGAACATATA
The DNA here is from genome assembly GCF_903995435.1 of Acomys russatus. Taxonomy (NCBI): domain Eukaryota; kingdom Metazoa; phylum Chordata; class Mammalia; order Rodentia; family Muridae; genus Acomys; species Acomys russatus. Next base: position 26,733,055 of record NC_067144.1, on the reverse strand, counting down.
TGAAAAATTACAAAGCATCAATAAACTGATTATACAATAGTAATAACAACTACTATAATTTAAAAAGATACCATTCCTATGAGATACATTTTTTGTATGTATGTTTTTGTATGTCTGCACATGTGTCCTGGGGTCAATATATGTGTCTTCTTCAATAACTCTCCATTTTATTTGAGAGAAGGCTCCCCACAAAACTTTGAATTGGCTGATTGGCCTGGCCGTTAAGATACAGCAATCTTCCTGACTTTGACTCTCAAGCATCAACATGCACCGTACCCTGCTTCTGAAATGCTGACCCTCAGGATTATGTGGAAGCACATTACCCCCTAAACCGTCTTCTAGCCCCTAGTGAGATAAATGTTAGGACCAGTTTGATTTAGGCCAATTTGATTTATTGCACATCACTAAATTGCCTCTTCATCTCAGTATTTGTATGTATCAAACAAATGAGCTATTTCTACACTAATTATTTCTAAAGATAATACAATAATCAAGTAGCATTATATCTCATAAGCTTGACATTATCAACTTTTAAATACTTATTACCACTTACTATTTCATATATTTTGTTTGATCTAATCTTTTCCTGTGGGAAATCCTAATGTTGTATATAGAGAAATGTATCATTACACAGATATTATAAATTTTCTCTGAAATAATATGAAGGCTAACAATTGCTTCTCAAGCCAAGCAAAATGGCATATTTGAAACTAAAACCTTAGAGAAAAAAAGTGCATTATAGTAAAGATAATTGTTTTAAGGAGCATCCTTATTTCTGTATTTTCATTCCTGTTGTATTTACCATATAGCACTACAATAGCAATGTGCATAATTAAGTGTGAGATATGCTTATAACATTAAAGTGCTATAAAAGCACCAATGCATATTTCTCAGGAGTCTAATCCAATTCTGTTTGAGGAGATATCTTCAGTCTATGAACTCTTTTATGCAGAATTACATCATATCCCATGGCTCAGATAATCTACAATTCATAAAATACTTTTAAAAACTGGTATGAAGTAGATTCTGTTAAATATTCATAAAACGCCTTCTTTACTTCATTCAGTACAGAAACACACTACAGATCAATCTGTGTTCCATCAAGACAGTTGTTTCAAGATAGTAAGTTGGGTAAATAGAGGAAATGTGCTGTGCATAATTTATTTACATTTTAACAAGACCTCACACAAATGATACCACACAGGAGGCTCAAAGTGAGTGTAGGGGAATTGGTGGCTGAGAAAGGCCTTGAAGCTTGGAAGCTATATTGTTAATCAATAGTATTACTTATGTATTAATGTAGAATAACAGTTCCAAAGGGACAAACATTGTAGTTTGTGACAAATACAATTTGATGCCAGCACTTAAATTTGAGAAGAGATAAAATTTGAGAAAATATAACATTTTGAGAATATATAATGAGTGTTAAACTTTAAAATGGTAACCTTTATAAAATGGTGTGTGTGTGTGTGTGTGTGTGTGTGTCCCCAATATGGTACTGTTCTCCTTTAATAAACCAGCATTTCTTTCCATTACCCCTTTAGTAGGTTTGCTAACTTTGTGTCAGCACACAGACTCCTCCTACTTTGCAAGTCAATTCTTTGTGGAATCGTTTTTAACAATAGTGTAGGAGCTCTTCAATGAAAGAAGAAATTTGGAAAGCAAGGATTTTAGTTTATATTAAGCTTAATTTCTATGCAGGATCAACTTTTATTTTGAAAACATTTGCATTTAGGTTAAGCGGACTATTATAAAAGTTTTTAACAGAAAATAAGGATACAATTGTGAAAAATAAGAGACATAATATAAATTAGAAATACACATTCCAGTTGAAATCAAGTTTTTTAAATGTGTAAGAAATTATTACCCATAATACTGTGTGGGTTCATGTACATTTATCTGTCTAGCCAATGTAGTTTCAAAAGAAAAAAAATTAGAAACATATTGTAAATTAAAACCAACAAGTGATTAAATAATTTAAAATATAATGATTATATGGAAAATGTTTATTTCAGTGGAGGTTGCATATCCAACATATTTAATATTTTATCTAAAAGATAAAAAATGATTAGATATATTAGTTCACATCAAGTATACATATTTCCTTGAAATGTTTTATATTTTTCTCCATTCATAGCTACCAAACAGAAAGCATATTTCTTGAAAGCATTTGAGCTACGTCTTTCTGAACTGTAACTAATAATAAATAGCATAATGCTGTGTAAAAATTGACAAACTAAATGTTTAGAGTAATATTTGTTTAAATTATAAAGGATCTAGTCGAAAGAGTATAGCTTAAAATATTTATATACACTAAGTGAGGAAAATAAAACAGAAATTTAAAAATATGGTAAATTGTTTCACAAGATGGGAAAAGCAGGATACATTTTTTAAAGCAGGATACATTTTATTAAGTAAATTGAAGCAATAAAATTAGTACCAAAACCACAACTGTGTGAATATCTACTGGAATTTCACAGGTGACTCAAAATACTCTGTGATCAACAAAAATTCAGTAAACAAAAACAAACAAACAAAAAACAGTATCACAAAAGTGATTTCCTCTAAAAGCATATGTCATTTCAGTCATTTTACACGAGACAATGTAAACTATGCCAGATTAACTATGATGACAAATCCAGCTTCCTAATTATATACAAACAATAGAGTCAATGGTATAGAGCTTATAAATTTAGTAGGGCATTATCAAACTTTGCAAGTGTTTTTCACTAGAATTCAACCACCATTGTTCTTGATGTAATAGTTAAAAAGTCTGATCATAAATAATCATTTTATTTTTAAAAATTTTATAATTTACATGGTGATATAAAATATTACATATTACAAGCTTTTGATATTTTTCTTACTGAATTCTTAAATGTAAATTGTTTTCTAATAATGTAAGTTATTTAATAATGAAAAATCAATTACCTTAAGTTATTTCTAAACTGTCATTTTTTAAATTACCATATAACATTTTTAAGGGAAAGGACAATGTACTTAAATTCTAATGCCTAGTGAAATTTTTCTGGTACAAAGTAAGTGTTGAATAAATGTGTGATAAATTAATCTGAATTAAAAATCTCTTCTGTGTTTTTCAACTAGAGCTTCATAAGATTTATCAACATGTAGCATATAAACTTTAAAAAAAATTTAATAGTTAGCAAAATAGAATTCTAATGTATTTTACCAATATAAGAAAGTATTTATATTAACCTTAACTATAAAAAAGAAGTATTGTGGTACATATAATCAGGAAGTATGCTTCCTGTCACAATGAGCACTTAAATGATTGAATTTTTTAAGTAATACAATGGACATTAAACAGAATTATAAGAGAAAAGACTAAACCATTACTGTTAGCTGATAATCAGTTTGCCTTAAAAACACAAAATTACTTCAAAGAAACTATTAACAGCTAAGTAAAAATAACTAATTTTAAATATTAAAAATAGCAAATATAGATTTTCTACTAGAAATTTGGAAACTAGAATTGAAAGAATCCCAATTCATAAGAAAAATGCTACATCTATCCTGAGTAATTTGGGGATGCAAGCCAATAAGATTGATTTGTGAATACAACTATTCATAATGCAAAATACTATAGAGTTCTGAGTATGAAACTGAATATTATTACATAGACACCAATATTAATTTATAGATTTAATAAAATCCTATTGGAGCATTTTATGAACTCAGTGAAGGGAAGTAATTATGAATAATATGTAGGTGACAATATAAAAAACATATCTGAAAAGAGAAAAACAGCTATGAGGGTGGGGCGCATGCCTGGGATGTTAGCACTTGGGAGACAATGGGATCAGGGTTTGAAGGCCATGCTTAGTGATCCTGTCACAAACAGCAAAGAAGGATGAGGAGAGAAGTGGGGGACAAAAGGAAAATAAGAGAGAAAAATAAAGTCTTTGACCAAATAAACACATAAATTGCGAAGGTTTAAGAGAGACTATGAAAGACCAAACAAGAGGTCTCAAAAAGAAGATTCTAATACTGCTAACATCTACATGCAATAATGCTGCCATAGGAGTGTGAGTGACACTGACGATGCTAAGGCAAAGACTCTCATTTGGACACCATTAAGTAAGATACTGATTTCATACCTTAGGCAAAAATGGCATTTAAGAAATAGAAAATAAATAAACTAGAGCTACCATAATACTAAAAAAAAAAAAAAAAAAAGGTGGCTAGTTACCCACGATCACCTGTTGAGTAATGTAACAGCAAAGGACAATATGACAACAGAATTATCCATACAAGTACTTACATTTTTCTCATGTCAACAATAGCAAAGACAATCATGTGTCATTTGAAAACTAGGACACACATTTTTGTACAATGTTTAACAAAAGTAATGACTAACATTTAAAGAATCTGACAGATCAGCATGATGACAGGAGTAAAGGACACAAGCAAGTTCTGTATTAAAAAGAGGAAGCAATGGCAAATAAGTATAGAGAAGCATGCTACTTAGGTAGTCATCAAATTGACGTGAATCAAAACAAAAGAAACCCGGTTTTGCTTGCCAAATTGACAAATAGTAATGATAATATTCAAATCAGGAAGAAAATTATCTAGAAAAATCCTTTCACATACAATTTGGGAAATGTTATCCAAAGAAGCAAAATGGACATTCCCCAACCAAGAAATTCACCACTGCAGGGAGATGGATCCTCAGGATAGAAGGCACTGTCAAAATCACCTTCAGTCAAACACAGAGAGGTTGCTGAAGAATGTTCGTACGTAAGGTACAATAATTTGAAAGTGCTGATAGTACAAATTTCATAACTATCATCTAATTATTGATGTTAAGAAAGCACAACACATACCATATGATCCAAATTTTATTTAAAAAGTCACATGCAAACATATACACTTTAGAGTTGTGCATAAAGTTGGAAGGAGGTAGGGAAAATATTAGAATCATCTCTAATTATGGTGACAACTAAGTTAAGATTTAGTTGCTTTAATCTGTCTGCTTACAAATTCTTTTTAATAAGAATATTTAATTTATATTTTAGAAAAATACTTTGATTCAAATATTGAATTATATGTGTTCAGAATCCACTCAAAACAAAATAGCAAATATTAATAAAAGTCATTTGTCCTGTATGTCTCTAGGGCTCTTTCACCCATGAATTTCCTTCCACAGTTATTTTTTAAATAATATTCTTCTATTGACCTTCTTTTCTTTTTTTTTTTTTTTTTTTTTTTGAAGAACATAGTACTCTGTCCAAATTAAAAGCCAAAGAAAATAAAATCATTCTTAAGTGTCACATTAGATCACAATATAATATGTGGATTTCTAAGTGCTCCGATGCCCACTCCTTTGTCTACTTATGAGTAAATTTGTTGGCATTGGTAACAATTATAGTGGTACAAAGTTTGAGAATATACAATCCAAAAATGTTTACATGGCCCATTTAGCCAATGCCAAGAGCTCTCTCCAACCAACTTGACCAACACAGAAAACGGTATATTTGTTTTGCACACTTCTTTTTCCTGGAACACCAATGTATCTAGTATTCTCAAAGTACCAATGGGTTATATGTGAATTTTTGTCAGTGCTTAAAAATAGCTGCCAAAGTCAAGACATGCAATAACCTTCTAAGTTTGTTGGCTCCATATTGTGTTTGAAGGCACACCCCCTCCAAATGTCTGCACTCACCATCTGCTACTGATCCACAGAATAATGCACTCAAGTCTGGTGTTGCTTGGCATAGGCAAAGATAGTCAATGTCCAATTCCATCCAGACATGTGCACCATATCAGGAACCTTATGACACAATCCTCAACATCAAAGCAGCACTTTTAGGCCGCCCTGCACATCAATCAAATAGGTATGACAGTCAAGCTGATAGACAGAACCTAAGCCAATCCTAGATACCTACTGTGTCTAGATCTCTCCAGTGTGCCTGCAGCTCACCTTCCATTAAGATGATAGCTTTGGCTTAGGCTTTCATGCCAAAAGAAGTCCATGGAGTCACTCTGGCAAGAAGAAGGGTCTCTATCAATGTCAACAACAACTTTCTTGCTGTCGACCCTACCATCTGTCCCCTTACTCCCCACCTACTTACTTTATGTGGACCTTGATGAATGGTATTTACATAGTCCAAGATTCTGGTTTAGCCAGCCTTTGCAGATGGGGTCAACATGACTGCCCTCTGGGCCAAACTCCCCAAATGACATAACTGATGGGTTTCTTAGGGAATGTCTTTTCGCAAATTTGATATAATAAAAATATAAATCCCAACCAGGTTTTCAAAGTTTGAGTTTATGAGAAAATGTGATATGTTCAATTCTCAGTGAAGATGACTTTTTAGTTAATAGAAAATCTGATAGATAAAGTATAGATAAATTTTACTTCAACAATATGTCTAAGTAAAATACAATTAATGGATTAAAGTAAAACTCAGGTATTTTTCAAATTTTTTTATTTTTTAATATTTTAATATACTCTTGAGAGGAAGATGATAAAAATTATAAAAAACATAACAGCAAAATAGAAGTGAAAATGTCATCATGAATTTTTAGATGCAACAATAGTACATTTGTATATACTAAGTGGAATGCAATAGCTTCTATACTTATTTTCCAGAAGTTGCGTAGCATTTATACTATTCAGGTAGAATATAACACTTAATATAATGGTAATATACTGGTACATATTCACACATATAAATATGATTGGTATATATAATATAATGGTATATTCATCAGGAATGAACAGTTTCTGAATAAGTCACATTTTTATATTAGAAAGTATATGGAAACCTTAAATATAATAAATAAAATTACTACATTTAGGCTGAGTATAAGAACAGTTTCAAGTAAGCAATTAAAAATACACTCAAAACTGAGCCTTATATCATGAAATAACAGATAATGTGAGGAAATACACTAGTACCAACCCTAGTCAATTTAATATGTCAAAAGTGTAAGTCTTCATTTTTCTTCCAAGAGAAGCTAAATAGCTTTCTCTCTTTTTTAAAAATAATCTTTATTTAGTTTTATTTTATGTGCACTGGTATGTAGGTGTCATATGCCTTGGAACTGGAGTTACAGACAGTTGTTGAGCTGCCATGTGGGTCCTGGGAATTGAACCCAGGTCCTTTAGAAGAGCAGACAATGCTCTTAACCACTGAGCCATCTCTCCAGACCCCTAAATATCTTTCTTAAATGGTCTCTAGGCTCACCAAAACTAAACACAGAACAAATCTCTACCCAAATCCAAAGTAATTTTGATAATATTTTATCATGTTCTTCTCAAGCCTACACTGAGATATTTGGAAAAAAAACTGTTTTACTTTCATTCAGTTGTATTTCACTTACACATATTGTTGAAGCAAAATTTATCTATACTTTATCAATCAGATTTTCTATGAATTAAAAAATCATCTTCACAAGGAATTGAACATATCGTATTTTTCGTAAACCTAAAATTTGAAAACCTGATTGAGATTCTTTATGATACCAAATTTGCAAAAAGACATTCCTGAAACAGGTAATTTATGCAAGGAATAATTAAATCTTCACCATAAGCAAGAAAATAAATGTGAAAATATTTTCAAAACTGTAAGGTTATATACACTGAGAAATACTTCTTGGTATCTTCTATAGTACTTTATACACAGTACACACTTATTAAATGTTTATAGACCTGAACATAATTTAAATGAGTAGAGTGTTAAAATAAACTTCACAAGACATAGTTCAGATCTTTTCAAAATTACAGGAGAATGTGTTTCTATCAGATTAATTTACTAGACTTATCAGTTGCCTTTTAATTTAGAAATCAAGATGAGCTCTTACTGTATCTAAAGAAAACATTGGATTTCTCTTTAGAGAAATATCAGTGGAATAAAAAGATATTTTTAATTCCAAGTATCTTTAATTTTTCTAGCATTTTCCAGTCAACAAAGATAATGACACAGGAATTCTACATAAAACCTAAACCTAAAATGTCCTGGCCTAATCATCTGGGTAATCTTTTGGACTTTTCCTGAAATATGCTTCCATTCCTTTTTCTATGGGAATTCTCCCACTGATTAACACAGAGAATGAGAACTTGGCCTGTGCTCTATAGGAACCATTGAAATGTGGCCACCTGAGGCATGTAGGGAGGGCATCCAGCTGGCACACCACATGTTGCCCTGGAGTAGTGTACAATGAGAGGGAGATTTTGGCTAAGAATACCTGGGCAATCTCTACAAAGGTCCTGATTATGAAAAGGACTTCAGCATCATCATTGTCTCATGAGTGTAATATGGGCCAAAGAAACTTCTCTTTCTATGTTTATATACTACCAAGAAAGAAAAAGTTCTTAGAAAAATCAAAGAACTCCATGAAAGAGAAAATCTGGCCAGCTTATACTAGACTTTGAATATTAGCCATGTCACTGGATAAGGCTTTCTGAAAACTCCACATACTTCAAAAACTTCTGCTGAATTACATTATAGCCTTGTATGTAAACTAAAAAGTACAAAACTCACTTAAATAAAGGATGTAAGAACATACCACAAAATGTCACCTGTACAGCTGTTATACTTTATATTATAGCACAATTATACAATTTAATATTCATATACTACTCATTTAAGAAGTTTCTAGTTTCTATTTTATTTTACATAACTTATGAGAAAGAAAATCCATGTATTTGAGCGGTAATTACAATGAAACAATTTTGTCAATTTTGAGTCTTTTTCAAAACACCATACGTGATTAAAACACATAATGCACTAGTATTTTTGCCAATTTTTGTTTTTAAACTAAAGCTGTTTTTGAATTACACAAGCAAAGCACAAAATCAGAATTTCAAAACTAGCGAACATATTTAAGGGTAAATTTTAAAATAAACCCACTTGATTCTTTGTTGGGTTAACTTGGAGACAGGAGCATTTTTTTGAGATTCCACTGGAGCAACTAGGGTAGCTAGGAAGTGATCCTCTGGGTAAGGAGAAAACATATACACTGCTTTCAATATATTTTGTTTAGTTTTCACACTCCTACTGAGAGGCTCTGGTGATATTTACAATACAAGTATGCATCTTAAGGAATTTATGACGTCCCAACTGCTAAGCAATAATTACAGCTGGGATTTACATTTGTGTTTATATGTTATTTTGCATATAGACACCAAAAACCAATGAAGAGAAAATTTGATAGGAAACACATCCTGGAATTGAAAGACAGATTCCATCTATCAATATAACTAGTTGATAGTATTTTGAAGACAGGGTTTGACAGTAAATGAAACAAACAAACATAATGGCTTAAATATGCTACTTCACTGTCACTCAAAAGGCTTTTTCTTTGTATCATTAATTCAGTGTCACATGAACATGAATTTAGACTTTTCAATGAATTTTGATCACAATTTATGTGATAAAGGAAAACACTTAGTACTTAATTTGTTATCATGTAGGTCTATTTGAACTTGCTTAAAACATTATAATTGTACACTTAATTTACATATTTCTCTAAAAGCTGAAGCAAATTACAAGGATCACAGTGTCCCAAGGACTAATGAGTCCCAATTTATATCTGAGAAAATAGAAGCCCCAAGAGTTAAAAGTATTGGCAGAAGATCATACTGCAAGTCCAGCAGTGTACTTGGTGTAGTTACTTGAATCCTAATAAAAATCACTAAAAAATTACCACTTTGTTTTTTATTAAATTATCATTTTACTTCATTCAAATATTTGGCAGGATAGATTTGTAGCTTAAGTAGCAAAATAATTTTTCATTAGTTGAATTAGAGTTTGTAATTTGTAACCAATAGGATTTGGCTTACATCATGTCTTTCCTTAGGTGTTTTAGAATCTGAATTCCCTAGTGGCAACGTAAGCTATAAGAGGCTGGGAAATGCTAATACTCATTTTTTTTCCTTTCCTCTATCTTGCAGTAACCCAGAATGCCAAAAGCTAGCCCTGTTGGTTGCTGATCATCCCATCTAAATATTGATGCTTCGAAAACTTGTATTTTGAGATTTTCTTCATTTCGAATTACATGTGGAAACTCACTTCTTTTTGATATACACTGCATGCGACTAGGAAGGAGGCAGTCCTACACAATACATATGTAGGGAATGGTTTTCCACCTCTGCATGCTGCAGAAAATCCCACTGAGTTAAGTAGGGTTCTACCAAGACCACTTAAACATATTAGCCTATTATGCTCCACATTTCTTTATTGTTCTCAAAAAGCTAATGAAATGTTCCACTGTAATGTTTATGCTGGAGCACTTTTAAAGGCATTTTCGAAGTGATGTTTCTCTCAGAACTCCAGAAGGGGTTTCTACTTCCTAAAAATATTTAGTAGACCATGCAGAGACCACGCAGCCTCATTACTGAGTCTGTTTAGACTTGCAGCTAAAGATGAAATAGACTTAACAGTAGGCCCGCATGGGTTTCAATGTGGTCTTTAACACCATTGCAAACTGACAGGAATTAGGAAGCTAGCTGGCAGACATGCTGCACTGTGCTACTAAGTGGCCAGCATGTACGGGCTATGCATAGATAACACACTGTTGGTCAAGCTTTTGGGTCAGAGTAGCTGTAGAACCGAAGAGTGGCTTCTCCAGAGTCAACTATTTCAGGAAAAAAAAAAAAAAGAACAGTCTATTCATGAAAGTCAAGTTGTAAAATTAAACCCTCCCAGTCTTCTCTTACGTAGTGTTGGTTTATTTTTCTAGAAACTAAAGAGCGCGGCCTCCTCGACAGCCACAACCACTAACATTTGCAGGCTTTATGATTCCTAAAACAAACAAAATGCAAACAAGCCCACTATATTTGAAGAATAGTAAAGCAGGCAAAGAAACAGAAAAAAAATTCACGAAACTAGCTACTTTTTAATTACAATTTAAATTAAGACACTGTCCCTTGGTTTCCCATAAATAGCCATCTCATCTCCCGAACATTAGCAGTGATGAAAGGAACAGGTATTACGACTAAAATTACAGCTAAGATTAAAAATGTGGTAATGGACTCAGAAACGAATGAAATCACATACTCCTGCTGAACTAATATGGAATAAGTCTTGCCAAAACACCATTTCTTATACAGTAATTCTCATGTAGAAACACAGAAAGAGTCTGGTTATTTTCTGGCAAAAGAAATGCATGTGAAGTAGTTTGGTTATTTTCAAGAAATCAGATAATTCACAAAAAAATCTTTTAAATAGAGTTATTGTTCTGAGTTCTGTTGGATAATTCCAAGAATACCTTATTTTCTTTCAAAATTAGTTACCAACATTCAATACAAAGCTGATTTTAATGAATGCCAACCATCTTTCACATTACTTTTTATCTGATTATACACTGCTTCTGTGAACACCAAGCAGTAAAAGCATTTAGAACACACAGGAATCTGAAGCCGAGGCTCACAGGAATAGTGACGAGGAATGCTAGAATATTAATCTGACTGAAGGGTCAGTCTCAAGGTAAAGAGTGGCACAGTGTCTGAAAAATGAACAAAACTCATTAAATAAGCATGGATTTATCTTCTGCCTAGAAGCAATCCAGAAAGTTACTACAATATGCAAGAGTGCCGACAGTGTAAGAAAGGGATTCATAAGATACACAGTTTCACCCTAAGCATGAAGAGTTGTCCAAAATCAGCGAGAATGAACGTATGCAATCACATACAGCCTCTTTAATGATAGGTTATTGTAGGGTGCGGAACACTAGAGTGAGCACAAGGCGTCTCTGTTGCGTCCTAAAGCTGCCGTTATCCACTTGAATCATCTTGCCAAGTTGCTTAACATTTAGGTACACCAGGGCTTTGCCTCTGTTTGTCTAAAGGGGAGAGATTTAGATCTCCAAGTTCCCTTCCAACTGCAGCATTTTATGTCAACTTGTTTATAAAATCAAATAATAATTAACCTTGTTTAAATTGTTACGTAATAGTTACTAATCTAAGTGAATGATACACTTACAGCCTAAACTAATTTACAGTGAAGACAGAGTCTCTTTGTATTCATCTTTCTAAAATACAAAATTACAACTATAAATATATTTAATATTTTTCTACATTTTAGAAGCACTTAATTATTCATCAATGTGCATCAACTATTTATAAAATTCATTATATAAACATATTTTAAAATTTCAATTTAATCATTGAGTATATCCATACAGTATATGCTGGCTAAACCTAGAGTTCCTTTATCTAACCCTTCACACCCCTGTTAATCCCAGAATTCACCTTAATATCCTTGGCCATACCCTATATTGAAAATGAAAAAAATGTTCCTGGCTTTACTATAAAGGACCAAAGAGTACAAATGAGTTGTAGACTTTGGCTTATATTTCCATAATTAGTTTTGAAAATTATTTTAATAGACAATAGAGTTAGTTATAGACTGGTATTTTATGAGTAAAACAACAAACAAAACCAAACCATAAAAACCAAGCATAGCACCTTCTCTGTGATCTGCAAATAGCTAAGCCCAGATAATAGGAATCCAATATATACATATTGGAAAATCAAAGGTCATTTGGAAGGGATAGTGGAGGTCAAGAGTAAGCCCCCTTAGGCCTATTACAGAAGTTTCACTAGAGGGTGCTCTTGGGCTTTTATGAGTTCTCCAATCTCCAGAAACAAAGTATTTCTTAGAAAACACTATGACTTAGCATATCTTGGACTCCATTATGGAATCCATATTTACGATTTCAATACAGATATAAAGTTGTTTTTCCTCTTTAATCATCTTGTTCTGTGGGTTGTACACCTAAGATTTCAGAAAGAGAGCCAAGAGATCTTATGGGATCATCACATCGCCATTTCAGCAAGACTGAACATATAATCAATATTTCTTCACTTTTTTATGTATAAAAAAATCGTATGTTTATTATATAATACCAAAATAAATTTTAAGATCTATTGCTTATGAGAGAATTTCTTTATAGATGTGGTTTTGCATTAAAAAATTTTTTATTTATTATATTACTTATATTTCATTATAATAATTATTATATCTCTAATGATAGCTGCTTTCGAAGACTACATTGTTTCCCAACATTATTGGGAAAAAAAGAAATGGTTTGTTACTATGTGGCATATTTTTAATATTTATTATATTAGGGAAAGTAAAAAGGCTTTGTGTAATAGATTAAAAATTAGAAAAGGCATGCCCAAGATAATGTTTTCTACTGAAGAACTAAAATGAATAGACAAATAAACAGTTTATGTTTGTAATATAAGGACTTTTCTGCTCTGCTTATGGTCACTCTGGCACCCTAGAAAGCTGTCACACATATTATCAGATATGATGGCTTTAGTATCTTTAAGTTTGGCGGTGTAACTCTGAAGATGATTTAGAATACTAAGATTTGGCAGATTTCTAATTTGACTAAACTTATAGATTCATTCTCCTGTAGCTAAATTAAGTTCATGAGTTTCTCTTTAAAAATCTGCTTAAATTTTATTTTGACAAATAACAAAAAACAAACAAACAAACAAAAAACCCTCAAGGCTTGTATAGTAGTCCTTTATAATGCACGAATCTGTATAAAATGTTCTAAATTCTCAATTCAATACCAGATACATCTCTAATTTAAAATTGAGGTTCTACTCAACATTCTGAGTAGATTGAAACAAGTATAGTAAGTTCAAAAAGTCTGAAGCGGTCCCCAAGCTCTTAGAAAATGGTCATTTGAGACTTTAACGGCCCTGCCTTGAGAAGCACCCACACAGTTTATGTTTACGAATCTGACCCATGGCATTACCCACTCGTCATGCAGGGGACAGAGCTGCAGGCATGTATTTAAAGTGTACTTCGTCCAAGTTAGGTATGAATGAGCTTAAATCACTCTATGAAGAATTGGCAAAAGTCCCATAGATGCTGTGGAAATAAAAAGATTCAATGAAAAGATGTAATTATTTTAGTCCTAGATATAATTAATTTGTGGGAAAGGTCATTTTATCTCGAATACATCCAAGTTTCTCCAAACACAGGTCAATCTTTCCTGGCTAATACTAGAAAAGATTCATTTGGTTTGAGTTTGCCGACTTTGAGATTCATCTCTATATCATAGCTAAATAAAATGTTTTATGAATCTGCACATCTGTAAACAAGGGCTCAAGCTGAGGCAGAGTGACAAGCATTGTTGATTGGAGTAAGAAGACCTCTTAACTACTCTTAAACATTCTTCCTATGACGTTCTTCTTCACATCTTTTTATTGGACTGAAAGAAACAAAACCTTTGCCTCATTTTATGAAGCAGATTAGTAACATTTTTTAGTTAGAAGTTACACATAAGATGTAAATCCAACATGATTAGATTGCAATTAGGAAACAAACTCACAGAAAAAGTAACACCCTATCTTGTACCCTGTGTAGCGAGTGTGTAGCAGGGTCTAATTTAGTTGAGTTCCCAGCTCCTAGCCACTGCTCTCTCTTCTGCACAGATTTCCATACCGCTTGGCTTTTCATAGGGATTGTGTGGCATATTATGATTTCACGTTGAGTTCCACTGAAGTTTCAGAGAAAGGAGGCATCACACACATCGTTTTTCAGTTACTAGCTCTTCAACTGGGGCAACACTCCTAGGCTCCAATGATCCTCGTGATAGTCTAGGTCTACTGACGCATGAGGATGCACCCAGTGGAAATATATGTGTCACAAACCACAATTAATGCTCTCCCTGACAAAAGGGGCTGTGTGTTTCTGCAGTTACTGCCCTATGCCATCTTGAATCCAAGAGGCACCCTGTATTTCTCTGAAAGTCTTCACAGCATGAAAGTACTGCTCACCTTGTAGGAACAAGAGTGCAGGTGTACTCTTTGCTTTAAGAAGACACGCTAAGCCAAAATCTGAACTTACAGAACAGATAAATTAAGGGGTGATTATTCGCATTATAAAAGGATTCATCACAGGATGCTTTTAAATCAGAAGCTGTTCTACTGCATTTTAAATAAGTTGATTTACAAAGCTTCCTTTATAAGTATTATTCACAATTTAGAGTTCAAGGTTCCTTATCCAAAAGCTGTGAGAGATTGATAGGTATAAAGTCCTACTTATTATTAACTGCTAGGTTGTGCTTTCTTTTTCATGTAAGACTAATTAGCATTATAGTGTACATTTGAAAATTAATTATTTTTTTATGCTGAAGAATTTAATCTTACTATGTGCCTGACATAGTGCTAAGCATTTTACAGACTGGTATTATTTACCCTTCCTCACCATGAGTCTAGGTGATTAGTACAATTATCCTAATTACAGATGAGGAAATTGGAATTCAGAGAAGGATCAGGTAACTTTAAATTCATAATACTAATATAGGATACTGTGAAGTATCTGCAGCTCTGGCTCTTCAATGCTTTATAATATGGCTTCAGATTAAATATATGGACACTCTTTACTTCCAGCCTAAACCAGAACAGTTGTGTCCCAGTGTACTATCTCCGAGCACCAATCCTGTTTCTAGCATTAGCGTCACTCAGGCAGCCTGACACAAGCTTTGGGGGCTGCCTACCTAGGCTGTCTACTCTGATGCAGCAGTACCTAACCATGGATGTGTCCTTTTAGTGCCACCCTTCAGATCTAACAAGTTCACAGTCATCCAGAGCAAACACTGCTCTATTTCACCATAGTTGTATTTCTCATAGTTCCTTCCCTTCCTTGTAGACATCCAATTAACCCAGCTTTGTTTTTTATATCATGGGTTTTCCTGTAGCTCGTGTGTGTTTTGTTCTTTCTGTTTTTTCCCTAGTGAACAAGAGAATTTATACACGTTATTTCCAAGTGGCTATATAAGTACAGGCTTATATAGCTGCATATGATAGGGTATGCGCTCTAGAAAGCTCAGGCCTGGGTTTAAAATCAGATCTTACAACTTATTGGCTATGTTTCCTTCCCAGATTTCCTCAATCTCTCTGTGCTTTATTTAGTTCTGTCCACCAACTCTGATATAAACATAGTATGGAGTTCATATCAGCTTTAATATCTAAAAGAGAAACTATAGAGTAATTAGGGAAAGTGCTATATGAATGTTTGTCATTGATGTTACCAGAGTGGCTGAACCATTAGTTAAGAAATAATTACCAAAATAATTGTACGAGAGTGACTCTACTGTTGTTAGAAATGACAAGTCAAACTCCATAGTAAAATGCATTTTACCCTGGGACCAGGCACTTATTTCTAGTCCCAGCTTTTCTACAGGTCCTGGCTAATTGCTTTATCTACTCAATTCAATACTATTCAATAGAGGGAGAGGCCTATGCCTCTCTTGCCAGAATGAAATGATTCTAGAATTCTAGAATGCTATGATTCTACTCTCCCTAGGCAAGCCCTATTCAAAGTTCATTGGTAATTATGTAAAGACTGTCATTAACAACTTTTTATCTACGTTTTAATATCAAATCTGTTCAGGTTTCACACAGTTTAACAGAGTTACTTCCATTAAAAAAATAAGCCTCTGAAAGTCCATAGATGGGGATCCTAGAAAAACATAAGCCACTGTGATTGCATGGAGGGAAACTGTTACTTCTGTGGCAGAAACTCAAAGTCCTATTATGCCTGATCCACAGAATCCTTCCCTCTGTCACATCTGGTCTAATTTATGTCACCATGCTAAACTGACTACACGTTATTGATCAAGAAGTTTTCCCCTAGAGCTCCCCCAAAACAATACAGAATGTGCCATTGCTCTTGGGTGTCTTTATAACTAGATGGTAAGACTTTTATTTTTTAATGTGCCATACATACTCTCTGGCTCCGTATAGAAACCAATCTGTAATTGTGAAACTTTCTCCTTATTGGCTAGTACTCATAGTGCTAGAAAATACTGTGCACTCCGCACAGAAATAGGCATTAACATCCTACAACCTGTAATACAGGCAAGATGTGGCAACTATTACAATAGTGCCATGATTGTCATGGGAGTAACCATCCAGATTGTGATTGGATTTGAAGTCTACCCCACAGGAGGATATTCTTTCCTGGTCTGTAAACCATTTGTGATGGGGAAGTCATAGGCCTGAGTTAGAGGGATATGCAATGGTTGTTTTGCTAAATTGTTATGTTGTCAAACTACTTTCATTAAGATTATTAAATTTTAAATTTGTGATTATATTTGTCGATTTGTGGTGCTCTCAAGTTTGATCAGAGAAACACTTTGTGTTGTATTGCAATTTGTTTAGGGGCTCATAAATAGTCAAAGTGCTAAGATTAAGTGACTGTGTGTGCTTGTTCCAAGTGGGACATGTATACTGCCTGTCTGTCACCTACCTCCAAGTTCAGAGAATATAAAAAAAGAGGAAGCAGAAAGAATGGTGAAAATGATGGCAGCGAGTGCTGTTAAATGTTGTCCTCTGGATGTGACATAGCCATCATACTCATGAACACATAGCAACGGTAGTAGCGTCACAAGATCAAGCCAGTCAAAATTGCAGCAAAGATGAGGGAGGAACTCACAGGTTCTCATCCCTTGATGAGGAGGTATTGGCAGTTGGCAGGTGCTGGGGAAGGGAGAGTCACTAGGTTGCCTATGAATCAACGGCCAACCTCCACACCGATGCAACATTAATTTGGCTCAGTTGTCTATAAAAATAAACATTAAAAGCAGAACAAATGTTTTTGGAAAGGACGATGTGGAACTGCAGGGCTGGTGGTAAAGGAGATGGAGGGTAGGAGAAGGGGATGAAATGATCAAAATGCATTGCATCTCAAGGATTTTTTTTAAATGCATCTTATTTGGACTGTTTTTCTTATCAAATTCACCCTACTTTAAATCATTTCATATTTTGATATATTTGCTATTTTTATTATGGCTGACATTGCCAGTGACTGATTACCCATCTCAAGATCTAGCACAGTTATGTGAGTGATACCAATACCATGACAGTTATCATTAAATATGTGGCAATTTATTTTAAAATGTAAATTCACAATAGGCTAGAAGACTAGCCATATGAAATCACTAATTACAATTATTTGACATCTTCTAAGCACCAATATTACTCTATGGTAAAATGACAACATTATATTTCTATAGGCTATGAAAGGTATAATTTCTAGAATTCGATATGTCTAAAGACAGAACTCAAAGAGAATTGTGTTTGCATGTGTGCACGCATCTCCCTCCTGTCCCCCTATCTATCTCTGTCTCTCTCCCTCTGTCTGTCTGTCTCTCTGTCTGTCTCTCTCTCTCTCTCTCTCTCTCTCTCTCTCTCTCTCTCTCTCTCTCTGTGTGTGTGTGTGTGTGTGTGTGTGTGTGTGTGTGTGCGCGTATGTGTGTGTGTGAAGATGTGAGGAGGCCAGAGGACAATCTTTAGTGTTGTTCTTTATGTGCTGTCCACCATTTTTTGGATACTGGGTTTTTCATTAGCCTGGAATTCTCCAAGTTGGCTATTTAGATCCCAACATAAAAACTGATATTTTAGTTCAATATTCTGTTTAATGGTTGACTTACAGAATTATACTGAATAAAAAAGATGATTATGATCATTTTAGAATATATACAATTTCCTAACTGTAAGAAGGCCTTTGAATTATGTCTAGTTCTCACTCTAGCCTTTGCATTATAATGAGGAGCATGATGAAGACTTAAAGTTAAGATTTTACCATACAGAGCATGCTTGCCAGAAAACCAGGCAAACTACCATTAGGCCTTCTTCTCTCTCTGTTCCACCAGAACTAGTGCCCCAGTCTCATCCCTATTGCTGTAGTAGAACACCAGCTACAGCCTTTCTTCTGGCTTGAGGACACCTCCTGTGCTCCTTTCCTAACCTCTCTCCTCCAGCTGTATCCCAGCCCCCAAACCCAGCAGTACCTCCTGCTAAACCAGAAGCTCTGCTGCTGAAAAACTAGGTAGGCTGATTGCACACCTTCTCCTCTCTCTGTGTTCCCCCAGCTCTGCAGGAAAATACCCTTGACAACTTTCCTTCTGCCCCCATCCAATGCTCCAATCTTCATTGATGCCACAGATCTTCCCCTTCTAACTGTCCTCTGGAACTTGTTGCTTTGTCCCAGACTTCAACTCCAACATTTCAGTTCCTAACATCTATGTCCCTCCTGAAAAGGGCACCCAAGTTGTAAAAGAAAACTACTGAAGCTTAAATCACATATTGAACCTCACACATAAAGAGTGGGAGACTTCAGTACCCCACTCTCAACAATGGACAGGCTATCCAGACAGAAAGTAAAAGGAGAAATATAGGGCCTAACAGACATTATAAAGAAAATTAACCTAATAGATATTTACAGAACATTTCATCCAAACACTAAAGAATATACTTCTTTACACCTCATAGAACTTTCTCCAAAATTGACTATGACACATGCCAAATCTTAACAGATAGAAAAAAGTGAAAAAAAAAAAAAAAAAAAAAAAACTCCCTGCTTCCTATTAAGTAATCATGGATTAAAGCTGGATATCAACAACAACAGAAAACATATAAACTCATCCAGACTGAACAATTTTCTACTGAACGAAAATTGAGTAAAGACCGAAAAAAAAAAAAAGGTGGCGGCAAGCAGTGTGGACCGTGTTTGGAGGCTCCAGTGAACAATTCAGGGAATTGCACAGATTTCTGAGCCAGGAACACCGAGGTCCCCACACCACGGCAGAGGGAGGGCTCCACGGTTCGGAGGGACCAGGGTGCGGAGGACCTGCGTGCCCCTGCACACGGGAAGTGCGTGGATTTTCTCGGATCAGAGCAGCAGCGGCAGAGGCAGCAGCAGCGGCACCAGCGGCACCAGCAGCACCAGCGGCGGCGGCTGAAGTTTGCAGTTCAGAGCCTTCCGGTGGAGGCGATAGGTGTGGTAGCTGGTGGGAATTGCTGCGGGAGAGGGGACTCTGGGCAGGATTTCGGTCACGTGATGCCTTGGGACCCAGACTGGACTCGGCGGACAGTTCAGCCCCAGAGTCCCGGGTTCATCTCAGTGTGCAGTGCCCTGGAGACACTGGCTCTGCTCAGCAAGCAATTCTGCCCGAGGCACTAGCTTAGCGCAACCACAGCTCCCATGCTGTGACGCAGGCTAGGCAGAACGTTCACTTCCACCCTAGGCACCAGCTCAGCTCAGCCGCAGTTCTCCTGCTGTGATGCAGGCTGGGCAGAGCGCTCGGTTCCACCAGCGGCGCTAGCTCAGCACAGCCACGGTTCTCCTGCTGTGACGCAGGCTGGGTGGAGCGCTCAGTTCCACCGGGTCTAAGACTCTGGTTGGACACAGTGTGCAGTTTGAATCCAGAATTCCTGGCTGAGCTTGGCGGACAGTTCGGACCCTGAGTCAATAACTGACCACAGCACGCACTTTGGGCCAAAAGTCCCTAGCTGAGTTTGGTGTGCAGTCCCAGCCTAAAAATTATGCCTGGACCCTGTGTGCCTTTTGGGCCCAGAATCCCTGCTGAGCTCGGGAGAGGGTTCAGGCCCTGAGAATCTAGCTGAGTTCGGCCCGTGGTTTGGACCCAGTGTTCCTGGCTGGACTTGGCAGGGGACACAGAAGGCTATGGATACCTTGGCCAGAATCAACGCTCATTCAGAGACCCAGAACGATTGCAGGACCCACAGCACAGGGGAGCTGAAGATCACTGGCTGTGAGAGACCAAAACGACAGGGCTAACCTCCTACCATCCACACCAGTGAGCATTAGAGCTTCCAGGCTACGGAAATCGTGAGAAAACAAGTGAATCTATCATCAGACTCCCTCCATCCAACTCTGGAAGCTACCCAACATAAACAAAACGGCAAGATGTCTAAAAGACAGTGTAAAAGCATACAAAACAAAACAAAACAAAACAACATGGCGTCTCCAGTTTCCAGTTATCCCAAAGAAAACAACCCAGAGAACTCAAATACAAGGAAAATACAAGAAAATGACCTCAAATCCTTAGTAATGAGGATGATAATGGAAGAAACAAATAAAATTCGTAATCAAATGCAGGAAGACGCAGACAAACAGGTGAGAGACATAAAAGAAGCACATAGAGTGGACCTGGAAAAATTGCAGGAAAATGCAAACAACCAGATGAAAGAAATAAATAAAACGGTTCAAGCTCTGAAGACCTATAAAGAAGCAATGGAAGAAACTCAAGAATATATAAAGAATCAGATGAAAGAAATCAAAAAATCAGTTCAAGATCTGAAAATGAAAATGGATTCAATGATACACACACAGACAGAAGAAAAACAAGAACGTGAGACCTCAGAGAAGAAGGCGAGCAACACAGAGGTGAGCTTTTCTAACAGAATCCAAGAGATGAAAGAACGAATCTCAGGTCTAGAAGATACAATCACAGATCTCGAAGCAACCATTAAACTCCTAACACAAAACATCCAAGAGATTAAGGACACCATGAAAAGAAGAAATCTGAGGATAATAAACACTGAAGAAAGAGAAAATATCAGACTCCAAGGCCCAGAAACTAATCTCAACAAAATCATAGAAAAAAATTTCCCCAATCTAAAGAAAGAGATGCCTATAAATATACAAGAGGCTTACAGAACACCAAATAGAATTGATGGGAAAAGAAAAACTCCCCATCACATAATAATCAAAACACAAAACATACAGAACAAAGAAAAAATATTAAAAGCTGCAAGGGAAAAGGGCCAAATAACATTTAATAGAAAACCTATCAGAATTACACGCAACTTCTCAGGAGAGACCATAAAAGTCAGAAGGGCCTGGACAGAGATCCTGCAAACCCCAAGACACTATAGATGCCAGGCCAGACTACTTTACCCAGCAAAACTATAAATAACCATTGATGGAGAAAACAAAATATTCCATGACAAAAACAAATTCAAACAGTACCTATACACAAATCCAGCTTTACAGAAGGTACTAGAAGGAAAACTCCATCCCAAAGGGTCAAGCTACAACCAAAACTACCCCGGAAATAGATAACTATCCCATGGCAAAAACACAACTACACAAACACTCGACTGGAACCAACATCAAAATTAAGACTCTTAACAGTCACTGGTCATTAATATCTCTCAACATGAATGATCTCAATTCTCTAATGAAAAGACACAGACTAACTGAATGGGTGCATAAACAAGATCCAACATTCTTCTGCATTCAAGAAACACATCTCACCCATAACGATAGGCATTACCTCAGGGTAAAAGGTTGGAAAAAAAATATTCCAAGCAAATGGTCACAAGAAGCAGGCAGGCGTAGCCATTTTAATTTAGAAGAAAATAGACTTTCAACCAAAATTAATCAAAAAGGATGAGGAAGGACACTTCAACTCATCAAAAGTAAAGTCAACCAAGATGACATCACAATTCTGGACATCTATGCTCCCAATACAAGGGCACCCACATTTGTAAAAGATCTGCTAAAAAAAGCTTAAAACAAACATCGATCCCCACACAATAATAGTGGGAGACTTCAACACCCCACTCTCACTGAAGGATAAGTCACTGAAACAGAAAATAAGCAGAGAAGTAACATCATTAACCAATGCCATGGGTCAAATGGATCTAACAGATATCTATAGAACCTTTCACCCAAACAAGAAAGAATATACCTTCTTCTCTGCACCCCATGGAACCTTTTACGAAATTGATCACATCGTAGGTCACAAAGCAAGCCTCAACAGATACAAGAGGATTGAAATAATACCTTGGATCCTATCAGATCACCATGCTCTTAGGCTGCAATTCAACAACAACAGAAATAACAAAAAGCCTACGTGTACGTAGAAACTAAACAACTCTCTGCTAAATGACACCTAGGTCAGGGAAGAAATAAAGAAAGAAATCAAGGAGTTTCTGAAATTCAGTGAAAATGAAGGAACAACGTACCCAAATTTGTGGGATACATTGAAAGCAGTGCTAAGAGGAAAATTCATAGGACTAAGTGCCATTAAAAAGGAATTGGAACCATCACACATAAGCATCTTAATGACACAACTGGAAGCCTTAGGAAAAAAAAGAAGCAGAAGCCCCCAAAAGAAGTAGACTTCTGGAAATAATCAAACTCAGGGCTGAATTTAACAAATTAGAAACTAAGAAAACAGTCCAAAGAATCAACAAAACAAAGAGCTGGTTCTTTGAGAAAATAAATAAGATAGACAGACTGTTAGCCAAATTAACTATAAGGCATAGAGACAGTATTGAAATCAACAAAATCAGAAAGGAAAAGGGAGACATAACAACAGACACTGCAGAAATACAAAGAATCATAAGATCCTATTTTGAAGGCATATACGCCACAAAATTTGAAAACCTAGGGAAATGGACGATTTTCTTGGTCAATTTCACTTGCCCAAGCTGAGTGCAGAACAGATAAACAAACTAAATAGTCCCATTTACCCTACAGAAATAGAAGCAATCATTGATAGTCTCCCAATCAAAAAAGGCCCAGGGCCAGATGGTTTCAGTGAAGAATTCTACCAGACCTTCAAGGGTGAGCTAATACGGATACAATTCAAGCTACTCCAAATGATAGAAATGGATGGAACTTTACCAAATTCATTCTATGAGGCCATAGTCTCATTGATACCTAAACCTCACAAAGACTCAACAAAGAGAATTTCAGACCAATTTGTCTTATGAACATCGATGCAAAAATACTAAATAAAATACTGGCAAAACGAATACAAGAACACATCAAAGGTATCATTCATCATGACAAAGCAGGCTTCATTACAGGAATGCAAGGATGGTTTAATATACGGAAATCCATCAATTTAATCCACCATATAAACAAACTGAAGAGAAAAAAACACATGATCATCTCTTTAGATGCAGAGAAAGTATTTGATAAAATCCAACACCCATTCATGTTTAAAGTTTTAGAGAGATCGGGGATACAAGGCACTTTCCTCAACATAATAAAGGCTATATACAGCAAGCCAATAGCCAAAATCAAAGTAAATGGTGAGATACTCAAGGAAATTCCTCTAAAATCGGGAACAAGGCAAGGCTGCCCACTCACTCCATATCTCTTCAATATAGTACTCGAAGTTCTAGCCAGAGCAATAAGACAACAAAAGGAGATCAAGGGTATCCAAATGGGAAAGGAGGAAGTCAAATTATCCCTATTTACAGATGATATGATAGTGTACATAAGTGAACTTCAAAATTCCACCAGAGAACTCCTACAGCTGATAAACACCTTCAGCAAATTGGCTGGATACAAAATTAACTCAAGAAAGTCTGTAGCCTTCTAATACACAAATGACAAGCTTGCAGAAGAAGGAATTAGGAAAGCCACACCCTTAACATTAGCCACAAGCAATATAAAACATTTATGAGTTACTCTAACTAAGCAAGTGAAGGACTTGTTTGAAAAAATTTTCAAAACTCTGAAGAAAGAGTTTGAAGATGACCTGAGAAGATGGAATGATCTTCCTTGCTCATGGATCAGGAGAATTAACATAGTAAAAATGGCCATCCTGCCAAAAGCAATCTACAGATTCAATGCAATCCCTCTCAAAACACCTACACAATTTTTTAAAGACATGGAAAGTTCAATTCTGAACTTCATATGGAAAAACAAAAAACCCAGAATAGCTAAAACAATCTTGTACAATAAAAGGTGCTCCGGAGGAATCTCCATACCTGATCTCAAACTGTACTATAAAGCAATAGTAATTAAAACAGCATGGTACTGGCACAGCAACAGGCTGGTTGATCAGTGGAATCGAATCAAAGACCCAGATATGAATCCACACACATATGGTCACTTGATTTTTGACAAAGAAGCCAAATCCATTCAATGGAAAAAGGATAGCATCTTCAACAAATGGTGCTGGTCTAACTGGAGGTCTATGTGTAAAAAAATGCAACTGGACCCATATTTGTCACCTTGCGCAAAACAAATTCCAGAACACAACACCAACGGTCCAGACCTTACTGTCAACAATTAATAAATGGGACCTCATGAGGCTGAGAAGCTTCTGTAAGGCAGGAGACACTGTGAAGAGAACAAAGCGACAGCCTACAGACTAGGAAAAGATCTTCACCAACCCTACATCTGACAAAGGTCTAATATCCAAAATATATAAAGAACTCAAGAAATTAAACACCACCAAACCAAATAACCCAATTGAGAAATGGGGCTCAGAACTAAACAGTGAATTCTCAACAGAGGAATATCAAATGGCTGAGAAACACTTAAAGAAATGCTCAACCTCCTTAGTCATCAAGGAAATGCAAATCAAAACAACTCTGAGATTCCATCTTACACCCATCAGAATGGCTAAGATCAAAAATTCAAGAGACACCACATGCTGGCAAGGATGTGGGGAGAGAGGAACACTCCTCCATTTCTGGTGGGAATGCAAACTAGTACAGCCACTTTGGAAATCTATCTGGTGCTATCTCAGAAAAATGGGAATAGGGCTTCCTCAAGACCCAGCTATCCCACTCCTTGGAATATACCCAGAAGATGCTCCAGCACACAACAAGAAACTTTGCTCAACCATGTTCATAGCAGCCTTATTCATAATAGCCAGAACATGGAAACAGCCTAAGTGTCCCTCAGTAGAAGAATGGATAAAGAAACTGTGGTACATATACACTATGGACTACTACTCAGCTATTAAAAACAAGGAATTCCCGAAATTTGTGGATAAATGGATTGAGCTAGAAATGATCATAATGAGTGAGTTAACCCAGAATCAGAAAGAAGCAAATGGTATATACTCACTTATATCTGTGTACTAGGCCATGGGCCATGTTCCACGAAAGGCTTCACTTACCCGGAAACTGGGACAGAGGGGAGGACATCCTATTGGAATTCTAAATGCGAGAAGCATGGGAGAATAGCAAAGTAGAAGGATCCAGAGCGTCCTAGAAACCTAAAAGTAGAACATTATGATAGGCAGATTTGGGCCCAGGGGTCCCGCTCAAACTAAGGCACCAGCCAAGGACAATACAGGCGGTAAACTTTAAACCCCTACCCAGATCTTGCCAATGGTCAGAACATTCTCCACAGTTGAGTGGAGAGTGGGATATGACTTTCTCATGAACTCTGGTGCCTCACATTTGACCATGTACCATGGAGCAGGAGACCTGGTGGCACTCAGAGGAAGGACAGCAGGTTACCAAGAAGAGACTTGATACCCTATGAGCATATACAGGGGGAGGTAATCCCACTCAGGAACAGTCATAGCGGAAGGAAATAATGGGAAAATGTGAGGGAGGGAAGAATGGGAAGATACAAGGGATGGGATAACCATTGAGATGTAACAAGAATAAATTAATAAAAAAATTTAAAAAATAATACCAATATATTTATCAAAATAAACTCCATATTCTGGTGTTTTATTAAAAAAAAATAGTAATTTCGTAGAGTTCAATGAAAATGAATACATACCAGACCCAAACTTATGGGACATAATGAAAGCAGTCAGTACTAAGAGGAAAGTTCATAGCACTAAGTGTCTACATTCAAAAAAATTAAAAGGTCTCCTATTAGCAAAGATCTCATATTTGAGCAAAGAAAGCTCTAGATCAGAAAGAAGTAGGCAAACTCAAGAAGAGCAGATGACAAGAAATAATCAAACTGAGGGATGAAATCAATGAAATAGAGAAAAAGAGAACAATACAAAGAATCAAGGACACAGACGTGGTTTTTTGAGACAAATCAACAAGACAGACAAACCTATATGTAAACTAACTATACAGAATATCCAGGTTACCAAAATAAAAAACAAACAGGGGAACATAACAATAGACATCAAAGAAACTCAGAGAATCATAGGAGATACTTTAAAAACTTTTACTACACCATATTGGAAATCTACAAAAATGGGTAACTTTCCTGATAGGTACCACTTACCAGAGTTAAATCAAGATCAAATAAACTATTTAAATGGATCTTTAAGCCCTAGTGAAATAGAAGTTTTCACTAAAAGTCTCCCAAATTCAAACAGAGTAGGGCTAGATGGTTTTAGCACAGTTTGCCAAACATTCAAAGAAGTTTTATACCAATGCTCCCCAATATTTCCACAAAGTATAAAAAGAAGAAATAATGCCTGATTCATTTTATGAAGTTACAGTTACCTTGATACAGAAGCCACATAAAGACTCAAAAAAGAAAGAGAATTACAGGCCAATTTCCATCATAGACAAAGAAACAAAAATACTTATTATAATACTTAGAAACTGAATCTAAGAACACATCAAAAAGATCATCCTACAATATCAAGTAGGCTTTATACCAGAGATGCAGGGACAGTTCAATATATGACAATCTGTAATGTAATTTACCACATAAAAATTGAGAAAAAAGTACTACATGATCATCTCATTAGATGCAGAACAAGCTTTTGATAAAATCACAATCCTCTTCACGATAAAAGTCCTGGAGAGATTGGGGATACATAATGGGCACACCTTTTTAAAAATTTATTATAATTTATTCAGATAACATCCTTATTGTTATCCCCTCACTTGTATTTTCCTGTTCCCACCCACCCTCCCTCTTCCACCCTATGCCACTCCCATAGACCTCTGACAGGAGAGGACCACCTCCCCCACCATTTGACCAGAGCCAATCAGGTCCCATTGGGATAGCCTACTTCCTCTTCCTCTGTATGCCTCCAGGACATCCCTAAACATAATAAAGGCAAAATCAAATTAAATGGACAGAAACTCAAAGCAATTCTACTAAAATCAGGCACAGGACAAGGTTGTCTATTCACTCCATATGGACTCAATATAGTACTTGAAATTTTAGCTAGAGTAATAACGTAACTGAAAGAGTTCAAGTGTAATCAAATTGTAAAGGAAGAAGTCAAAGTATCATTATTTGCAGATGTTATTGTAGCATACATAAGTGACCCTAAAAATACCAACGGAGAACTTCTACCCACTGATAAACACTTTTAGCAAAGTCCTTGGTTACAAGATTAACAGAAAAAGAAAAATCAATAGCGCTACACATGAAAAGTGGATTGAGAAAGAAATCAAGGAAAGACCACCTTTCATAATATTTCAAACAATAAAAAATTTCTTGGGGCAACTCTAACAAAGCAATGAAAAAAATTATTTGAAAAAGACTTCAAGACTTCGAAGAAGGTATCAGAGGATAGAAAGACTCCTGTGCTCAT
Organism: Acomys russatus; assembly: GCF_903995435.1. NCBI lineage: Eukaryota > Metazoa > Chordata > Mammalia > Rodentia > Muridae > Acomys > Acomys russatus. The sequence continues at coordinate 26,705,026 of NC_067144.1, read as the reverse complement.
GGATTAGTAGGATCAACAGAGTAAAAATGGGTAGCGTACCAAAAGCAATCTATATAGTCATTGGTAACCCCATCAGAATTCCAACACAAGTTTTTACAGACCTTGCAAGGACAATTCTAAACTTCACATGGAAAACAACAAAAACCAGGACAGCTCAAACAATCCTGAACAGTAAAAAAACTTTAGAAGGTATCACCATCCCTGATTTCAAGTTGTACCATAGAGCTATAGTAATAAAAAACACATGGTATTGGCATTAAAAACAGACACACTGATCGATGACATCAAATTAAAGAGCCATACATAAATCTACACATTTGTGGACACTTAATTCTTGTTAAAGAAGCCAAATGTATGCACTGGGGGAAAAAGACATTATCTTCAACTAACGGTGCTGGTGATGCTGGACCCCTGCATGTAGAAGAACACCAACAGACCCATATCTATAGCCCTGCACAAAACTCTAGTCCACATGAATCAAAAACGTTAGGATAAAACCAGATACTTGGAACCCCATGGAAGAGAAAGGTGGGAAATAGCCTTAAACACACTGGCACAGGAAATGACTTTATGAACAAAATGCTGATAAGCGCAGGCATTAATTTCAACAGTCAGTAAGTGGGCCCTCATGAAACTAAAAATTTTTTAAGGTAAAGGGCATTGTCAATGGGACAAAACAGCAGACTACAGAATGGGAACAGATTCTTATCAACTCCACATCCAATAAAAGGCTAATATACAAAATACAAAAAGAACTCAAGAAATTTTATATTTAAAAAACTAGAATAAGCCAATTAAAATGGGGTACTAATCTAAAGAGAGAATTCTCAATAGAGAAATCTCAAATGACTAAGAAAGAAAGAAATGTTCAACACCCTTAGTCATCAAGGAAATGAAAATGAAAACTACTCTGATAGTTCATCTTACACTTCTCAAAATGGCTAAGATCAATAACACAAGTGACACCTCACACTTGTGAGGATGTGGAGCAAGTGAAATATTATTCCATTCCTGGTAGGAGTACAAACTTGTATACACTATGAAAATCAATATGGCAGTTCCTCCAAAAGTTGAAAATATACCCAGCTACACAGCTCTTGGGCATACACTCAAAGGAAGCTCAGATTTACCACATTGACATTTGCTCAACCATGTTCATTGCAGTTTTACTCACGATAGCCAGAATTGGGAAAAAAAATAGATGTCCCCAACAGATGAATGGATAAGGAAAATAAGGTATTTTTACATAATGTATTATTATTCAGCCCTTAAAAATGACATCATCAAATTTTCAGGCAAATGGATGAACTAGAGAAATTCATCCTATGAGGTAACCTGGACCCAGAAAAACATGTATAGTATGCACTCACTTACAAGTGGATATTAACCATTAAGTAACTGATAACCAAGTTACCATCTTTATACCCAGAGATGTTAAGTAAAGAGGAGGAGCCTAGTGGAGATACATGGATCATTCCCTGAGAGCAAGAAACAGTAGATTTAGGGAGGACTGAGGGCAGGTGGGAATGGGATCAGGAGTAACAGAATCAAGTGTTGGGAAAAATATGGGTAGAAGCAGAGAGTGTGGAAAGAGGCGGCTGCAAATAGAGGGCTATCAGCTTAGTGTTTTTACAGGACTCCTGGCATTGAGAACAGGTGGGTCTCTGACTCTTATGCCTGGCTCTTGGGGCTCTTTTCCTACTGTTAGGTTGTCCTGTCCAACTTCGATATAATAGTTTTTGCTTCATCTTTTTACATTTCATTTGTTATGTTTGGTTGTTATCTCTTAGAGGTCTGTTGTTTTTTTGTTTGTTTGTTTGTTTGGTTGGTTTGTTTTGTTTTTTAGAATGAGAGACAGAATGTGAGTGGATATGCAGGAGAGGGAATATGAAGAGGAGCTGGGAACAGTACAGGGAAAAGAAACTATAATCAGGATATATTATGTGAGAAAACAATCTATTTTCAAAAAAATTTATCATGTATATGTGCACATATTATAAAAGGTAGAAATCAAAGATAACTTAGAGAAAAACCAATGAAAAACTTAGGGACTTCTAGTGTTCAATCTTCATTTTCCATAAGAAAAAGAAAATTCATGGAGAAACAAGAATATAAAGAATACATAAGATAGAATTTATACAATATATATTGATTTGATAAAATCAGTACAGTATAACTCAGATCCCCTGGTGCTAACATTGCTGTGGCAGCTTTGTTTTGCTAATTTTTGCATTATAATTCTAGGTGTGTTGCAGCTAACACAGAGCAGAAATGGAGTCACTTTAGACATATTACATTATATATGCACAATCATCCCTCACAATGGAAGAGTGTTGCCTTTGAGAAGCAGAATTTAACCAGCATTCATTACAGGATGAAATCACCATTTTAATTGGGTTCTAACAATTCTCAAATTTTCGTATAGCTCACTAGATGTCAACAGAATCTCACAGATGAGTATTGCTAATCCCATCTTACAGATTATAAACAAAGGGATGCAAAATTTTGAAATTAATTATACAAGGTCACCAATTCTAGAAAGTAGTAGTTGAACTTAGACCTTCATTATTGGAATCTCAATGCTCTTTCAATTATTTCAGAGCAACCTTGGTAAAGGATATATTAGGTTGTATTAATGCACGGGGGATGAAGGAAGCCCTTTATCTCTGTATGTCATCACCCAAGAAAAACAAAGGAAGCCACTGAATATGTCACCCACTAAAAGTTTGGTATTATCCATTGACTATTTTAAATCCCAAGGTACATTACATTTTGTGTGTATGGTGGGGTAGGCTGTGTATGTTATGCAAAGTATGTGTGTGTTGTATACACCAAGTATAGTGGCCCAAGAGGCTGAGACAGGTTTTTTTTTACGTATACATTTATCTTATGACATGTATATAAAATAAACTATATACAGCAAGAACAGCCACAAAACAATCAGGAATTATATTGTTACATTCGTAATGTTTTGGTTATTTTTATTTAGCAAGCTTGAAAAAAACATATTGTCTATCTTGATGAGTCTAAAATTCTGAATGTATATCAATAGCTATCTTACCTCACCACTAACAACTTAAAACATCTATTAGACTTAAGAACATCTTAACACCTAAATAACTAAGCTTAACTGTAAACCTAAACTATCGGGTCTTCAACATCATCTGAGACTTGAGAAGGAAAAAAATTAACTACCTGAGTAAAAGGGAAGTACAGGTTTCTTACTGAACTGTAAGCATGCTGTATTGGCTGGGCTGGTTAGCCAGTGAGATCAAGATATCTGCCTGACTCCATCCCCCAATACAGGGATTGCAGACACGTGCAGACATACCCTGCAATATATGTGGGTGCTGGGTGTCAGAACTCAGGTCCCCAGGCTTATAGAGCAAATGCTCTTACTCAGCCATTGTATTTTGTATATGAAAAACAACAAGAGTCTCATATTTCAGTCCTTCAGAATTTGTAATCTTTCGATATTTGTAGGAAATTCTCACTTTGAATTTATCACCTGTTAAGAATGAAACTTTTAACAAAACCAGAGGCAAGCCCTTCCACCATGGACATTATATAAAGCTGCCTGGTTATAAAGTACACAAACATGCCAGGAGTTCAGCTGATATCAGAAATAATAATAAACTTCTCTGTTGAGTCAGTCTCTCAGGCTGAGATTAACATCCCCCACATTCAGCAAGGATTTTTAAATTAGAAGTTTTTCATTTTTAGGTAAAATGTAATATACAACATTGCTGGCAGAGTGTGTTTTCTTTTTAAATATTTTTTACTTTTTACATATACATTTATATTATTACACATATATGCAATAAACTACCTATAGAAAGAAGAACCATGACACAATCAGGAATTATATAAACGTTTTATTCTTAGTGTTTTGGCTATTTGTATTTGGCACAAACTCTGCCAAGACAGGGTAAGCAAGTCCTCAATAGTTCCTGCCACACAAATATGTCAGTCAGATATATTGGATCAGAAGGCTAAAGATGATGCTCGAACATTATAGAGAGTCTTGGGTGACTCTTCAGGCAGCAAACTGTCTCTGTCATCTTCTCATTTGGAAAGTTACTAACCTGCACACCTGGTATACTCAGGTGATCAATTTTATTCCTTCTCAAGTCTCTGATGGCGTTGAAGACCAGATAGTTTAGTTCTACAATTAAGCTTAGTTGTTTAGGGGTTAAGATATTTTTAGGTCTAGATAGATGTTTTAAGTTGATAATAATGAGATATGATAGATATTGATTTACATTCAGAATTTTAGATGCACCAAGATAGGAAGGATATTTTCTTCAGAGTTTGTTTTCATTGCAAATAGTAAGCAGTGAGAATCTTCTAGACTCTGTCCTCTCCTTCCCCTCTGTTTCTATCTCATTGTTCTCTACTCCCAGCACCTTTTCTTCTCCATATTTGGTCTCTTGTTGATGCTTGTGGAGAGGCTACAAATTACCTACTGGGCTGGGTCCTCATATTACTTAGTCTAAGCCCAGATCTGACCACAGCTTGAGTCCCATTCTTTGTCTATACACAGAATTTCATTGAATCAGATCTGGACTTACTGTCACACTGAACAACAAGCTTAGATTATTTACTACTGTGTATGGTATTTTTCTAAAAAGGTCCATGTAGTAAACTCTCCCAGAGAAAATATTTCCCTTATAGTCTAAGTGTGTTCTCACATCCTTCTCTAACGTCTCAGTGGGAGGAAGGTTGCTGTGGCCACCTCACTACTCAGAGTCTGAGTAGGACAGTGTTACAAATAACACTAAGAGCGCTTATGTTTAAAGACACTTTGCTATTTCCTTCTAAGTGCTTTCTGTCCTCCCAGAGGGCAGCTGTGTGTGAAAGCTAAAGCTTGTACCTTCCCTGGCCCTGTGTTCATGCCAGTTAGGAATTAAGTTAAACCAGATGTGAGGCTTTGTTTTAGTCAAAATATGGCTTCCAGTACTGACCAGAGCATATAAATGTGTCTTTACAATCTGCAACTTGCTCTCTCAGGAACAGCTTTTATAGATTTAGATATTTGTCATAAAGTATTCTATTTATTTCCCAGCAGCTGGTGTCAAAAAAGTTGTTGTTGTGTTTTTTAATATTCCTTTTAAATAAATAAAATCTGTTTTCATATTGTGTAAAATTAGTTTTGCCTGCTGTGAGTTTGTGGCATTATGAAGTGATCATTTCTTCCCATGAATTATTTAAAATGAGGATATCAAAATCTGACGGAACAATACAACAAACTACACAATACAATTTAATTTTATAATACACGAGTTCATACAAGTATCTCACAATGCACAGTGGATGCAGTGCATTGGAAAGGAATTCAGCAGATCCAATCTCAGCTATGTACTTTCTCATATCTTGGTATCTAAATACTCCAGTGGGCTACAGAATCACTCAGACTTGGTAGCTCACAGACACCCAGTGGTGTTTACACTTTCAAGTCATTGAGTTTGCAGCTGTTTCCTGTCATCACCAAGCATTATTGATATCAATTGCACTTCCATTGGATCTTCTGACCCTTTCATCTTATAGAACAAAGAAATGCACTTATGTAACCATAATTACATAGATATTCTTACTATATAGTTGATGGTAGTACAGTAACAAGCCACCCAAATTCCCAGTATGTTTATAGGACTTGTTTCAGAACTGCCACAAACTGCTAAGGTGGGTAAGGTGGCATGAATGAATCAACTACTGATGAGTAAGGAAAATCATAAGAAGATGTAACAAATATTGAATCAAGGGTTATACTGTATTTTATATTTATGCTTTAATAAAGCATAATGAAAAATCTACCTTTATTTTCCCCCTCAGACTATTTTACAGCATTATATAAGAGAAATTGTGCCTGACTAACTCAAGTGTATTGCGAGAGTCAGTGAATAGTTAGAGACAAATAGCCTCTAAAAATTTTAAAACACACACACACACACACACACACACACACACACCAGACAAAACAAAATTCACAAAACAACATACTATGAGATATTACAGGTGGTTTGTCAAAGAAAGAAACTATCTTAATACACAGAACACAGGTTACTAAGCACACTCCTGGAAAGTTCTACACATTGTAGAATAACAGACATCTAACAAAACTCTGGATCCTACAACATCCATCTCACTGCTAAGTCTCCTAATCCAGCTTCACTATAACTATTATGAGAGGCACCACCATATTCTTAGTCAATCAGACCAAAGTCTAGGGCTTTTTTTATGATACCCTCAATATCTATGCTATTATCAACAAGCCCGATTAACTTAACCCCAAACCAGTCATCTCTTCCAACCTCTGCCATCAGCAATTCAAGTCACAATTACCTTCTCGTAAGATTCCTGTTTCTACTGTTGCCCTTGGTAATCTACTTTGAAGCAGAAGCTAGAGTAATCTTAAAATAATCTTAAAATACATTATATTGTTCCCTTGTAGGAAATAATATGGTAAGTTTATGTTTCAATAAGAATGAAATTCATATTCAACCTCATTAAAATTATTGTCTCCATCATTTGTGCCCATCTCTGTTATCTGATCTCCTGTCACAATTTCTTTGGCCACTTTGCTCCTTTTGTTTTGTCCCTAAAACAAGTCAAACATATTACTACCTTTATTTAAACTCTAAATATTGCCCCTGCTCAGGCTATCTACACATGGCTGATTTTTCCCCATTTCTAAGATCAAGTGGAACTTCTACATGGAAGTTTTTGTTCTCTGATCATGATGTACACAGCATATTCAATTCATCCTGCCCTCTCACACTTTCTTCTAGCAAGTAAGTACTAGTGTACCCTTATATCTTCTTCACTTATGTCCATTATGCTGTTTCCATTTGAGGGTAATTAACGAGAGGATGTACATATCTCTTGGATAAATTGGTACCTCAATATTCTATGACTGTGTAGTAATTTATCCCAAAACACAGTGAATTTAAAACTGGACAAGCATTAGCCCATAGTTTCTTTGAGTACAGAATATGGATGCATGTCCACAATCTACCTCTGATTTAAAGTTTCTCATGAGGTTGTGATTAAACTGTCAGCCAAATCTGAGGTCTCACTTGCTGGATCTATTTGATTGGAATCCATTTCCAAATTTACACACGAACTTGATAGCAGTCTTAATCTCTTCTTCACTGGATGACCTCATCAGGGCATTTATATGTCTTTATCCATGTAATTTTACCCAGGAGAGAGAAGAGAGGTACCATGATAAAAAACATAGACATTTTAAAATATATTCTTTTTAGACACATTTCTTTGCATTTATTCTTGTTCCTGTCAGAAGTGAGATACTAGCTTTACTCAATAGTAAAAAGAAAGGTAATTATATATGAAGGTATACGCACAGGACAGAGATCATTATATAGCACCTTAGAAGATGCCTATCTATTACAACTGTTAATCTATGCACAGAATATTTTCTAGCATTTAGTAAACATACTAGTTGAAAAGAATTTTTACTGATTAGTATTATATAGTAACCTTTCAAAACTTTCTGTTTTCCCAAAGGTCAAGAAAAAAAATCTAACTAATAAAAGTTTACTAAATTAGAGACATGCAAACCAAAGGGAAAAAAAGCAAGCAACTTTACTTACAGAGGGTAAGAGAGAATAGCAGTGAAGTCTTAGTGTCTTCACTAGTAAAACAGAGAAAGTAAGATTACCATATGAATAAACTATCAGATATAAACTTTTTTCATATAATATATTCCGGTTACAGTTTTCCATTCCTCTACTCCTCCTAGTTCTTTGCTTCCATTCTCCCATCCTGAAACACCTCCCTACTTTCTCACATTTGGAAACAAATAGGTTTCTAAAGGATATTATTAAAACATAGCAAAATAAAATAAAACAAATAATAATATAAAACAAACAAATAGAAAAAAGGCCTCCAACAAACAGAGACACAGAGACATACTCATTCTTACATTTAGAATCTAGAAATGTAAAAACACTAAACAAGGAACAAATGTGTATATATATGCAAAACCTGTAGAGTAAAAAATAGATAAATAGTCTAACATAAAAATAAAAAAGCCCTAACAAAACATTATGATGAGGAACCTCCAAAGATCCATTGAGCTTGTTTTCTGTGGCATCCACTGCTGTACTTCCCATAGCCAGACAATATGCAGAGAGTGAGAGACCTCAGAACATTCAGCCCTAAAAGAGATGTCTCCATCAAACTACTTTACCCAGGACTCAGGGAATCCTCTGGAAGAGGAGGCTAAAAGAAGATAGGAGACAGAGGGGTAGAGGAGACCAAGAAAATAAGGCCCTTTAAACATAGCAGAACCAAAGCGCACGTGACCTCACGGAGACTGAGGCAGCAAGGGTTTGCATGGGTCTGCATCAGATGGAACCTTAAGGCTGAGAAGAGAATGGAATAGGCTCCCACCATAGCCAGAGGCTATTGGGCATTGAAAACACAAATGAAGTTTAGTGTTCTCCAAGTCTCACTGGGGACACTAGACTATTCCTCTTCTCAAGTAGAAATAAATGTGAATGAGACATTTCTCTCCAAGAAAATGAGGCAAATCAGATTTTTAAGCTGATGCTATTTAATGTTAGATCCAATTCAAATGAAACTTATAAATTACTCTATTTCCTAATCACACTAAAATAATAAACTTTAACCAAAAATTAATAAAATGTTGGGATTCCTTGATTGTACTGAGAACAAACTAGAGAGGTTTGTGTATCTTCATTACATTTTGACAACTCTGAATGAGCACAAAGATGCTTTTCTAGTCTCTGCAATCCATAAAGGCCTAACTTTATTATTGTAAGACCCACAGCACAACTGCAGTTAGGTTCTCTGAAAGTTGAAAGAAGGTCAGATGTGGATCCTAGGCTTAGGATAATGTAGTCAGAGAACTAACCATAAAATCCTAAAATATTAACATCATGTGCAAAACTACAATTAGGGAGAGTAAAGGATGCATGCCTGAAAGAAAATAAAGATAAGTCAATCAAGAAATTCATAGGAGATATACCAAAATTGACAGTGGCCAACTTGGGGATGGCATTGTGCAGAACACAGGGGTATTGTTAGACCAATTTATGGAGGTCTCTGTTTACAACCAAATAGGCAAGTGAGTCTCAAATTTAATGAATGCACCCTGAGAGTATGACCAGTATTCCTACCAAGATGTCTCTGCTCCTGTCCTAGTGATGACAGAGGGGCACCAATATTTTACTGATGGCATTAAAAGCAATAGCAGCACTCTATCATCTGGACCTGTCTGCTTACCTACCTACATACTTACCTAATTTTTGCCAGAAATGGCTTTATTTATTCAATATTACAAATGCATGCCACAGGAAAGGGATTTCTTAAAGTAGTGTAGTGGATAGAATGGTAACACTAAGAAAAATTTACTCAATAATAACCTTATGAAAATCTGTGGCTATGATCACATTTGTAAAAAGGTTCTTTGCTTAGGGCTGCACAGATGGCTAAGCAGATGTGAACTTTTGGCTTCAGAAGCTGGTCAAGTATTTCCCAGTTCCCAAATGATGGCTCACAGCCACCTATAACTCTAATTCCAGGAGATGTGAAGCCCTCTTTTGACCTCTCAAGACACCAGGTATGCAATATATATATTTGCAACCACCATAGGATAAGAGAGTGAGGAAAGACTCTCATACCACTGTGAGGGGAGGTGCAGCCCTGCCAAGATGTTGATTTCAGACTCTGGTATCACTGCATTGAAAGAATACCTTCTAACGGATTGAGCCATTAAAGTCATGATCACTTATTAAGGCAACCATAGAAAAGCAATATATCCCAAACAAGTAAGTATAATCTCAGAAAGAAAATGGAAGGCAGTAGACAAGACACTTGACATGAGCTTAACAGAGAAAACAACTAATAGAAATGGTAAAATGGGCAAGAGAAATCTCATGATGCCTCAACTCTATACAAAGAATTACAGGCAACGAAGGACTGCTGAGAGGGGGAAATAGTCTTACACAAGAAAAAGCACACCAATTGTTTTCCAATACCAAAAGGTCACCCCTGAAAATATACATACAAGTAGCATGATACATAATGAGCAGTTGTGTATTTAGGAAAGAGAATGCAAGAATTAATGAAAAAAGACGGCATGAATTTGAAAGACAGCAAGGATGATACATGGGATTATTTGGAGGGAGGAAAGGGAGAAAGAAGTGATGTGATTTTATACACACACACACACACACACACACATTATGGTAGTCTGTGTTTTTTCTTTTCTTTTTATTAATTTATTCAGATTACATCTCAAGTGTTATCCCATCACTTGTATCCTCTCGTTCCTCCTTCCCTCCTTCGCCCTATTCCTCTCCCCTAGGTGTATGGCCGAGGGGCTCCTCCCCCACTATATGGTCATAGGCTATCAAGTCTCATCTTGGTAGCCTGCTTATTCTTTCTCTGATTTCCTATATTATAATCTGGAAAAATAAAAGGAAATTGTTGAGTGGCATATATTCCAGTTTTGATCTAGGATTTGTATGTACTAGCTGTGCATCTTTGAAGAAGTTATTCTTTATCTCTCATCTTCAAGTTCTTAGTTAGATGATAGTGAACTCACTAGCAGGATCATTGTGGGCCATGTCTACCTATGAGGTACTTCACTATAGGCCTGCCAATAATATTCTGCTTTAAGGAGTGGAGAAATGGCTCAGTGGTTCACAGCAAGTACTGATCTGAAAAGACCCAAGCACAGTTTCAAACACCTATCAGTTGTCTAACAAAGGCCTGTATCCAGAGGGATTTCTTGACTCCAAAGGCACCTGCACTCATATACACATATTTACACAGACACACAAATGTGCCCATAAATAAAAAATAATAAATTTTAAAAATTAAATATGCTGTTTTATCTCCTGTACTCAATTAGTTTATTGATAATAATTTTAAAAAGTGTGTTATACAATTTTTTTAAAAAAAACTATTATTTTCCTTGAGAGTCAAAAACATTGTTAGTAAGGTACTTATTGGAGGCTAAGAAACTGGTTTTGGGGGGAATTAATTGTATAATTTCTTTTTTATCAATAATTTATTCATTTTATATCCTGATCCTAGCTCCCATCCCTCCTCTCCTCCTCCCTCCCTCTCTCCCTCCACTATTCCTCACATAAGGGAGCCCCACTTTCCATCAACTACAGTTCATTAAGTTGCATCAGGACTGAGCTCGTCCTTTTCCTCTTTGGCATGGCAAGGCACGCCCATCTGGGGTAAGTGGTCAAAAAGCAGGCAACAGAGTCCATATCAGAGACAACGCCCCCCCCCCCACACACACTCTTCTTACTAGAAGACCAACATGAAGCCTGAGCTGCCTCTTGGCTACATCTGTGTAGGGGACCTCGGGACAGTCCAGACATGGTCCTTAGTTGGTGCTTCAGTCTCAGCAGGCCCCTTCGGGCCTTATTTAGTTGGTCCTGTTGTTCTTCTTATGAAGCTTCTGTCACCTCCATGTCCTTTTCTCCTTCCCCCAACTTTTCTACAAGACTCCTGACGCATTGCCCAATGTTTGGCTGTGGCTCTCACCATCTTTTTCAAACCAGTGTTGGGTGGTGCCTCTCAGTGGACAACACTGCTTGGCTCCTGCCTGTAAGCATAGCAGAGTATTCTCAGTAATGTAAGGGGTTGGTTCTCTCCCATGGGGTGGGTCATGGGTTGGGCCAGGCATTGGTTGGACATTCCCTCAATCTCTGCTCTGTCTTTATCCCTGCACATCTTGTAGGCAGTGTAAATTTGGGGTGAAAGTTTTTGTAAGTGGGCTGCTATTTGCCTCCCTCCACTTAGGGCCCTATCTAGTTAGAGGGTGGCCTCTTCTATATACATGAACCCTGCTACTATGAGTCTGTGGTAGAGCCCCCTAGTATCCTCTCAGAAGCCCACCCTGACTCAGGTATTCAGCTTGTCATAGAGATGACCCTGCCACAGTTTCTGTTTTCTGTACAGGTCATCTGTCCTTCCATCCCTGCTTTCCAGAGGTCTGGTCTTCATTCTCATACCTCTCTGTGTCCTTCTCCTACTTTGTTCTTTCTTTTCAACTACTACCACTGTCTCTTCTATTTACCCTTTGAGTGAGATTTAAGAATCCTTCCTTGAATCTTCCTTGTTACTTATCTTCTTTGGGTCTGTTCATTTAGTGGGTTTATCCTGTACTATACAGCTAAAATCCACTTATAAGTAAGTACATACCATGTGTGTCTTTCTAGGTCTGGGTCATTTCATTCAGGATGATCTTCTCTAGTTCCATCCATTTGCCTGCAAATTCCATTATTTGTTTTTAACAACTGAATAGTATTCCATTGTGTAAATGTACAACTTTCTTTATCCATTCTTCAGTTGAGGGACATCTAGGTTGTTTCCAGATTCTGGCAATTACAATTAAAGCTGCTACGAACACAGTTGAACAAGTGTCCTTATTGTATGGTGGAGCATCTTTTGGGTATATACTCAGGAGTGATATAGCTGGGTCTTGACATAGAGATATTCCCAATGTTCTGAGAAAGCACTAGATTGATTTCCAATGTGCTTATGTAAGTTTTCACTCCCAACAGCAATGGAGGAGTGTTCTCCTTTATTCACATCCTGTCCATAATGTGCTATCGCTTGAGATTTTGATCTTAGCCATTCTGAATAGTGAGATGGAATCTCAGAGTCATTTTGATTTGCACTGTATTGATGACTAAGGAGTTGAGCATTTATTTAAGTGCTTCTTGGCCAGTTGAGTTTCTACTGTTGAGAATTCTGTTTAGCTCTGTGTCCCATTTTTTAATTGGCTTATTTTGTTTGTTGGTTGTTAATGTTTTGTGTTGTTTAATTTTGTTAGATATTAGCCTTTGTCGGATGTAGGCTTGGTGAAGATCTTTTCACAGTCTGTAGGCTGTCATTTTGTTCTGTTGACAGTGTCCTTTGCCTTACAGACATTTATAAGTTTCAAGAGGTTCCATTTATTAATTGTTGATCTTAGTGTTCTGTTCAGGAAGTTGTCTCCTGTACCAATGAGTTCAATGTTCTTCCCCGCTTTCTCTTCTAACAGATTTTGCATATCTGATGTTATGTTGAGGTCTTTCTCAGCTACTTGGACTTGAGTTTTGTGCAAGGTGATAAATATGAATCTATTTGAATTTTTCTATGTGCAGACATCCAGGTAGACTAGCAACATTTGTTCAAGATATTATCTTTTTTCCATTGTATGGTTTTGGCTCCTTTGTAAAAAAATCAAGTGTTTATAGTTGTGTGAGTTTATTTCTGGATTTTTTTATTTGATTCTATTGATCATCAGTCTAATTCTATGCAGTTTTTATTACTATTGTTCTACAATGTATCTTGAAGTCAGGGATGGAGACACCTCCAGAAGTTTCGGTGTATAGTTTCAATGTTTCATCACTATTTGTTCACCTGTTTAAACCTTATGTTCAAATTGAGTATAACATTTTAAAATTAATTCCTTACATGTCAGTTGCACCATATTCCATGTGATTATTTCCCCGTTTCATTCCTAATACCCTGCCTAGTTTATGATACACAAATAATGGATCAAAGCATCATCAGAGAATGTTTGCTGATGGGCTGGGTATAAAGTAGTCCATATAGAGGAAAAATGTAGTAACAGATTTCTCCTAATTGTTAGTATCGTAAAACTGAAAACAGCACAATAATCTTCACAGAGATCTTAATCAAACATGGGAACTTTCAGTTGTCCAAAATACAAACAGAAAAGAAATGAATGAGATAGCTGCAATTTCTCCAGAGGAGTAATATGAGAATTAAACAACTCAGGTATTTCAGATTTTATAATAACTCCTTAATTGGAGATCGTTGAGAATCTAATGAGAGCTATTCAAAATACATTAAACAAAAGTAACACAATTCTAAGAACTAATGTTTTTTCATTTGGCTAGGAACTAAAGTACCATGAAAAATCAAGTTTTCACTATTTGTAAATCACATACTTTCATACATAGGAAAAGACTCCACCAAAGACCTCCCAACTATTGGAAATTATAAATAATGACAGCAATTTTCAGGAGGAAAAAGCAATATGTAAATATCAAATTCATTGTTCTCCATACATAGCAAATTACTGAAAAAGAAATTATAAATGCAATACAAATGTATAAATAAATACAATACAATAACTATCATATATGACTAAGAATAAATTTAACAAAATAAATTATAACAAAAATTACAGAACATTGAAGAAAAATATTAGAGAAGACACATGAACATGTGAAAATATATTATGTTCATGGATTAGGAGAGCCAATATTTTTATAACATCCACATTACCAAAAATGATCAAGTAATTTAGTGCAATTCCTATCAAAATGCTCATGGTACTTTTTGCAGAGCTATAAAATTCCTTGAAATGTATATGAAAATACACATGGGCATGTGTGCATGCAGAGAGAGAGAGAGAGAGAGGGAGAGAGAGAGAGAGAGAGAGAGAGAGAGAGAGAGAGAGAGAGAGAGAGAGAGAGAGAGAGACTGCATTATCTAATGCATTTTTTACAATAAGGACAAAGCAGGAAATAGTATACCATCTGATTTAAAATACATTATGAAGCTGCACTAACCAGAACTTTATGAAACTGCACTAGGATAAATACATGTTACAGAATGGGATCCCTAGGGGAAAAAACCCCCATACACATCTAAGTAAGTGATTTTTTGACAAAGATGTCGTCACTAATTAATTCTGCTGAGAAAATTGTTTATACACTCAGACCAATGAAACTTGAGTCCAGTCTTTTGCCAGTTGTACAAATTAGCTGCATAAAATTAAAGACTTAGGCTAACTAATAGAAGAAACTATGAAGAACAGAAGTGGAAATGCTGCTGTGAATTAGGGTTAACAAAGACTTTCTGGGTAAGACACAAAAAGCACTAGAAACAATAGCAAATACAACTGAACATAACACCAAGCTGAAAGGTTCCTCACAGCAAAAGAAACAACAGAGAAGAAAAAGAAACCTAGAAAATTGGAGAAAATAATATGCTACATATATATCTATTAAGAGCGTCAATGTCTATAACCAAAAGAAACACTAGAAAATTAAACCAAAAATTTAAATAGGCCGGATTTAATATTTCTCAAACAGAAATAAATAAGTTGTTATTAGGTATATGAAAACAAGTCACTAACTATCAGGAAAAAAAAATAAAACCAAAATGAGGGTCAGCAAGACAGCTCAGTGGGTAAAAGTGCATGTTGCACACCTGACAGCCTAAGTTCCATCCAGCATCCTATGTGGAAAGAGTGAACCAACTCCTGAAAGTTGTCCTCTGCCTTAGACATGCATGCTATGACACATCTGTGCCCGCATTCATACATCGACATTGCACACACATAATAATTATAAATAAAATAAATTTAATTTCAAGGAGATGGTATATCACTCCAGCAAGAATAGCTATTTTCAAAAAGACTTAAGATAACAAGTACTGGTGAGAATATCACGAAAAGGAGACCCTTGCACATGGTTCATGAGAATGTCACTATTGGTACTCTCACTATGGAAAATAGTCTGGCAGGTTTGCACTTCTGGTAACATATGCATTACAATTAGCATGATAAAGAGACATCTACATTCTCATGTTCATTATAGTACTATTCACAGTGGTCAAGAAACGGAAACAAACTGGGAGTCTATTAACTAATGAAGGGATAAAGCAAGTATAGTAAATATGAACAATGCAATTCCATTCAACTGAAAATACAGGAAATCCAGTCACTTGTAAGAACATGGATGTCACTGGATAGCTGGAGGTCACTATGTAAGTGATAAACCAGGCAGAAAGCTCACTCTATGTAAAAATCTAACAAAGTTGATCACACAGAACTTGAGAGTAGAGTGGTAGTTTCCAGGGGCTACTGAGGAAAAAGAGAGCTGGGAGTGGCTGAAATACAAATAATAAGTTATCATTGGGCAGGAATTAGCAGTTTGCTATTGTACAGCATAGTGGTTACAGAATGTTTATCTGTACAATCCAAAAGTGTGAAGAAAGGATTTTGAACATTTTAAAACTATAAATAAATAATATATGCTTAGGAATATAGATATACTTAAGCATATTTAAACATTACATAATGGAAAATATCTAAATATCACATTCCCTACTAATAGTCACATTTTATACAAGAATGCCAATAAAATTTTAATTTAGGAGGTGAATAGAATGAAAGAGGGAGGGGGGAGGAATGGGAGGATACAAGTGAGGAGATAACAATGGAGATGTAATGTGAATACATTAATTAAATAAAATAAGAAAAAATTAATTTTGTTAGCTTCCAAACAAATTACAAATATAACAAATTAGCTTTTATACCATGAAGTCATTTAATATTATTTTTTATTTACTCATTCAACAAACCATTAAGTGTTTCATCAATTTTCATGTGAAGGTATCACATCTGATACTAGAGATACTCCTTGCGTAGATAATATACTACTTGTTTGACTTAGGTAAAATAACCAGTGAAAATAAACACATCAGACTGGAGATAAGGCTCAGTTAGTAAAATGCTTACCTGCCAAGCACAAAGCCCTAGGCATGACACCCAGCATCACACAAGTAGGCACAGTGGCACAGACTTACAACTGTCGGGCTTGGGAGATAAAGGCAGGAGAATCAGAATTTCAAGGTTATTCTCAACTACACAGCAAGTCTGAGGCCAGCCTGAGATTTATAAGACCTTCTCCCATAAGCAAACAAACCAATAAACAAAGCTTCCATTTACAGAAGTACAATGTAAAACATTGACTTGCTTCAGTAAAGTGAACACAAAAGTTAAGAAAGGACAATGTAGAATGTTTAAAATTTCTAAAGATTTTCAAAGCTGCTATGAGGAAAAGAAACAAGAAACACATTATTCTAGAAGATATAGTGGACAGGTTGCAAGATTCATGCTAAGGATATAAAGTGACTATTGCTAGATGGCTTTCTGAACTACAGACATACCTTTGATGTGGAGAGAGGGAAAAGGCTTAAGACATGCTTACAAGGAAGATCAAAGTCTAGGGAGCAGTTGGATGTGGGGCTCAAGGGGATTTTAAGAAAGAACCACAGAGGAAGGATAGAAAGTTACCAAGAAGAGACTCGATACTCTAAGAGCATATATAGGAGGAGAAAGGAGGTCTCCCCCAATCACAGACATAGGGGAGGCGAGAAGGAGGAAGCAAGAGGGATGGAGGAATTGGAGGGCACAATTAAGATGTAATATGAATAAAGACTTATATGGTAATCTCAGAAGGAAGAGCACATTTGAGAGAGTTTAATATGGTGCATAGGTTAGTTTGGACGTCTTATGGGCCATCTAAGGAAGAGCTCTAGAAGGCAGGAATTAGAGTTAATCCAAGCTGTAAAAAAGATTATAACTGTTCTGAAATGTGTTCCAGGGATCAAAATAGTCAGGGTGTCTACAAGGGAGTTCTGAGAACATCAGCTGTGATGTTGCAGAAGTTAGGGTTGTGTTCATAGCCATCTTAATCTTGATAGCAAATAGCTTTGTGCTGCACTTAAACACTCCCACTTTATTCATTCTCTCTGACTCTTACATATGATTGTAGGAAGTATAGGAAGAAATATAGTATATGTAGGAGTCCTACATGATTTTGGGCATGAGGGTTTTAAGGTATCGGACCCAACTTTCACAAATGAGTAAGTGCTACAAGGAAATTGTATGGGGGTGAAATTATATCAGCACTAAAAAGGATGCTTATGACCATTCCCAAACGAACTAACCTAAACGCCCTATTTGAACTGGCTACCTACCCACTTGTCATACATAATTTATATCTCTTTTACCTTTTTCCTACTCTTTATGAATTAGTTTTGTTAAGGTACACTTGATAAAGATTAAATCACACAAACTTAAACTATAAAATTTTAGATGCTTTGACACACTGATTAGCCCATGAAGCCACTACCTCAATGAAGTAGAGTAACTCACCATCCCTGAAAAGATTGCTTAAGTACTCTGGACATGCAATCACCTCATTACACACTAGCCTCCATTTCCTAAAACTGTATATATAAGTAAAATCAAACAGTGTGAACTCATTTGGCTTTTCCTATACTTCACATATTTTAAGATGTATCCATGTATCAATAATTCACTCTAACTTGTTATTTTATGGTAATCTGTTGCATGATAATTTGTTTATAACTGTCTCTGAATGGTCATACAAGTTGTTTAAATTTTTGGCTACTATAAACAAAGCTGTTGGGAACATCTGTGTATAAGCCTAATAAACATTTACTTTTTTTGCTCTTGCATAGGGGTGAAATGCTAGATCACACAATGAATGTATTGACTTTTTAACAATTAAAGATGTCACGACTATTTCCAGATGTTATGCCATTTTACTTTTTGATAGATTTTCCAAATTCTCACAAATACTTGGTATGATCACTCTTCTTAATTTCAATCACTCCAAAACATATAAAGTAGTATCTCATTCCTTTACTTTGGCATGCTGTTTGTCTAATAGCAGCTAAAGTTGAGCATATTTTTACTCACTCACGTCTTTTGTGGGCAGATCTTTTGACCACTCAACCCAGTATATGCTTTCTTAATATATTGAGTTTTGAAAAGCTCTCTAATGAATAAAATCTTCACAAATATTTTCAAGCAGCATGTGTCTTATCTTATATTGTATTCATAATATTTACAAATATATAAGTTTTAATTTTGATGAAAGATAGCTTATCCATTCATTGTTTATAGCTTACAGACTAATCATACACTTACTATTTCCTAGCAAATGATATGGTTGATTTGTTACTATAGATTCTAAGTATATAGAACAGGTCCTGACATACACTAAGTATCAATATTAATAAATATCTCACAAATAAATGAATTATTACAATTACTGGACTGGATATTACAGAATTCTAGAAAACCAAATGATCATACGTTCAAAGTGTAATTCAGCTTTTTGTTAGTTCTAATAGGAAAGCTGGCTGATACAAGAAAGAACCCAAAATTTTTAACTCCTGGCCTTCAAGAACTTGACATTATCTCTCTGGAAACAGTATTTCCTATACTACAATATGAAAATGGAACTCTGCAGAACTGAAGTTTAAAGCAGTAAGTCCTTTATACACCTCTGTCCCTTTCATTCCCCTGACTCAAGTCCTGTGTGAACCCTTGTAAATAAATCAAGGCTGCTCAATTCTCAAAAACTCTAATTGTGCCAATTATAAATAAGCCTCAGGATGGATTTCAACCAGCAGCAGCCCCAGAACCATTATCTGCTCCTATAATCCATTATTTTTCTTTCATAATTAATTTCTCTAAGTAGGTCAGCACTATTCCTTTTATTTAAGTGCTGTTCCAGCAATCCTGTTTTCCCAACATCCAAAGCCAATTGTAACCATGTATGTATTTTCTATTAAGTATACCAAAAATATTTCTATAAAAAACACTAAATCAGGCAGTAGAAGTTTTTTTTTCTAACAAGCAGTAAGAGAATGTATTATATTACTCCACTGCTGCTCATGCTCTGACTCTATGAAGTAACGGCCTAGTGAAAATATATTTTAAAAAAAAAAACTTTGATTTCTAAATACATGAGTGCTTATGTAGGCGCTCAAGAAAATAGATAAGTGAGCAAATTTATGAATAAATTAACGAAGGAAAGAAAAAGAAACAGCCAGTTTGAAGGATTTATGCATCTAAACTACCGAGAACAACTATTACCACAGCTACAGATTGGCAGATCCATAAGCACACAACAGACATGTGACATGTGTGCTACAGCAAATATATCATAGACTAGAACAATGTTGGGTGCATGCCTACCTATGCACATGCATACCTACATATGAAATAACAAGACACAATTATTTTTAGACCTTATTTATTCATTGAGATATGATCCTAAGGCCTTGGGGTATTTCCCTTTCTATGCATAGAAAATTAGGCATTGGAAATAAGGAACACAACTGGACTTGGGGCTGGAGAGATGCTCTGCCAGAGAGTACTCCTAGAGAGGGTCTGGTGGACAGCTGAAGCCTGAAGGTTGGGAGAAGTCCTAGTAGAAACAAGAAAAAACGCTTATGTGAAAGAAAATTAATCTGGGCCTAGTTTGACAATATGAAACTTTTGTGACTGACATAAGGAGGATGAAGACGCAGTACGAAGCTAATAGTAAACACAATTCGTTATAGACTGCCATTTACTTTACAAATAATATTTTTTAAATCATTAAGAATTTCTTACACTGCCTTTTGATCTAATTTATTCCTTCCAGATCCATCTCAACTTCCCCAAATCCTTTCAAATTTGATTCCTTTAGTGTGTGTGTGTGTGTGTGTGTGTGTGTGTGTGTGTGTGTGTAAACTCACCTTATCTAATTCATGCTTCCCATACACTTATGGTTGTGGAGCCATCCACAGATTCACAAACCAGCAACCAAACCTGTAAATTAAACTGACTTCCATCCCCCAGAAGCCATCAACTGTCAACAGCTCCTCAGTAGGAGTCTAGGCTTCTGAGGCCCTTCCCCTCGTTTAAATAACTGTTTTTCCACCAATTTAGTGCTAGGGTTTTTAAAAAACCATTCCAGACGAATTCTATACAAGTCAAGGGTATACTGACTAGAAAGAGGAGATATAGCTCACAGGAAGAACACTTATCCAACCTTTGGGGGGCTCTGAGCTCCATCCCAGCATCAAAGAATATACTGATTAGATTTAAAATTTTAATTCTCAAAATTAATGTAAATTTAAGGAAGACTACAAAATATTTTTACAGTGAAATAGCAAGGTCTTTCTCAAAAGACAGTGAGAAAGGGGGTCTTAAGTTTTTCATGAAAAGAAAATTGAACCAAGGTCCACCACACACAGTTGAGGCATGAACCCAGGGAACACTGGGCTGAACACCACACCCCACCTTTCTGAACCACCACTGGCTGGGCTGTCACCACAGCTTGCCATTCAACTATTTACTCATGATCTTAAAATATCTTACTCAATAAGACTGAATGATTACCCCACAATTTAACTCATATTTAGTGATCTGAGAATGAAATTTCATTTCACACAAGCAAATGATTTTGCTATCCCAATCAATGAATAACTTCATCATATGGGAACCATCATTACAAAGGAACGTGAACGGACATTTTAAACAAATGGATTATAATAGAAATCTCTAACAAGGGCTATTTTTCACAGTGATATTGCCGTGATAAGAAAGTTGAGGCCTTGCTGTTCATTTAACTTATGAGAAAAAAGAAAGGCAGAAAGAAACAATGAAAGAAAGAGACAGAGACAGACAGAGAGACAGAGACAGATGGGTAGGGACTCTTTTGCTTCATAGTTACCCTTTATGTTTAGTGACTCCTACTTGAATCTATCTCTTAGGCTAAGCATATCAAGGCCTACACTTAGAGATGAGCACTGTCACTTTGTTGGGGGTTGAAGGGAGTTTGTGGAAATCAGAAAAGTCTGTTTTTGAGCACTGCATCTGTGAGACATAAGAAATTCCTTTGGCCAAAACAGCATTATAAAACTAAGATTATCAAAGGAACTTTTTCTAAAAGAAAAATGTCACAGTGACAACATGGAAGAGTCATAGGAGTTATTTTCTTTCAGGGAAAAGGGTGATGGTGGTGGAAAATGAATGAGAATTGGTGAATTTGAATATATTCTGTTTCCAACTTGGATCTTAATTACACTGCTCATGCATAGGCACTGGTGATGAAATATGAGGGAGAACTCTGACATCACTGTGGACTGTGATGCCTTAGTTAGTGTGATATGCCCAGTGAGCCAAGTGTGATCCCCTTCTCTGGGTTATCTGCACCTGTGGGCCTTCAGAAAGTACTTGTAGACTGACTCATTTATCTGTACACATAAAACAAAAATATGTTGCCAGCAAAATGAAATCAGCAGCTCAAATACTTTCTCACTTCCTGGAGTTAAGTATCTCAGCATTGCTCTCATGCACCTTATCCATACTCCCTCCAAACCAATTAAGAGGAGAGAAAGGATAGGAGGAGAAAATAAAAATAAGAAAAACAATTAGATGGTGCATTCTACAAAGCCTGTAACTATCTAGAACAACAACATGGCCCTGTGGGTGCTGCCCAAGCCCTGCATGTTTGCTAGCTTACCCGATGTCCTAAGAGAAGAGTAAACTCAGCAGATTAAATGTAGACTGATGTATCCACGCTATCATTGCCTCTGACAACACATACACTGTTCTGAGGGTCTGAACACATGCGGGCAGGTAAACCCAGAAAATGGGCACTCCATGTTGGCAGGGAGGGAAGAGGCTGCCAACAAACAGGGCCTGTTTATTATTTAACAGTTGGTACTGCTAGAGGCCTGGCACAGCTATAGAGCACTCTCTGTTTCACTGCAAGTCAGCCTGATTATGAGAGCGTGTGAGCCAAATTGTGTTTACCATAGTCTATGAGAACCTCAGTGCCCCCAACAGACATGGAAATTCTTACAATAGCTCTCATCCAAACAGAAAATCATCCCTGAGATGGAGGTAAAGGGCTTCATGCGCTTACATTTTGTCTGATCAGCTGGCTCAGTGTCTCCCCATGTTCTTGCTTTTCTCCTGCTCAAGACAAATCATTCCTTTCTAATGGTACAAATTCTAATCCTCTGCTTTTCATTGCTTTACTTTGGTAACTAAACAAACCAAATAACGTGTGAGTCACCCATCTACTTGTATTGTTTATGCCATCCTGCAAGTGGGGCTCTGCAGGCCAGGCCTCTGCTGCCCAGGGCAGCTACCTCCTGCTTCTCCTTCGCCAAGGCTGCCTCTGCAGTCAGTCTCTTCTCTGCCAACACAGGCCACAGGTGGATGCCTTCCTACAAATCCAATCAGCGGGATAATGTGCTACTATCACAAGAGTAGACCTTAATGACAAAGAGCCCTGCTTAGATGGTCACCCCATTAACTCTGATTTGATTACTCTGCCCCAGCAGAGCACTTGGCTTCACAACCACAGATGGCACTCGCCCAACAGAAAACCTGGTGAGAAAGTACTCACATGTTGTTCGTACATTGTCAAAGTACTACATTTGGTGTTAAAAAAATATATGTATCATAAGAACTCAGAGGTCTTGGCCCCTAGGAAAGCACTCATTGCATTTTATTAAAAAGGCAAACTGAGGCCAGAGCACAAGACAACTGTGATAATCAGTCAATGTAGGTGATCTAATCATTTCCTTTGAAATTTAAAATAAATCAATATTTCTTTTAAGTCTAAGACTCTTGGATTTTGTCTTGCATATATAACACAAGCAGTCTTTGAAACTGTATATAATTCATTTCTATACAACTCTTTATATATTCAAATAGAAACTGACTCCAAAGAAACTAGTTCAATATTTTGAAAATTATTGGACATATTTTCTCATGAGCCATGAGTAGATATCACTGAAATGCCTCGAAAATTGAAAATAAAGACAAATCATATATCTTAGCCATGACTGTATAGACTCACTCTGGGAGGCCAGTCCAGTTCTTCTGGGATAGCTGCCGCCTTTCCATTAGGCCTCCATCATCTGTAGAAATGGAGGGTGGGTACCACAGTGACTAGGCAAGACAATCAGATGGCATGTGGCTCTGATCTGGAGCCCTGGTCTTGTTGTTTAGTATTTAGCCTTGTTTTTGAAAAAAGGTTTCTCTCTGCAGGCCTGGTTGTCCTGGTACTCACTCTGTAGACCAGGCTCACCTCAAACTCAGAGATCCACCTACCTCTGCCTTCTCAGTGTTGAGATTAAAGGCATGAGCCACCACTGTTTGGCTTCTTCTTTGTTTCATAATTATAGCTAGCATATACACACTGACTCATAAAAGTATGGTTGGTTTTGATTAATTTTTCAATTTTAAGTGCCACGCAAAACAAAACAAAAACAATGTTTGTCATTCAGTGAAAGTATAATGTTATATTCCATAGTACTGTGGTTTTTCAAAGACAGTAGTTATCTCTAGGTTGTAGGCTATGTTCTTGCAAATTAAACAAAACTTAATAATCAAGAATTTATGCACAACAATTCCCATAGCTGGTACTAAGTTTGCTCTGATTTTCATCAGTTTCTCCTCTGACCTAGCAAACTCTAGTCAAAGACCTTCCAAACTTCCTACATATAGCAATACTCATGTATTTAGGAGAAAATGGACCCTCCCAGAGTCACAAAGGTAAAGATGATATTCAACCAAGAGCAAACAAACAGGTAGGAAGGCAATCATATTATTCTATGTGCTAAGATGCTATATGCTAGGGGGAGATATAAGTGACAGCTCATTCTTCTCAGACATGTCCTATCCACCTGAGCTTTAGCACACTGCCACACAATGAGTATTATTCTATTTCCCACCTAGGGATGAGGAAACAAGAGAGAGGAGGGCAGGAGGATGTTACCTGCCACTTACTGTGCCAGGACCCTCTGTAAGGAGAGTAGAGTCTAAACTGTGAGCTACAACACAGATTCCACAGCACTTGTTATCTCTGTTGTGACACTAACTGTGCTGTCCCTTCTCTGCGGCTTGGAGAGTAGTGTGGCCCAAAGGCTGGGGAATGTTAGAGATGAGCTAACAAAAAGAGGTTCTAGCTCTGCTCTAGAACTCAGGAAGAGAGGGGAGAGTTTAAAGACTGGTAATCCACAATTAATTATATACACACATTTTCTTGGAAAAGAATAAGAATCACACATCTAGCCTAATTGCCACAATTAAGTTAAAATTTTCTGCAGAATAAGGGCTGTATACATGGTAGATTATAACAAAGGATAAGAAAGGACAAATAAAAAAGCAAGGCTCTTTTCATGATTCATTCTGCCTTTGGAAAAAATATGAAGGTTGGAATAAAGATACTATTTGAATCTGTGCTTGGTTTCACACAACTCATTAATGCAAAAGCAAAGGTGACAGACATGTACCTGCGATTCAACAGAAATTCCACTGCAATCATTTCTAAAGCACTTATTGCTGAAGAGGAAGCTCGGACATATTTAAAGGTTGAGAAGTAGGACTGTGGAGGTGGCCCAGTAGTAAAGAGAGCACTTGCTCTTCCAGAAGACTGGAGTTCAATCTCATTCACAAAGGGTGTCTAACAAATGCATTTAGCATTCAAGTTCCAGAGATCTGACACCATCTTCTGGCCGGACATACAAACATATGGACAGACGGAGACACACACACACACACACACACACACACACACACACACACACACACACACACCTTTAGAAAAAGATGTCAAAGGTGAAATTAATAAGCATGTATCTTTAAAAGATGACTGACCCATTTACCTAACACTTAGTGTGGCATGAGCGCATGCCAAACTATGTATATATATCCATGTATGTGTATATTTGGTGATAGAACTTCAACCTTAATTTCTTACTTTTTGGTGATTTATGTTTACTTGAGTCCACTGATCACATTGAAAGTTTAACTTTATATGAAGAAAACTTGTTACAGTTGGTTTGATTCATTTCTTGAGTTTCTCTACTTTTTTTTCTTTAGTATATTTGTGGGGTTTTCTTCATATAGTAAATAAGTCATCTAATATTATTTTGTTTATAGTTTTTTATTCTCTTCGAAGAAAATAATCTGAATTATTAGTGTATCTTAAAATTCTTATTCATAATTTTCAACGTTATTTTTACAAAAACCCTTTTCCTGTTTCGCAGATTTCACTGTTGTTCTTTCTCCACCCATCTTGCTGAGTGGAGTGCTAGTGCGTTCATTATCGTTCTGTCCCAACAGGCACAGCGGCTAACTTTTATGGATTCTAAATGGTGTTTTATCTACCTCCACATGTTCTTATTTCACTGTAAATTCTATAATGCTTCTTTAAAAAATAATCTTAATTGAAAGAGTTTATTCTTGGCACTTGTGCTGGGACTAAATAAATAAACTAGTGCTGGGGACTGAGCACAAGAACTTGACATGTTAGCCAAATAGTCTACTACTGAGCCACATCTTCATACAATTTAAAACTTGAAGAATTTTGATTTTCTCACCCATGATTTTGGTAAGTGTTAGAAGTATCCTCCATCCCAAATTCTTGGTTTCTAATGTGCTTTATGCTTCAATAATAGCTTTACTTTCTTCTGCTATTTCTTATTTCTCTCAGCCAGTTTTATTTCTGTTTACTGTCATCATATTCTGATTTGGCATGCCTAATTTTTGACCTTTCACTTTAAAAGACCATAATGTCTTCTATTTTTTTTTTTTTTTTTTTGCTACTATATGAAACATGCATTCTGTTCTGGTACTGTTCCCCTGGTGCACATCTGTTCTACCTCTATTTAATAACACTAAAGCCTTCTTGTGAGCTGTGTATAGGTTCAAAACATGTTCCTTTCTATTTCCTTTATACAATAAATTAACTCTACCAACTGTTTACAGAAGGAGGAGGAAAGGAAGAAATTAAAGAAAGCAAACAAGGATGGAAGGAAGGAAGGAAGGAAGAAGGAGAAGCAGTCACAGCAGGTATAGTGAACTGAGGCAAACATGAATGGCAGTTCATACAGTGATGCACTGCTTGGCGTATTTCATCCTTCCTCATCAAGTTGACCACACTTTTTCCTAAAGATTTGTCTCTGCTCATGCTCATAGTTCCTGTTGGCCAGCTTTCTGGAGCTGTGACAAAATATCACAAAATGGACTTAAAGGAGAGAAGATTAATTTTGGCCTATGACATTAGATATTTTAGTCCTCGGTGTGCTACTTCCACTGCTTTCAGTCAGAGATGAGGCATCATGCCATTGATGGTGGTGCATATGGCAGGGAAAGTCACAATACATGGAAGTGGAAGAAAAGAAGGGGTGGGAGGGAATGGAGCAGAAGTGACGGAAGGGACTAGAGCTAAGGTACATAATGTTATATGGTTTTTGCATCTTGATTATACCTGTCTTCCAAAAATTAAAATTAAAAAATTAAAGAAAAGAGTTTGGGGGGAATCCAAGATGGCAGCGAGCAGTGTGGACCGTGTTTGGAGGCTCCAGTGAACAATTCAGGGAATTGCACAGATTTCTGAGCCAGGAACACCAAGGTCCCTACACCACAGCAGCGGGAGTGCTCCACGGTTCGGAGGGACCAGGGTGCGGAGGACCTGCGTGCCCCTGCGCACGGGAGGGGCGCGGATTCTTTCGGATCAGAACAGCAGCAGCAGAAGCAGAGACAGCAGCAACAGCGGCGACACCAGCGGCACCAGCGTCAGCAGTGGCAGTGGCTGAGGTTTGCAGCTCTGAGCCTTCGGTGGTGGTGATTAGTGTGGTGGCTGGTGGGAGTTGCTGCGGGAGAGGGGACTCTGGACGGGATTTGGGTCGCATGGTGCCTTGTGACCCAAACTGGACTCGGCGGACAGTTCAGCCCAGAGTCCCGGGTTCAGCTCAGTGCGTAGTACCATGGAGATGCTGTCTCAGCGCACCAAGCAATTCTGCCCTAGGCACTAGCTCAACTCAGCTACAGTTCCCCTGCTGTGACACGGGCTGGGCAGAGCACTCAGTTCCACCCTAGGCACCAGCTCAGTGCAGCTGCAGTTCTCCTGCTGTGACCCAGGCTGGGCGGAGCGCTCAATTCCACCCTAGGCACCACCTCAGCGCAGCCGCAGTTCTCCAGCTGTGACACAGGCTGGGCGGAGCACTCAGCTCCACCAGAGGCACTAGCTCACATCAACGAGCAGTTCTGCCCAAGGCACTAGCACAGCTCAGTGGGCAGTTCTGGAGTGCCAACACAGGCTGAGGTCAGCACGCAGATTCAGCCCAGAGGCCCTAGCTGGACTAGCCGGGCAGATTGGGCCCAGAGACTCTAGTTGAGCTATGCGCACAGGCTTGGTGGCTCCAAGACTCTGGCTGGACTATCCACACAGTATAAGGCCGGAGTCCTGGGCTGAATTCAGCATGCAGTGTGAGTCCAGAGTCCCTGGCTGAGCTCGATGCACAGTTCCGCCCCGTAGACTCGGGTGGAGCTCGGCGTGCAGTTTGGGGCCTGAGTCTCTAATTGTGCGTGGCAGACAGTTGGGCCCAGAGACTCTAGCTGAGCTTTTGGCACAGTCCCGGCTCTAAGACTCTGGTTGGACACAGTGTGCAGTTTGAATCCAGAATTCCTGGATGAGCTTGGCGGACAATTCAGGCCCTGAGTCAATAACTGACCACAGCACACACTTTGGGCCTAAAGCCCCTAGCTAAGCTTGGTGCACAGTCCCAAACCCCCAAAATTCGGGCTGGACCCTGTGTGCATTTTGTGCCCAGAATCCCTAGCTGAGCTCGGCAGACAGTTCAGGCCCTGAGAATCTAGCTGAGCTTGGCGCATGGTGCGGGCCCAGTGTCCCTGGCTGGACATGGCAGGGAACCCAGAAGGCTGTGAATACCTTGGCCTGACCCAACGCTCATTCAGAGACCCAGAACGATTGCAGGACCCACAGCATAGGGGAGCTGAAGATCACTGGCTGTGAAAAACCAAAACGACAGGGCTAACCTCCTGCCATCCAGACCAGTTAAGTATCAGAGCTTCCAGTCTACGGAAATCGTGAGAAAATAAGTGAATCTATCATCAGACTCCCTCCATCCAACTCTGGAAGCTACCCAACAAAAACAAAAACACCAAGATGTCTAAAGGACAGCGTAAAAGTATAGGCAAAAAATAATAATAATAATAAAATCATATGGCGTCTCCAGTTTCCAGCTATCCCAAAGAAAACAACCCAGAGAACTCAAATACAACGAAAATACAAGAAAATGACCTCAAATCCTTAGTAATGAGGATATTAATGGAGGAAACAAATAAAATTCATAATCAAATGCAGGAGGACACAGCCAAACAGGTGAAAGACATAAAAGAAGCACATAGAGTGGAACTGGAAAAATTGCAGGAAAATGCAAACAACCAGATGAAAGAAATCTAAAAATCAGTTCAAGATCTGAAGACGAAAATGGATTCAATGATATACACACAGACAGAAGAAAAACGAGAACGTGAGACCTCAGAGAAGAAGGCGAGCAACACAGAGGTGAGCTTTTCTAACAGAATCCAAGAGATGGAAGAACGAATCTCAGGTCTAGAAGATACAATCACAGATCTCGAAGAAACCATTAAGGAAAATGTGAAATCTGTAAAACTCCTGACACAGAATATCCAAGAAATTAAGGACACCATGGAAAGAAGAAATCTGAGGATAATAGGCATTGAAGAAAGAGAAGACATCAGTCTCCAAGGCCCAGAAACTATTCTCAACAAAATCATAGAAGAAAATTTCCCCAATCTAAAGAAAGAGATGCCTATAAACATACAAGAGGCCTACAGAACACCAAATAGAATTGACCAGAAAAGAAAAACTGCCTGTCACATAATAATCAAAACACAAAGCATACAGAACAAAGAAAAAATATTGAAAGCTGCAAGGGAAAAGGGCCAAATAACATTTAATAGAAAACCTATCAGAATTACACCCGACTTCTCAGCAGAGACCATAAAAGTCAGGAGGTCCTGGACAGAGATCCTGCAAACCCTAAGAGACCACAGACGCCAGGCGAGACTACTTTATCCAGCAAAACTGTCAATAACCATTGATGGAGAAAACAAAATATTCCATGACAAAAAACAAATTCAAACAGTACCTATCCACAAATCCAGCTTTATAGAAGGTACTAGAAGGAAAACTCCATCCCAAAGGGTCAAGCTACAACCAAAACTACTCAGGAAAAAGATAACTATCCCATGACAAAAACACAACTACACAAACACTCGACTGGAACCAACATCAAAATTAAGACTCTTACAGTCACTGGTCATTAATATCTCTCAACATCAATGGTCTCAATTCTCCAATAAAAAGACACAGAATAACTGAATGGGTGCATAAACAAGATCCAACATTCTTCTGCATTCAAGAAACACATCTCACCCATAATGAAAGGCATTACCTCAGGGTAAAAGGTTGGAAAAAATATTCCAAGCAAATGGTCACAAGAAGCAGGCAGGCGTAGCCATTTTAATATAGAAGAAAATAGACTTTCAACCAAAATTAATCAAAAGGGATGAGGAAGGACACTTCAACTCATCAAAAGTAAAGTCAACCAATATGACATCACAATTCTGGACATCTATGCTCCCAATACAAGGGCACCCACATTTGTAAAAGATCTGCTAAAAAAGCTTAAACCACACATTGATCCCCACACAATAACAGTGGGAGACTTCAAAACCCCACTCTCACTGAATGATAAGTCACTGAAACAGAAACTAAGCCGAGAAGTAACATCATTAACCAATGCCATGGGCAAGTGGATCTAACAGATATCTATAGAACCTTTCACCCAAACAAGAAAGAATATACCTTCTTCTCTGCACCTCATGGAACCTTTTTCAAAATTGATCACATCGTAGGTCACAAAGCAAGCCTCAACAGATACAAGAGGATTGAAATAATACCTTGGATCCTATCAGATCACCATGCTCTTAGGCTGCAATTCAACAACAACAGAAATAACAAAAAGCCTACGTGTACGTGGAAACTAAACAACTCTTTGCTAAATGACACCTGGGTCAGGGAAGAAATAAAGAAAGAAATCAAGGAGTATCTGAAATTCAATGAAAATGAAGGAACAATGTAATCAAATTTGTGGGATACATTGAAAGCAGTGCTAAGAGGAAAATTCATAGCACTAAGTGCCTTTAAAAAGAAATTGGAAACATCACACATAAGCATCTTAATGACATAACTGGAAGCCCTAGAAAAAAAAGAAGCAGAAACACCCAAGAGGAGTAGACGTCTGGAAATAATCAAACTCAGGGCTGAATTTAACAAATTAGAAACTAAGAAAACAGTCCAAAGAATCAACAAAACCAAAGCTGGTTCTTTGAGAAAATCAACAAGATAGCAGACCATTAGCCAACTAACTAAAGGCAGAGGACAGTATTGAAATAAACAAAATCAGAAACGAAAAGGGAGACTAACACATACACTGAAGAAATACAAAGAATCATAAGATCCTACTTTGAAGGCATATATGCCACAAAGTTTGAAATCTACGGGAAATGGACGATTTTCTTGATCATTTCATTGTCAAATTTGAGTAAGAACAGATAAACAAGCTAAATATCCCATTTCCCCTAGCAGAGATAGAAGCATCATTGATAGTCTCCAATCAAAAAAAAGCCAGGGCCAGATGGTTTCAGTGCAGAATTCTACCAGACCTTCAAGGGCGAGCTAATATGGATACTATTCAAGCTACTCCAAAAGATAGAAATGGATGGAACTTTACCAAATTCATTCTATGAGGCCATAGTCACACTGATACCTAAACCTCACAAAGACTCAACAAAGAAAGATAATTTCAGACCAATTTGTCTTATGAACATTGATGCAAAAATACTATAAATAAAATACTGGCAAAACGAATACAAGAACACATCAAAGATATCATCCATCATGACCAAGTAGGCTTCATTCCAGGCATGCAGATTTGGTTTAATTTACGGAAATCCATCAATGTAATCCACCATATAAACAAACTGAAAATAAAAAACCACATGATCATCTCTTTAGATGCAGAGAAAGTATTTGATAAAATCCAACACCCATTCATGTTTAAAGTTTTAGAGAGATCGGGGATACAAGGCACTTTCCTCAACATAATAAAGGCTATATAGCAAGCCAATAGCCAAATCAAAGTAAATGGTGAGATACTCAAGGAAATTCCTCTAAATCGGGAACAGGCAGGCTTGCCCACTCTCTCCATATCTCTTCAATACAGTACTCGAAGTTCCAGCTAAGAGCAATAAGACAACAAAAGGAGATCAAGGGTATCCAAATGGGAAAGGAGGAAGTCAAATTATCCCCATTTTGCAGATGACATGCACATAAGTGACCCTCAAAACTGCACCAGAGAACTCCTACAGCTGATAAACACCTTCGGCAAATTAGCTGGATACAAAATTAACTCAAAAAAGTCTGTAGCCTTCCTATACACAAATGACAAGCTTGCAGAGGAAGAAATTAGGAAAGCACACACCCTTCACATTAGCCACGAGCAATATAAAATATCTAGAATCACTCTAAACTAAGCAAGTGAAGGACTTGTTGAAAAAAATTTTCAAAAACTCTGAAGAAGAGATTGAAGATGACCTGAGAAGATGGAATGATCTTCCTTGCTCATGGATCAGGAGAATTAACATAGTAAAAATGGCCATCCTACCAAAAGCAATCTACAGAGTCAATGCAATCCCTATCAAAATACCCACACAATTTTTTAAAGACATTGAAAGTTGAATTCTGAAATTCATATGGAAAAACAAAAAACCCAGAATAGCTAAAACAATCTTGTACAATAAAAGGTGCTCCAGAGGAATCTCCATACCTGATTTCAAGCTGTACTATAAAGCAATAGTAACTAAATAGTAACTAAAACTGGCACAGCAACAGGCTGTTGATCAGTGGAATCGAATTGAAGACCCAGATATGAATCCACGCACACATGGCCACTTGATTTTCAACAAAGAAGCCAAATCCATTCAATGGAAAAAGGATAGCATCTTCAACAAATGGCGGTGGTCTAACTGGATGTCTATGTGTAAAAAAATGCAACTGGACCCATATTTGTCACCTTGCACAAAACTCAAATCCAAGTGGATTAAAGACCTCAACATAAAACCAGAGACACTAAGTCACTTAGAAGAAAAAGTGGGGAAGAGCCTGGAACATATTGGCACAGGAGACAACTTCCTGAACAGAACACCAACAGCCCAGGCCTTAATGTCAATAATTAATAAATGGGACCTCATGAGGCTGAGAAGCTTCTGTAAGGCTGGATACATTGTCAAGAGAACAAAGCAACAGCCTACAGACTAGGAAAAGACCTTCACCAACCCTACATCTGACAAAGGTCTAATATCCAAAATATATAAAGAACTCAAGAAGCTAAACACCACCAAACCAAATAACCCATTGAGAAATGGGGCATGGAACTAAACATAGAATTCTCAACAGAGGAATATCAAATGGCTGAGAAACACTTAAAGAAATGCTCAACCTCCTTAGTCATCAGGGAAA
This sequence comes from Acomys russatus, assembly GCF_903995435.1. Classification (NCBI taxonomy): domain Eukaryota; kingdom Metazoa; phylum Chordata; class Mammalia; order Rodentia; family Muridae; genus Acomys; species Acomys russatus. The sequence continues at coordinate 26,671,964 of NC_067144.1, read as the reverse complement.
TGCAAATCAAAACAACTCTGAGATTCCATCTTACACCCATCAGAATGGCTAAGATCAAAAACTCAAGCGACACCACATGCTGGCGAGGATGTGGGAGAGAGGAACACTCCTTCATTGCTGGTGGGAATGCAAACTAGTACAGCCACGTTGGAAATCTATCTGGTGCTATCTCAGAAAAATGGGAATAGGGCTTCCTCAAGACCCAGCTATTCCACTCCTTGGAATATACCCAGAAGATGCTCCAGCACACAAGAAAATTTGCTCAACCATGTTCATAGCAGCCTTATTCATATAGCCAGATCATGGAAACAGCCTAAGTGTCCCTCAGTAGAAGAATGAATAAAGAATCTGTGGTACATATACACTATGGACTACTACTCAGCTATTAAAAACAAGGAATTCCCAAAATTTATGGATAAATGGATTGAGCTAGAAATGATCATAATGAGTGAGTTAACGAAGAAGCAGAAAGAAGCAAATGGTATATACTCACTTATATCTGCATACTAGCCTAAGGGGCATGTCCCCCGAAAGCCTTCACTTACCAGGAAACTGGGACAGAGGGGAGGACATCCTATTGGGACTCTAGATGAGAGAAGCATGGGAGAATGGCAAAGTAGAAGGATCCAGCTGTAGGAGTCCCCTGGTGGAATTTTGCGGGTCACTTATATACACTATCATATCATCTGCAAATAAGGATAATTTGATTTCTTCCTTTCCTATTTGGATCCCCTTGATCTCCTTTTGCTGTCTTATTTCTCTGGCTAGAACTTCAAGAACTATATTGAAGAGATAAGGGGACAGGGGGCAGCCTTGTCTGGTTCCCAATTTTAGAGGAATTTCCATTTAATTTAATGTTGGCTGTTGGTTTGCTGTATATAGCCTTTATTATGTTTAGATAAGTGCCTTGTATTCCTGATCTCTCCAAAACTTTGAAGAGTAGCATGGAAGAAAGAGGAAATAGTAGGACCCATAGAGTCCTGGAAACCTACAAGAAGAACTTTATGACAGGCAGATCTGGATCCTGGGGTCCTCCTCAAACTAAGGCACCAGCGAAGGAGAATAAAGGCAGTAAGCTTCGAACCCCTACCAAGACCTAGCCGACGAACATGATACTTTCCACTGTTGAGTGGAGAGTGGGATATGACTTTCTCACGTACTCTGGTGCCTCACATTTGACCATGTCCCCTGGAGGGGGAGACCTGGTGGCACTCAGAGGAAGGACAGCAGGTTACTGAGAAGAGATTTGATCCCCTATGAGCATATACAGGGGGAGGTAATCCCCCTCAGGAACAGTCATAGGGAGGGGAATAAGGGGAAAAGGGGAGGGAGGGAAGAATGGGAGGACACAAGGGATGGGATAACCATTGAGATGTAACAAGAATAAATTAATAATAAAAAAATTTTTAAAAATAGAGTTTGTATGTGACTCATTTTTGTTTGATTGTTATACACGAAGAGATGAAAAGAATGACATTTCCTGTTTATTTTATTTCCTCTTAATTGGTAAAAACACAGTTTTAGCTATTGGTCTTTCTCCTACCCTTTTCTCAACAAAGTGTTTGGCCATTTCTTGTCAACTGTAACATCCACAGCATTCCTGGAACACTGTATCACTGCTTTTGTTAACATATTTGCATTTAAGCAGGGGATTCTTTTTAAAACTTATACTATACCAGGCTTTCAGATGAAGCTATAAAACCAAGCTGTACATGTACAAGGACAATTAGAAAGGGAGATGGAAGAAAGGAACTGGAAATTCACTATCTCTATCTAGAAAATCACTTCTTATGAAAAATAAACTTCAGTTGTCTTCCTGTCTAGATTGGCTGCCCGATTTTTTTTTATTTTTTTATTTTTTATTTTTTTGGTGTTTTGTTTTGGGTTCTTCTATAACAAAAGAATAAAAAACATTGCATATTAGTAATTTTCCTAATTAACTGTTTAAACATTCATTTACTTTTTTATGAGTATGAGCGTTTTACCTGCATGTGTATCTGCTCACCACACGTGTGACTGGTGCCCACAGAAGGCAAAACACACTGTCAATCTCCTGAAATGGGAGTTACAGACCGTTGTAACCTGCCAGTTAGATGCTGTGAATTGGACCCAGGCCCTCTGAAAGATCAGACAGTGTTCTTAACCACTGAATTATCTTCCCAGCCCATACGCTTTACCATTCTTTAAAAATTAAACTAGAAAACATTAATATGATTTCCTGTTTTCTAAGACAATGCAACTTCAGGAAGTGGTTCAGGAGTGTATTCCATTGGTAAAGTGTTTGCCACGTGTACACAGGGACCTGAGTTCCATCTCAGGATCCATGTACCTGGCAAGGTGATGAGAGTTTTTACAATCCCAAAGCTGGAATCCAAGGTGGCAAAAAGAACTGCCTAGGAATTGCCTGGTAGGGTGAGGTCCAGATTCAGTGAGAGACCCTGTGTCAAAACATAAAGGAGAATTTAACTGAGGAAGACACCAATATCACTCCTTGTGTCCCTGGTCCTCCAGCACACAACAGTATAATGCAAAGACCTGGGTTAGCAAGCTTTTTCTGTTACTTAATGAAAATACTCTGGCAAACAATCTAATCTATAAGGACTCATTTCTCTACTATAACAGGAGTAATAATTTCTTTCTGTTGTTTCTTCTCATATGTGCTCTCTGTGAGTACACAATGAAGAACATGGAAAATTCTTTGTAAATGAGAATAGAATCAGAACCTTACTAATAAAGGATGATCCACAGAAAATACCATGTGCTAGTATGAATAGGTTTGGCCCCCATATACTCATGTGTTTGGATGCTGGGTGCATAGGGAGTGGCACTATTAGCTGTGGCCTTCTTGAAGTAGATGTGGCTTTGTTGGAGGAAGTATGTCATTGTGGAGGTGGGCATTGAGGTCTTCTATGCTCAAGCTATGCCCAGTGTGGTTTATCTTCTCTTGCAGATCAAGACGTGATGTAGAACTCTCAGCACATTCTCCAGCACCATGTCTGCCTGGATGCTGCCAAGCTCCCTGCCATAATGATAATGGACTAAACCTCTGAACCTGTGAGTCAGCACCAATTGAATGTTTTCCTTTGTAAGAGTTGCCTTGGTCATGGTGCGTGTTCTCGGCAATAGAAACACTAACCAAGACACTATAACACTATAACAGATAATTGAGGTTCCGGAGTAGTTCATCCTACACCATAGGAGACTATTTTCAGTGAGTCCTTTGGAAGAAACAATTTCTTTCCCTGCTTCCTTTTCTTCATTATGCTTTCTTAAAAAATGGGACCACAGATACTTGCCTTTCTAAAAATCCATTTTAAAAACATTTCCCAAGTAATCACATAATTTCAACAATTTGTTTCTGACTTCTTTTTCTCCTAAAACCTTCTCTAGCCATAATCTACTGAATATTCTGTGAAACCACATCACTACTGGCTAATAGCCATCTATGTGGACGTTAAGGATTTCACACCTTTGAATACTATCAGAGATTGCTTTTATATAGCACTTATATGATGCTTTACCATTCACGAACATTTAACATTTCTAACATACAGCCTGAAAGTACTATCATATGTTGATGTTCTTATTATTACTGCAAAAAGCTAGAGAAGACAAAATGGACTAAAATCCTATGCCTGGCCAGGAGAACACGCACAAACACGCCCAGCCTCACCCTCTGATTGGCTGTCAGCCTTTTGAGCTTGAGTTTCCCTGCTGTCATAAGGAGGAAAACCCCTATTATCTGAGGTAGATCTAATCAGTATTATAGCAATGGTTCTCTTTATTTTCATAATAAGTAAAAATCAAGTCAGAGGAGGATAGAGGGGTCAGAAAGACCAATGCAAAGGCTAGAGAGCAGGAAGGCTGTGAGAAGATAAAATTGGTGTTCTTGAATCCTCTTCCATCACACATGAGAGAATTACTTAAGAACAAAGGACGCCTCTCTTCTGTGGCCTCCTCCAACACCCTGTAGGAAGGAAGGTGACTGCTGAGTCTTCATTTGGGGAGCAGCAGGAGAAGGCATTCTCTCCTTAGCTAAATGAGCCCCCTCCTTACAGCTGCAGGAATATGTGCTTGTACCACCAGGCCTCTTAGAAAATTATGCCTAAAATGACTAATGCTTAAGATAATATAAAATCCAAACACACACACACACACACACACACACACACACACACACACACACACACACACACACCACACACTAGGTTTCAGAGGGAAACAGTTTGATACATGAACCTTGCTTGTAAGCTTTCTTTTAAGTATTTTCAAAGAGGTGGGAGGACTGGAATAAGACCTGGGAAACATCCTCAATTAGGAGTTTTTAGTCTTGACCTTAGTTTCTGCAATTTCCCTGTCTAGCTGTGTGGTCTTACCCAAATAGCTTAACCTCTCTGGATTTCAGATCCTTCATCTTTAAATGAGGGGACTGATTACTAAATGCTATCTAAGAGCCCTTCTGGACATACAAATCTCCTACTCTATAATAATAATAATAATAATAATAATAATAATAATAATAACAACAACAACAACAACAACAATAAACATTAGCTGGAGTTTTACCATGTGCAAAAAAATTCTATATGCATTGTCTAATTGGTTCTACATACCAGTGCTGAGATAGTATTATTATGATTATGCCCACTTTTAGAGGAGAGATTAAGAAACTGCTAAATAGTAGAGCTGGCATTGAACAGATGTTCCCAAGAGGAAAATTCCCCTTCAGGAGAAGAAGCAGCTGATGCTAACAAGGATAACTAACAGCAGACAATTTAGAGTGCGGCTCTTGTTTAGGGGTACAGTGATTTCTAGATGCTGCATTGGGGGATGATAATCTACCATGTGGAGTATTATCTGATGATGTATTTATCAAAAAAACTAATAAAAAGAAAATTAAAAAAAGATACAATAATTGTTACTGCACTACACCCTAATGAATTATTGTGTTCAAGGTTCCCACAAAAAAAGTAATATTATACTCGGCTTATGTTTTAATTGATTTATTAATATTTTATCACAGGAATGTAATTTAAGCTCCTCATGATTTAGATCTCATAAACCTTTAGCATTTTGCAAATTCAAATTCCAATTTAAAGCCAGGGCGAGCAATTAACTTTTCTATCATCTTGTCAGGGGAGAAGGTTCGTGTTTAATTTGAGACAAAGTGACAGAAATATATATACACTGTATGTATTACTCCAATTTAATTTATGAGTCAGCACCATCCACCTTCAAAATGTAGATTTAATAGAAAGGGAGGAAGAAAAAGTGTTGCTGTCCTGATAGGGTTGTGATATCCATCTGAATTTCTTATATAAAAAGAAAAAAGAAGTAGTAGTCCCTGGCTTGCTAAACTCCCTTTGCAGCTTTTTTTCAGTCCTTTTGTTTTAAGTCGCTTTTCCCAATCCTTCCTTCATACAGCCCGTTATCTGGAGACTATCACAAGGACTTCTTACCCCTACTTCAACTGACCTGCTCACCATGATGAGAGCCTGTTTTTTGTTTTGTTTTAGTTTTGGTTTGTTTTTTTTTTTTTCAGCTATCCCCACAGGCTTTTCCTAACCCTGGATAAGCCACACACCATGGTAAATACTTCCTGGAAATCACTTCTTCATCACTTTTCTCATTTTTCCAAGCAATCTTTTAAGTGATCTCTGCCTAAAACAAATTAACAACAGCAACAGAACCCCTCCTCACAACCTAATTTTCATTTACACATTATTTACTACAAATAAACCAGTGGTACTTTCCAGATGAGGTAAAATGATGAAGGCAGTCAGGTAAGTGGAGGGAGAGACCTTCCCTTTGGTGGTATTAAACACTGAAATAGAGCTGCAGAAAGAGGTTAAGGAATCCTTCCTAGCTCCGTTATCCTGTAATTCACCAAAGGCGCACAATGCTCTATGCTGATGAGATGAGATACATGACATCTCCTCCCTGGTTCAATCAAAGGGAAGCAATTTACATCTCAAACCAGTCCTCTCATCAGTGGGACATAAAAACTGCCGAAGAGAGACACAGCAAATGTGCTTATTTATACAGCACCAACTCGGTTGCCACTGTTCTTTATTATGTTCCTTCATTCCCTCCTCCCTTCTACGGTGGCCATTTTGAATAGGGTGCTTTCAATTCTAAAGTGGAAAAAAAAAAAAAAAAAAAAGATAAGGCTAAGAACAATTCCAGAAGAAAATTAAGTAAAGATTTCTTGTGATCCTGAAAATCACTGGGCCTTGTGGTAATAGGCCAATCTTTTGTTCCATTTAAAAGTAAAATCTGACTCCCTTTGTAGGCCACATGACAAAATTAGAGGACGGTTAATAGAGAATTCTGGAAGGAAGCCTGACAAATGTTTATTTGCTTCCTAGGCATATAATGATATTCTACATAAGTGACTATAGTGCATTTGTCAAAGAAAGGCTATGCTGAATTAGTGTGAGATTTTCATTCATAAAATAAATTTATTTTTACTAACAGTCCCTTTTAATCTTAGTTTAATTATTTTGGGCATTTTGTACTTGCACAAGACAGTGAAAATAGCACAAAATACATTTGCTGCACCTGCTTAAATGCAGCTAAATCTCTAAAAATCTACCACAGGAAGGGGACAAGTTCTCATAGACATGGCTTTTAGGCAGAATGTGGGGATTAAGCAGAGGACTTTAAATACAGGAGGTAAATTGGTAATCATATCATCAAGTACACAAAGAAGCAAAGACAAGAAGCTCTAGATAATTCTTTTTAGTGGACTCACTAAAATAACAATAACAGCTTGATGAAGAGAGCATGATTGTAGAAAGCTTGTCCATTTTACATCTTCTCTTTACATCATGCAATAAAAAAGGAGCACCTGCAGTTTCTACTTGTGAATGTATGTGTGTGTGCTGTTAGAAGAAATTGTGGGACATCAATTTGCCTTAGGAGCTCCCAGGCTAATTTCAAGTGCACATCCCTATTGCAAAGCCACACTGAGCCCTCAGCAATACCTGTGCAGTGCAAATGCCCTCCTCAGCCTGCAGACACAGGCTTTGCCATAAACACACACACACACACACACACACACACACACACACACACACACACACACATGTATTTTTAATTCAACACATGCACTAGCATCTTATCACTTTCGACTTTAAGGTACAACAGTCCTCTTTGTCCTGAGTCATTTGAGACAAGTTACACTAAAATATCCAGTACACTGCATCACTGGGTGGTGTCTGTTTTACTGAAAGATAGCAACCCACAACAGCATGACTGCTGTGGTGTCCTACTCCTTATCCAGACCCAAAAAAAAAAAAAATGTTGTTAACAGCACATCATGGGTCTTTGAAGTGCCTGAGAAAACCATAAACTTAATTACATTGGAGGGCTGGTGTGAGATCTCACATGAAATTTGAGCCTTAGTTATTAAAAATAAAAACTGCATTTACTAAATGCTTCTTACTGTAAACCAGTCAATTTCAAACTTCCAAGACTGTATGAAATAAACTAGTATTTTTAAAAATAGAAAATCCATGTGTTTCTAAGGAGCATTTCATCTTTTCTCCTTCCTTCCTGCTGGTTCCTCTTTACTTCTCTGTTTCTGTGTCACTTCCACCTCCTCTCCCTCTCTCCCACCCTCCCTTTCACCTTTTCTGTTACACTTTCTACCAGTAGTTTGGATGAGCAGATGGTAAAATTTGGCTATAAAAACCCAATTTTTGTTTCAAAGACCATGCACTTTTAAAGCTTAAGATGGCAATTTCAGGGAGCAGTGGATGGCTTTCTATACCTTTTTTCCCCTAAGTTTGGAGCTATCCTTCAGGAATCAGTGCATTTCTAAGCATTCCTATACTCATGTCTAATGCTCTATACTACAGCTTGTCACATGCTCTAGGCAAATGTGGTCTTCTATAAATGACTGCAGTAGCTTTTGCAAAGGCAAAGGGTGAATAAGCAGACAAGTCTGCACACTGGGTACTGGGTACTTCACAAGTGCAGTGCTCCTGACATGACATGCATGCTCTTCCTCACTGTTTCGTATGTCTGTTTTCAAATACCCTTCACAGATGAGAGAAGTCAAAAGACTAATCCATGTTTGTGTTCTATAAGTCCATAGTTAATATGTTATTATTAAAATCTACATAACATTCAGAATCGCCAACAAAATTAAGATCTGATTGTTTTACAAAGTAATAAGTCTCCAATGAGGAGGTAGGAACACAGACTGTTGTTGTTGTTGTTTTGAGACAGCATTTCTCTGTGTAGCCGCAGCTGTCCTAGACTCCTTTTGTACTTGAACTCACAGCAATCTTCCTGTCTCAGCTTCCCTGAGTGCTGGGATTAAAGCTGTGTGCCACCATGCCCAGCTACACAGACTTTTTTAAACTTATGTTTAAGTTATTCTATGAACCCAGCCACAAACCCTTTGATCCACAATGGTGTCCTGCCTGCAAGATAGGTTGGTGGCACAAAGCTTGTGTGATTTGACTTAATGTCCACTCCACAAGATGGAACCCATACTGGGCACTGCCTGGTTAACTAAAAACTTGAATTAGATAGCCCATGGGCCTAAGGTAACAAATAATCTTGCTTTAAAAAAAAATAGCAATAACATGACTCCTAAAGACATCTTGCTATACTCATAGATTAGTGCCTTGCTTCCCCATCATCAGAAAAGCTTCCTCCTGCAGAAGCTAGAAATAAATACAGAGACCCACAACTAGACATTACACAGATAAATGAGAGACCCTGGAATTTTCTGCCCTAAAGGAATGTCTCCATCAAATCCCTCTCTACAGAGATCAGGGAACTCTTCAGGAGAGCAGAAAGAGTATAAGCATCAGAGAGGATGGAGAACACTGAGGAAACAAGGCCTTCTAAATCAACAGACTCACAGAAGGAGTCAGAGGGCTGTGGCAGCATGCATGGGTCTTCATTAGATGGTGTCTTAGAGCTAAAGGGAGAAACAGACAAACTACCCCATCCCTAATCCAGAAGCTATATATAATCAATAATCACCTACAAATAAAAATTTGGTTTTCTCTAAGGGAGTGTCCCTAGAAAGACAAACAACTCTTAAAGGCAGGCTGAATGGCCAGGAGTAGACATCCAATAGAAAGCGAATTCAACATCACTGGAGCAATCAACATCATTGGAGGTTCCTTGTCTCATAAGGTCGTATCAGGGCTTTTTTAATTTTTATTTTATTTATACTTACATACTTTCTCTCTTGGCATCTATATCTGTTCCTTGTGCCCTTTCTTGGGCTCTTTTTCTTCTGTTTGTTTTGTCCTATTCTAATGTATTAGTTTTTGTCTTATCTTATTACCTTATATTTTATTTTAGTATTATCTTTTAGAAGCCTGTTTTCAAATGAGAAACAGAAAGGGGTAGATCTGAATGTGAAAAGAGGTGGTGAGTGAATGAAAAATAAAAATAAAAAAGGGAAATATATGACTCTTCATGGGTTTTGGTAGCAGAGGAGTGAAATAAAGAAATAGAAAGTAAAGGATCATGACTAGCCCCAGGTTAAGGCACCAGATGAATGAATGAAGAAAATGTACAATAAGAAAGAAAGGAAATGACTGCTGCTAGGTATGGTGGAGAAGGTTTACTGTAGATAAAAGGGAGAGCACACCCAGAGGCAGGGCCATCTGAAAGAGTCCAGAATGGACATGAGCAGATTGAACTGTGTCATTCGGGAAGATAGGGAGGGGAAGAGAAAGAGGAGAGCAGGGAAGCCAGGTTCAGAAGCCAGAAGGCTCAGAGGTACAAAGAGAGGCAGGAACCCAAATAGGTGGATTATACAGGGAAGACCGGGACAACCCTTAGTGTTAGGAGAGGAAAGGGGCAAAAGGGGATGAAGACAAAAGGGAGGCTATAAGGACATAGAAGAATGGAGTATTGTATCCCCTTGATAAGAAAAAGAAAGGGTGGATTCTTGTATCTCCGTTTAGACTAATAAAGCAACAAGTCTCAAATAGTTTAGATTGGTATGGGTTTTATATATTGATAGGAATTCAAGGTTATAGTTTGTTATAACATAATATATACATTGATTCAACTCTGGTTTAAGATATTGTGCATATGCAACTCATTTAAAAATATAAAATTCTAGTCCTATGAAAGCTACTATTGTAAACTATTTAAGATAATTAAGAAAGGAAAGTTAGTAGTTAGCCACCTATAATAATCATACTTGTAATCATGTAGGTACTAGTTTAGTTAATTACAGAAATAGAGTTTATTTCACCTCCTGTATTAGTTTTCAAAGATAAACAGAAAGCACATATGTACAAAAGCAACATCTGTCCATTTAGATAAACTGAGATAGATAGGTGATCCTTAAAACTTCAGAGATCTTCAGAATTTGGCATTTAAGATGTTTGAATAATCAAAGGTGTTTCTGACAGAAAGGCATGTCTGCTGCTTCTGGCAGCACCCTATTCTACTCTGAAGAAGATGATGGGCACTGATGACCCTTGGAGCTAGCTTCAATGTGGCAAAGCTAGCCACTGGGGAAAACACTGCCTAGTACCTATGGGAACCTGCTATGTCAACCAGGAGGACACTGTAACAGGCAGAGATTGGGAAATGCAGGGAGAACCTGGGGGTCAAGTCTGCTCTTAAGTGTTAAATAGGCACCTCAGTATTTGTCCCAAGTTTGAAACCTAACAGTGAGAATCTGGGAGGAAGAGATCGAGGGGAAACCATAATATATTATGTGAGAAAAAGTGCTATTTTTACTAAAAGAAAAAAACTACAATATAAGTTTTTTTCAACATTACAATATCCATCAAAGATGTTTGCTCTTCTATTAGAAATTTCCTTTACAATTTTTTAAATTTTTTATATTTTATACTTTATTCTTATTAAATTCCAATTGTTAAGCCCTTACTTGTACCCTCCTGTTGCTACCCTCCCTCCCTATTTCTCCCTATTCCCCTCCTCTAGTCCTCTGACAGAAGGGGCCCTACTCCCCCACCATCTCACTACAGCCTATCAGGTCTCATCAGAACAGCCTGCATCCCCCTTCCTCTATAGGCCCAGAAGGCCAGCCTCCAAGGAGAAGTGATCAAATCGCAGGCACCGGAATTCATGTCAGAGGTAGTCCCTGTCCAGCACCACCCCATAGCCCCCACACACAAATACATGAAGAGTGAGCTCTCCTTCAGTTACATCTGAACAGGGGGTCTAGCTTCTAGAAATTTCCAAGACAGAATAGTAACATTACAGTAGCATAGCACATAGCCTTCACGGTTGCATCAGTTGTCATCTAGCAGAGAAGGTTGAAAAGAAGGACTAGACTAACACATTGCCTCCCTCTGCCTCTCTCATGGGTCTAAGCCAATGGTGAGAATAGGAGATATAAACTGGCTAAGCAGTTTACAGACAGGGTCTCTCAAAGTGAACAATTCCTTTATTGCCCTTGGTTAGAAGCAGGAAATGTCCTTGGTTCTCAGACCAGGAATACCACAAAGGAGCTCTGATGGCTTATCTCCTCATGCCTGGAGGCTGTTTGTGAGGGCTGAGAAATCTCTACTCCAGACACCAGTGCCTTCTGCTAAGCAGTTCTGGAATGGGATCTCTGGATTGTCAGGGTGAAATGGACTGTAGCTATGCCCAGTTTTAGCACACCTCATGAAGGGGTTTAAGGTTATGTCACAAGGGGCATGTTACAGCAGTCTTGATTGATCAGAACTCTGTTAAAGCCCATTAAGGCAAAGCTATTTCCTCATAGTTAAAGGAAGAAGTCTACCTCTGGCTTTGTGTGGAGATATGACATTCTAACTAGCTCTAAAGATTTAACTACCACATAGCACTGTCCCTTTCTTTAAGAGTTAATCCATTTTTCAACTGCCAATCTCTGGCCAACAGAGCACCTATCAAGAAGAGTAGGCTGCCAATCATCTGGCAAGGAGATCACCACTCAGCAAGAATGGTTCACATGCAACTATGCTAAAGAGATAGGAAGAATAGCCATCTCTAATGAGGTAAATGTACTCTTCTTCCCAGAAATTCATTGCTTCCTGCAGTACTTAGAGCGACTGCCATAAAGCTGTGTTTTCTTTTATTTAATTTTATTTATTTATTTATTTTTATTTAAGTAATTTATTTAAATTACATCTCAGTTGTTATCCTCTCACTTGTATCTTCCCATTCCCCCTCTCTTCCTCTTTCATCCTATTCCCCATCCCCTAGGTCTGTGAAAGAAGAGGACCTCATCCCCCACTATAAGATCACAGCCTATCAGGTCTCTCTTCCTAGTAGGCTGCTTACTTACCCTCTAAGTGTCATCAGGTCTTTCCACCAAGGGGAAGTGGTCAAATAGGGGGCACCAGAGTTCATGTCTGAGTCAGTCACTAATCTCCACACAATTGTGGAGAATGTGATGTCCATTGGCTGTATCTGGATAGGGGTTCTAGGTTTACTGCATGCATTGTCCTTAGTTGGTGCCATAGTTTGAGCTGACTTGCCTGGTTCCAGATCTGCCAGCCTTAATCGTCTGTTTGTAGGTTTCTAGGACCCTCTTGGTCCTTCTATTTCCCCATTCTTCCTTACCTCTCTCACCTAGAGGCCCAATAGGAAGTCCCAGTATCTATTCCAATTTTGGGGTAAGTGAAGACTTGCAGGAGACATCTCTGTTAGGCTAGTGTCCACTTATAAGTGATTATATACCATGTGTATCTTTCTGGGCCTGGGTTAACTCACTCAGGATGATCATTTCCAGTTCCATCCATTTACCTGCAAATTTCAGGATTTCCTTGTTTTTAATAGCTGAGTAGTATTCCATAGTGTAAATGTACCACAGTTTCTTTATCCATTCTTTGACTGAGGGACATCTAGGTTGTTTCCAGGTTCTGGCTATTATGAATAAAGCTGCAATGAACATGGTTGAGCATATGTCCTTGTTGTGTGGTGGAGCATCTTTTGGGTATATTCCAAGGAGTGGAATAGCTGGGTCTTGAGGAAGCCCTATTCCCAGTTTTCTGAGGAAGCGCCAGATTGATTTCCATAGTGGTTGTACAAGTTTGCATTCCCACCAGCAATGAAGGAGTGTTGCCCTTTCTCCACATCTTCGCCAGCATGTGCTGTCACTTGAGTTTTTGATCTTAGCCATTCTGATGGGTATAAGATGGAATCTCAGAGTTGTTTTGATTTGCATTTCCCTGATGACTAAGGTGGTTGAGCATTTCTTTAAGTGTTTCTCAGCCATTCGATATTCCTCAGTTGAGAATTCTCTGTTTAGTTCTGAGCCCCATTTCTTAATAGGGTTATTTGGTTTGGTGGTGTTTAATTTCTTGAGCTCTTTATATATTTTGGATATTAGTTCTTTGTCAGATGTAGAGTTGGTGAAGATCTTTTCCCAGTCTGTAGGTTGTCGCTTTGTTCTGTTGCTAGCGCCTTCTGCCTTACAGAAGGTTCTCAGCCTCATGAGGTTCTATTTATTAATTGCTGAGCCTTAGAGCCTGGGCTGTTGGAGTTCTGTTCAGGAAGTTGTCTCCTGTGCCAATGAGTTCCAGTGTCTTTCTCACTTTTTCTTGTAACAGATTTAGTGTGTCTGGTTTTATGTTGAGGTCTTTAATCCACTTGCACTTGAGTTTTGTGCATGGTGATAAATATGGATTTACTTGCATCTTTCTACATGTAGCCATCCAGTTAGACCAGCACCATTTATTCAAGATACTATCCTTTTGTTCCACTGAATATATTTGGCTTCTTTGTCAAAAATCAAGTGTCCATATGTGTGTGGATTTATTTCTGGATCTTCAATTCAATTCCATTGGTCAACCAGCCTATTTCTATGCCAGTACCATGCTGTTTTAATTACTGTTACTCTATAGTACAGCTTGAGATCAGGTATGGAGATTCCTCTGGAGGATCTTTTATTGTACAGGATTGTTTTAGCTTTTCTGTGTTTTTTTGTTTTTCCCTATGAAATTGAGAATTCATCTTTCAATGTCTTTAAAATATTGTGTAGGTATTTTGATTGGGATTGCATTGAGTCTGTAAATTGCTTTTGCTACGGTGGCCATTTTTACTATGTTAATTTTCCTGATCCACCAACAAGGGACATCTTTCCATCTTCTGATGTCATCATCAATCTCCTTCAGACATTTGAAGTTTTTTCATTCAAATCTTTCACTTGCTTGGTTAGTGAAAGCTGTGTTTTCTAACTCAGAAAAGTTCTCTCCCCCCACCCCACTTTCCTTTCCTCCCCTCCCCCCAATACTGGCCACAGCCTGGGCATGCTTCCTCTGACCCTCTGAACTCTTTCCTTCTTTTTCTCAGAAGCTATACTACTATCACCGCTCTAACATGTAGCAGCTTATAAACAACACAGTTTTCTCTTGTCTTCTCCATCTTCCTTCTTGAGTCAGTTTGCCTGCCCTGGGTTTTTTTGTTTTGCTTTGTTTTTGTTTTTGTTTTGTTTTGTTTTTAACTCTAATAAAATTGTCCTCAAGTTTCACCTGAGTTCATTCTCAAATTCTTTTATTAACCAAAATAAGACTCCTGAGATGAGGACTCAATTTTCCAATAGGGTATGACTCCCCAGGAGGGTCTTTTCAAACTTCCTGGCAATGCTAGCTATCTTGTGGCATTCTCTCTCAATAGAATTCTGAGGGCGTAGTCAGGTCCTATCAGAAGAGGCAGAGTCCTGTGATTACTGACTGAAAATGGTCAGACATTTCATGCTTCTGTTAAAATCACAAATGTCATGAAAGCATCTTATGACCTGAAACTAGAAATTACTCTGTAAGACTATGCTGTTATCTACCAGCCAGTTCTATCAACATAACTAAAGAGCTTGCCATCGCCACCCTAAACAACATTATTTTGTTTCTTTCATGACATTTGCTCTTTGCTGAAATTATATATTTATTATTTATCATCTCTCTTCCCTACTAAAATAGAAGCTATGGAAGACAAATATTTTTTTTTATTCCTCATAGTTTATACATAGTACTATGAACACAAAACATTCTTAGTAGATGGAATGGGTGGTTGGTGGTCACAGTAAATTTGTTGACTGAGCAAAATAGTGTTCACTTATTCTCCTTTGAATTTTACAGCTTAAACTCCATCCTCTAAGGATATGAGAAGACATGGCACAGTGAAGATCCTTAACACTCTAGATAGTATAGAAAGCTGTGTGAAGAACTCATATCCCAAAAAGAGCACTTTCAGACCTGTTTTGAAATCACAGCTTCTTGATAGGGCACATTTGTGGCCTGCCATGTTAGTCAGGCTGAAGCATGGATGGGATTAACTAACGAGTCAACAACAGCCTCACACCCAAAATTAAACATTCACTCTCCCTCCAACTATATCTCCTATACTTTAGAATCAGAGTAAGTTGTTACTGCCCCAAGCCAAACATTAGCTAATAAGAAGAGGCAAAAAATCAGAACTTTGGAACCCATTACACTTGGGGTGCCACCTGTCATGTACATAACAAGATGCAATCATCCATCTGTCCAGATTAGTGAACCATAAGGTCTTACATGCCATTTACTTTGCCCCAAATAGTGATTCCTTAGCAAATTTTTATCATATAAAATAATGAATGGACAGATTATTATTTGTATTTCATTTAGATGTACACTGAACATCTTTTTAAAGGTGCATACAGCTTTTCAATTGTACACTTTTATGGTTTTAAACAGCAACTCACTGAAGTCATCTTTTTTGGTACAGAAAAAATCGTCTATCATAATTTTAGTAGCAATAATAGTTCTGTACTTTCTCTTAGCAATTTTCAACCTCAGATTTCTAAGCACTGTGCAAACATTAATTTACTAAGTTATGCTGTGCTCTATGAGAATTAGGATATTATCATATCTTCATTATTTTTAGCTGAGGATCACATGACCTTAGCTTGACATGGCCACATAGTAAAGAGAAAAGTAAGTAAAAGATGATTCTGCTTTGGAATTAGGTGCCCAGGAACATTAATGAACTTCAAGGAGAATAGGTCTAAAGCAGTGTTATTTGTCTTATTTGGTCCTTCCATATGAATACTGCTTAGCCCAGAAGTTGTGAGCTCTGAATGAATGAACATCCTTGAAAATAACAGGGCCACTCTTTAAAAATATTGTATGGGCACTAGCCCAAGGGGCATGTCCCATGAAAGCCTTCACTTACCAGGAAAGTGGGATAGAGGTGAGGACATCCTATTGGGACTCTAGTGAGAGAAATTTAGGAGATGAGTAAATAGAAGGATCCACAGGGTCCTAGAAACCTACAAGAAGAACCCTATGATGGGCAGATCTAGGCCCAGGGGTTCTGCTCGAATCATGGCACCAACTAAGGACAATATGTGCAGTCATCATCAAACCCCTACCCATATCTAGCCAAGGGACAGGGCATTCTCCACAATTATGTGGAGAGTGGGGACTGATTTTCACAGGAACTCTGGTGCCCCATATTTGGCCATGTCCCCTTGATGGTGAGGCCCGATGACACTCAGAAGAAGGATAGCAGACTACCAAGAACAGACTTGATACTCTAGGATCATACTCAGGGGGAGGAGGTCCCCTTTAGTCACAGTCATAGGGAAGGGGAGTGGAGTAAAAGCAGGAGGGAGGAAGGAATGGAAGGATGCACGGGATGGGATAGCAGTTGAGATGTAATATGAATGATTTTATTTTTCAATAAAAAAAGAACATCTTATGGCAAATATTGGTCTATGCTATGTTTAGACATAATACTAAGAGTTATACTTCTAAGTACCAATGTATGAGTATCTATGAATAGAAGTCTGTTTTGTTTAATATCACATCTATCTCCATAGCCTATAAATAATCAAAGAACAACCGTTCACTAATTATTAACCTGTCTGAACTTTGGAACAGGTTATGTATGTAAGCTGGGAACATCTGATTATACCCCCCCCTTTAGAGTTGCAAAAAGCCTCAGTCTGATTATGTATGAGTGAATCTAGAACACAGATCCCCTTTACAAAGGTACAAATTTGTTTAGCAAAGATCTATTGATCACATAATGTGTGCCAACTATTGGAAGAAGGCCCTTGTTTCAGAAGCTAAATTGGGTTACATGGGTGACAGCAGAATGCTTGGAACTCTTCTCAGTACACTAAGACATATTCCCTGCCAATTCTCCTAATATCTTTATTTAATTAAGGTTAGGCCCAGTGTCCTGTCTTCAACAAGTACACATGAAAAGAAAAATAAGTGACACTCTCAGTATTGGAGAACTTGCATTTTTCTCACCCTGTAAGCTGAAAGGCAAAAAAAGTTACAACTGCTGGGAAAAGGAAATTTTTAAGAAAAATGGGGAAAAAGCTGTATGTCTAATTCCAATATGTGTCATCTATTTTTTTCTCAAGGAAAATTGTGTATCATTGCCAAAATTCTCCAAGTAACCACAACCGACACACTTGTCAGCATCAGGGCAGGGAGGATGGCAGTAATACCTGCTTCTTCCTCTAGCAGTGAAGAGCCAAGCACTCTCCAAGGAGAAGAAATGCTGCTTTTCTTGACTTTTAATCTGCTTTTATGTCTCCTAAACACAGCACTCTATCTTATGTAATTCAAGGTTCACAGAACAAACCTATTTTACCCAAAGCATTAAAACTAGTGCAATGAATTTTTATATTTCCTTCAGGCTACATTTACTAAAAACCTACTCTCATTATGCAACCAAATATATGCTGGTGATGTGTACATTATAATTTTACAAAGGTCTAAAGAGTACTGTCAATAAACAGAAAAAAAGAGTCCTGCTAAGAAATGTCCAAACAAGCAAAGGAATGCAAACAGAAGCCTGTTACCATACACAGTATCTTCTTTTGTACTTGTTACATATGACCAATGGAATGTTGATGGACATTGATAACATTTTTAAATAAACAAATTCTCATCGTGAATTAGTTCTTACCACCAGAATTCATCAATTTAAAAAATATACTTATGTTAATTTAATTATTTTTCACTATAAAGAGTCAACTCAATACGGAACTGTTGCACAGGAAGAGCGGGGATGCTAGGGGAGACACTGTAGACAACCAGCCTTATTACCTTGACAGTCACCTTGATGCAGGCAAAACATCCTACTGACAAGAATGTTCTGATTATATGTCCCTACCTTACCATGGCTTCCTCTGCTTCTTCTAGTGTGTAACCCAAACTGCTTATGGGAAGTTAGGACCACCTCTCCATCTTTTCTAGAGTTATAAAAAGAGGTTAATAGAGTGATGTTGGCATCAAAACCTAAGAAGGATGTTTAGCTTCCCAGTTCTGGGCTCACTGGAACATTGCATAAATGTGTAATAGAGAAGAAAATGGTCACACCATGTCCTTCAGGTTCAACCGCAATAGCTTGCTTATCAGATCTACTCAATGCAAAAAATAAAGTTTCGTTAGGCATTTTGCCAATGTCTGCCAAGTTTTTGGGTTTTGTTTGTTTGTTTTAATTAAGAATAACAAATTGCCCTGGGACAAGCTAGAAACCTAAGACAGTGGAAAGTCCCAGGAATCTGTGACGGTGACCCAAGCTAAGACTCCTAGCAACTGCCATCTCCTGTAACCAGAAAAGACTTCCAGTGGAGGAACTGGAACACCAATCAAGCCTCAAAACCTTAGATCCACAATTTCTCATGCCAACAAGATATGCAGAGGTAAAGATGAAGCAGAAATGGTTTGAATGACCAACCGATGACTGGACCATCTTGAGACCTATGCCAGGAGAGACAGCCCACCCCTGAGACTTATCTATTAATGATATTCTGCTATGCTTACAGACAGACACCTAAAATAACTGTCATCTGAGAGGCTTTACCCAGAAACTGATGGAAACAGATGCAGAGACCCACATCAAACATTCGGCAGGGCTTGAGGAATTCTACGGAACAGGAGGAGAAAAGATTGAAGGAGCAAGAGAGGTCAGGAAGACCTACAGTGTAAACTAGCCTGGGCACAGGGGCCCACAGAGACTGACTCATCAAACAGAGAATACACTTTGGAAGGACATATGACCTCTGCACAAATGTAACAGTGGTACAGCTTTGTCTTCTCGTGGGACTCCTAACAGCAAGAGCAGGAGTGGTATGTGTCTCTGCTGCCTACCTTGGGATCCCTTCCTCCTAATTGGGTTGCCTGGCTTGGCTACAATAGGAGAAGATGTGCCTAGACCTTCTACAACTTGATATGCCAAGGCATGTTAATATCCATGGGAGGCCTCCCCTTTTCTGAGCCTTTTCAAAGAGAAAGCAAAGACTGGAGGGCAGTGGGTAGTGGAGGTAAAGGGGAGGGACTGGTAGACGAGGGAGGGGAAGCTGAGATCTGGATGTAAAGTAAGTTCTCCACATAATATATTAATCAAGAAAATTTTCCACAGACATATCCAGAAGGCAATCTCATGATGGTAATTTCTCTATTGAGGTTTGCTCTACCCAGATAACACTTATTTGTGTCAAATTGACAAAAACTAACCAGCATGACTATTAAATCAAAGCTTTTCAATTTCATTTTTCTATCATCTTATCATTTGGGCTATTTCCTGACAATAATCTTTAGATGATTAAGACTTCTTATTTTCTTCTACTTCCTCATAGAAAGGGGTTAATATCAGAACTCATAGACATATTGTCAAGTTAAAAATTGTAGAGTAAGTTTTGCGGAATCCTCATCTTGTGTTTTTTCACTGAATTCTCCTACTTTTTGTAGGCTACTTTCATAGCAAGTGCCTTTCTGATTTCTTCTCAAATACTCAAAGGAAGATGGCTTTTAAAACTGCTCTCCAGCTAGACTTTATTAGAGGTGTTTCTCTACATTAGAATAGAATGTATGGCAAAAGTAACAGTCCAACTTGATTCCTACCCAAAAGGCTGTGTATATCAAACCCAAACAGAAGAATCTTTGTGTGGCTTCAGGATCAAGTAAGGGTTAGGCAAAGGCAAGACCAGGTGGTTTTGTTGACAGCTCAAAGACACAATGTTTACCTGCACTCCTACTGAGCACAAGATAATAAAGCTAAAACCAAAAACAAAGTCAAAGGAGCAAACAATAACAAGACATCCAAACTAAGGGATTCTGTATCTAGACATATATTCTTTATATCCCAGAAAAATTTGGTAGCAGCAACACATTATAATCATATATTTTATATATTTTATTGATTTAAAATATTTGGTTGCTATAGAGGCTTCATTTTGAAATAACATTAGAGCCAATAATACTGCTGATGATATAAAAACTGTATCTGACTCAGGTGTTTTCTCTTAAGTGGAAGCAAGCAGACAAGTTCACAGCAGATGCCTTAGCCTGTATTTTTGTTAATCAGTGGGCTTACTTTCTTATCTAAGTTCTATGCAAGCCTTTTTCTTTTCTCACAATAAATCACATGTGTGAAATTCCATCAGTGTTATTACCAATATTTATTTTTGATGGCCACAGCTTTTCTAATCTTTGTGTAGCCATATGCTTAATATTACTTTACCCATTCAGAATTCCCTTTTCAAGATTAAGAAAACACAAGTATAAGAAAAAAAAGTATTCTTCATAGAATGCCAGCATATTTTTAAGAGAGGAAGGTTCCACAATGGACATTTGATGTTGGATAAAATGTACTGCATAAAAATATGTAGTGCACATTGGGAAATCATCAGAGAGAATCCTTGCAATCAGCACTGGGATGCTACCAAGTTCACAGATACATCAATTAAATCACATCAAATGCCATTGTTGGTTGGTCAGTCTTTGTTTGCTTGGGTTTTTTGTTTGTTTGTTCGATTGGTTGGTTTTTTTGTTTGTTTTTGTTTTTGGAGATAGGGTCTCTCTGTGTTAGCATTGGCTATCCTGGACTTGTTTTGTAGACCAGGCTGGCCTAAAGCTCACAGTGATCCACCTGCCTCTGCCTCCCGAGTGTTGGGATTAAAGGTGTGAGCTACCACGCGTAGCTTCATGACTCAAGAGCTACCCAAAATGAACTTTAATTCCTGAATAACAATGTCACCTAATAGTACTGTAATGGATAGAAGTTTTACTTACTAACACTTTTTCTAGGAATCTTGATTACTTAACCATATAATGTCTTAACATTTTTTAATTTATTTATTTATTCACTTTATATCCTGACTGAGGCTTTTTCCTCACCTCTCAGTACCACCCTCACACCCTCTCCCTCTATCTCCCCTTCCCTTCTCCTCAGAAAAGAGGAGGCCCCAATACCAACCCACACCAGCACATCAACTTCACATCAAATGAAGCATATTCTCCCACTGAGGCCAGACAAGGCAGCTGGGCTGGGGGTGGTGGAAGGCATTCATGTAAGAGACAGCTCTGATCTAATTGCTAGGGAACCCACATGAAGATGGAGTTGCTCAACAGCTACGTATGTATCAGTGCCTAGGTCCAGTCCATACATGCTATTTGGCTGGTGCTTCTATCTCTGTGAGCCCCTATGAGCCTAGATTAGTTGACTCTGCTTTAACCATATAATCTAGTTAAATCTATGGCAGAACACGAATGCCTGCAAAGCCCAAGTCCTTTCTCTCAGCTAAGGACAAGTTTGGTATGGCTAATATGAAGTTGCTTTGTTCACCTGATT
This sequence comes from Acomys russatus, assembly GCF_903995435.1. NCBI lineage: Eukaryota > Metazoa > Chordata > Mammalia > Rodentia > Muridae > Acomys > Acomys russatus. Next base: position 26,650,409 of record NC_067144.1, on the reverse strand, counting down.
AATATAAACTGAAAAGACATGAAACAAATATTTCATTATGGTCCTGCTGTCTGGTTTGAATCCCACTCTGGCCTGACATCCTTTCTACTTCTTTAAATTTTTAACAGCAAGGATAAGTGAAAAACAACATAAATCACAAATATCTACCACGTAATTGTGAAGCACTGAAAGGCTGAGGCTCGGTTCTTCGCTGGTTGTGTGGTGATTGTGGTGAGAATATGAGGATGAAGTGTGTCCTACATAACACCTGTTTAAGATCCAAAGAAACAGCAGCCAGACAGAGCACATCGTGAGAAGCACTCCGATTCTCAGTTTCTCAAGAAAGCATCCAGTAGACTGAAAGAAATGAGAATCCCCTTTCTAGGTGTCAATTATGTTACACACTGTTCTTATTTCTACCCTTACTGTCTCTTCTGATATCCCACTCCAGCCTACCTCTGTCAAGATCATCTTCCTGTCCTCATACAAACTGTTCTTCTTATTTGTCTTAAGATAAGATCTGTCACCTGTCTCTGGCATGGTGGCACACACCTTTGAGCCCAGCACTAGGGAGGCAGAGGCAGGTGGATCTCTGTTAGAGACCAGCCTGGTCAACAATTCAAGTCCAGGACAGCCAAGGTTATACAGAGACCCTGACTCAAAGAATACCAAAAAAGAAGGTAAGAGCTGTGATAAAGAGTCAATTTAAACTCCCATAGTCATGATTCAAATTGGTTCCTAGTCCACTTATTCTACAAAATCCTGTCATGAACAGAGTTCTTGGAAGCAAGAGAAGAGGTACAAGCAAGAGATTCCAGTCATACAGTGGAATTAAGGAAAGAGCTATGAATGTGTGCATTACTTATCTGTGTTACAGCCTCACGTGTGCAAACCTCAAGCTTGCAAACTATGGCCAGATCCTCTCTATTTCACACTAGTACTACCTTCACTCTATTTCATTCTTCAGCTAACTATTGGTCATAGAAATCAACTTCCAACAGTGTAGACAAATCACGGGGATCCATGCTTTCCTGTTTTCTTCACATGTAGACCTATATTTATACTTCAGATGCAGAGCTCTAGCCACTGAGTATCTGTTTTCTTAGTTTTAGCCATAAGCTTATGCTTATTTATAGATGTACTTTCTACCTTCTCTCAACAGAACAACATTGTTATCCTTCAATTTTTATCTTTTCAAATAATAGCTTGTTAATATAAAATGTATTTTTTCATCTTCAACTTCTAGGATCTAAGGCATCCAAAGTAAGAGCGCCAGTAAATTGTAATTAATAAGGGTGACAAAAAACCCATGAATGTTCAAATGAACTTGGCCTTCTCTCTCACATAGTGTTTCATTGTCTTTCTTCCTATCTTGTTCTGTTGTCATCTCTCAGTTTCTTCACAGAAAAAGCGAATGTAATCTTGCAATATGATATGATGGGGTGTGTGTGTGTGTGTGTGTGTGTGTGTGTGTGTGTGTGTGTGTGTGTGTGTGTGTAAAGACAGACAGAGGGGGCGGAACTTTCAGGAGTCGGCGCTCTCTGGAGATCCAACTCAGGTCATCACCTTGGTGAAAAGTGCCTTCCTTTATTTGCTGAGACATCCCACCAGCCCCACAATCTTGCCTTACCACAAATATATCCACATTTTAAAAAGACAAAATACAGACAAATTACAAGATTTTAAAGGACTCATAGGTCCTTTATCACAAGCACACAATCTACCCTTGTCATTCTCCTTCCTGTCCCTGATTCCCTTACCATCCAGCTGTCTGTCAACTTCTCTGTATTAGTCTCTTCATGCTTTTCTTTATATCCAGAATCCATTTTTTCTCCAAATTCCCACAATAAAAAAGCTACGGTTATTTTCAAAAGGTCAAATCCAAACACTATTTCCTTAAGATTCCTTTCTAATATTTCCTCAGTGAAGGTTTCAACACCTTCACTTCCTCAATTCTTTACTCATTGATAGGTCAAGCATTTAAGTTGTTACTTTTGCTCTCAAGAAGTTTCCAGTATAGGTAAGAAAATTAAACAACAAATAACTAAGTTTCAGCTTTAATGAAGACAAGACATTTCTATTTAAGTTCAATCACAGGTGCACACATTTTTATAGTGATAATCAAGACTATGTTACATACAAGCGATAAATGTAAGTCAACAAAACCTGACTAAGTAGGGGAGTGGTCAAAGTATTTATGAAGAACAATGATATAAGGAGAAAAGAGAAAGCTTAAGTATAAGGTTAATTTAAAAAATTAAAAAGCATCACCACCACCACCACCACAAAAGCAAAGCGGACTAGTCAAAAGGGACTGCATTAGTTCATCGTATTTGGGTAGCAGAACCAGGGAGGATGCTCTTGACAGAAGTAATGAAGGACTGACTATGGAGCCTCAAGGTTCCTGTGAGCCACTGGGCACTGAGTGTTGTGGTTTACATGGTTTAGTTTAACTAACATCCAGAACCAAACTTTGAGGGAGAGAGTAGGAGGAAGTACAGTCAAATAAATTATGACTTCCTCGGATAGTAACTGGAAAATCCACTACTGAAATGCTGGAAAAATCCACTACTACATGCAAGAATATTCTAAAGTCCACTCTATCTAAATCGAACTTTACTTAAAATACAAGGCAGGTGTGCTGGATAGTTTTGTGTCAACTTGACGAAAAACTAGAGTTATCTGAAATGAGGGAACATCACTTGAGAAAATGGCTTCATGAGACCCAGGCAGGCATTCTCTTAAGCAGTGATTGACAAGGGAGGCCTCAGCCTATTATGGGTGGGGCTACCCCTGAGCAAGTAGTCCTGGATTCTATAAGAAAACAGTTTGAGCAAGCCATGGGGAGCAAGCCAGTAAGCAGCATCCCTTCTTGACCTCATCATCAGCTGCCGCCTCCAGGATCCTGCCCTGTTTGAGTTCCTGTCCTGACTTCCTTCAATATTAAAGCATAAGCCAAAATAAACCCTTTTCTCCCCAACTTGTTTTGGGTCACTGGGAGTATCTATAGAATGATAATAACAAATCACTTATTTGCAAAAAGATCAAAGTCTGAAAGAACTAAAGCTTTTCTCATGGTAATAAAGTATAAATTAATTTCATGGTCAGCTAAAGGATTCTGACACATTTTATATAAGACGAGCTCACCTTGGAAATAATTTAGTAGAACATTTTAATTTTTACATAATTGAACACTGAAGCCAAGTACTTGATTCATAAGGCTTGTATGAAGAGAAAATTTGAGGACTAGCAAAACATAAAAGTTTTGTCCCTGAAAAACTTTCTAACTCTGAAGATCAAGAGGAAAACACAATCTCATCTCATCACTAAGCACCACCTTGCCCAGTGCTTGCACTGCTTTTGGCCAACAGTGTCTCTAGTACCTAGGAGCATTACCTGAACTGTAATTAGCACAGTGCACACATTTTTTGCAAGTTAGTTCCTCAAAGAACACTGCTTTTCATGAAGAACTGAGTAAGTATATATATCACAGGCGCGTCTGTGATGTGAGTATAAATACGGAGGTAATCAGCACCAATACTGGCCATTTTATCTTTTTTTTTTCTTCTTTCTTTTTTTTTGGGGGGGGGTGTTTAGAGACAGAGTTTCTCTGTGTAGCCTTGGCTGTCCTGGACTCACTTTGTAGACCAGGCTGGCCTCAAACTCACAGCAATCTGTCTGCCTCTGCCTCCCTGAGTGCTGGGAGTACAGGTGTGTGTCACAATGCCTAGCCTCTAAATTCATTTTCATTTGCCATTTGAATCACACCATTTTCTCCTTGAAATGTTCTAATGGTATTACAAATGTCTATGAGCAATGCTGTTGGCTTCAAATACCTTCAGAAGGAACCAAGGATATAGTTTACTATCGCTGAAGCTAATTTATAGGGTGCCCTTTAATTACAATCACTATGAAAAGTTTTTAAGTTTATTAAGAAGTGATTCAAAATATTTTAATAAAGTGCTAATATGAGCATTAAATCTTTATCTGAGTGTTAAGGTGGGGAAAACTTAAGCAATGTTTCATTTCTAAAGCCATGTTCCCATGAAGCAGAGCAGAAGGACTGCTTATTACAGAGTTTCCCAGCCAAATTCTCGAAGGGCCCCCAACAGGCTTTCTCAAATTGTGGCACTGTCCTCTACCAATCTATTTCTTTCCAGACTCTCCTTGGAAACCAAAGATTTATGTCATTGTCTTCATATTTGAAAAAGAAATTGGTCCTCGTTAAATAAAAAATAAAAAGCTTACTTTTATCAAAGAATCCACATAACCTGGACAAATAAGTCATTAGCATGCCCTGGGTTGGAGGCTGCACCAGTGACCCTGTCTCTGTAGTATGGTTAGCACAGTTTGGACATAGAGAAATGCAGTTCACATACAGCATTTGTGAAAATGAGTTGTGCTTAGACAAGTGTATGAAATACAAAATACTGTCAAATAATAGTTGGGGTATTAGGCCCTTCTTTTTGCAAATAATTTAAATTTCCAGCTCAAATTCTAGAGCCAAAGGAAAGTCACATAGACTAAAACCATTTTTTTAATGAATATTCACTTAGCATCCTGAAATGTTTTCTGCTTTTTGAAGTGATTCAAGTAAGCAGGTATTGTAACATTTTGTCAATAGCTTACCAAGCCACAGAATAGAACTGGACTGAAGAAAAAAGGCTGTCCTGGGGGAACTCTCTGGACATTGTTCTATAAAAACATATGAGCATATTGCTATAAACTCATCTTTACAGGAAGTTACCCAGCTTAATAAGCACAGACCTCCAAGTTAATATTAAAATTCACTTTTATTTCAGTGGCAACAAGGCTGGTCCAACTAGGAGCTATTATATAAAACCCTTATTGTCACATTCGTCATCACCACTCTCAACAGAGACTACTGCCAGCATCAAGAAGCCAGCCCTCAGTTCACCTCAGGAAATATGCTGCACAGATGGCCAACCTAGTAACAATGCAGGAGTGAGGTGGCCCTGTTTATCTGATCAGAATGACACTGCTTTATTTTTCAATTCTCTTTATTGATGCCCTCTTTCATGTATAGCTCTATTAGATTCCCCTTCCTTTACTGTCCTCCTAGAACTTGGCGCTTGCCAACTACAGTAAGTTGTTTTGACAACTTGTCTAGCTATACAATACTCTGTTTTTTTTCCCTCTGCATTCTCTCTGGCTTCAAATGACTGCCTTCAGAATATAGCAGACTATCCAACCAAACCATACAGCAGTGGGAAAAAGCTTTCTATGCACAAACACTGTCCTTCCCAAACCATAATCTTTCATGTGTCCACAGTTCTTTCTTTTCGTCTTTACTTTCACAGATAGATCCTATTTGCTACCTTGTCTACTCCTATCTTAATAAGGAATGACTGCCGTGACTACCCCCATCTAGCTACGCCATTCACTGCTAGCTCCTCTGCTCTCCTCGTGTGCTTCAAGAAGAACTGATTAGCACTTTGCATAATTAACCTGATTAGCACTGTGCATAATCAAACTGATTAGCACTTTGCATAATTAAAAAGAAATAATAATAATAACAATAATAAGCACTAAGTAATATCAAAAGCTGTTAGTCCTTCAGCCCTTTGGTTACCTCCACAATTAGCTCAATGCAACACATCTTGCACCTCCACATTGAAATCTTTTCTTTAACTCTAAACTCAAGAAAGCAAATTCAAATTCTTTTAGGCCACAGACCCATTATGGTTTTTGGATCCACTCTCAGTTACCAAAAGGTTTGGGGTTTATTCATATATATGTTTCCCTCTATTCAGTGTTTGGTATTTCGTGGATACTAAAGAAGAAAAAATGAGAATATGATGCCAAATCAATGGAAAGTGCTTAGAGTAAAATCAGAATCCAAGATGTATGTTGCTTCTGTTTATCAGTGAGCATGGTGTGGCCACTTGCTTAGTGATCCCAGCAATGTGATTCAGTGTTTATAATCTCCCTCCCCTCATATTGATAATGGAAATGATAATGCTAATTATAGTATCTCAAGGGTTGCCATTATAATAAAATAATATCTTAACAAATAGTTTGTAAGCTGGATGCTAGTAGTCATAAATGATGCATGCCTAAGCCTCTTATCCCCAAAGATGACTTCACACCATGTACAGAATCACAGATTGAGTAATACATTTTATATTTATAATGTCTTTAATTCAAAAAGTGATTTAGTATTTTTTCTTAACTTTCCTTATTTCTCAGTCAACAACTGAATATGATTATAAGTATGAGTAGAGTTATGATTTTACATTGGTAATTATTGTATCCATCATGGTTCTCATTTGTGTTTCCACAGAGGTTAAAGTCAAGCTGTTCCTGAAAATTCACAAGAGAATAGAAGAAATTCTAGTATATTTCTACTAATTTCAGAATGCATGGTGAAGAATTTTGCAAGTCTGCTTTTCTCTACCCTATCATAGACAACCATCTGTTCCTTGCTAGCTCTTAGTTCAACTCCCCTTTCCTCTAAGAAACCATCTCTAGGACCCTGTTGTCAGAATTCTGCCTCATTTTCCCATAGTGTGTCTGTGACTATTTCAATGCAGTTTGTATATATAGCTCCTTTAGTAGACCCTGAACTGCCAGAGCCACTATTATGCCTGTTCCTGCCCCACCAGAATCAGATGCATGTGATGAGCAGGCCACATTTATGTCATAGTTGACATGAGGAAACTGACTAGCAGAACAATGTTTTCAATAAACATTTGATAAGTATGTACAACATGCATGCCTGGGGATCTGCACCCTAAAGATCAGACAGTATTTGCCGTACCCATAACCATGTATCTGGTCAAAAAAATAAATCCCTAACTTTAGTCACTCAAGCAAAATGGGAGTGTCTAGTGCGTGCCTGGCATTGCACTGTACACTGAACATAGCATTGCTCACAACGAACTCCGAGCTCCTCTCAAGGAACTTACAGTTTACAAATCTTTTCATTGTTGTTTTCTTTTGTTTTTGTTTTTGTTTTCTGAGACAGGGTTTCTCTGGACTCATTTTGCTCACTTTGTAGATCAGGCTGGCCTCAAAATTTTGCTCACTTTGTAGACCAGGCTGGCCTCAAACTCACATCGATCCGCCTGCTTCTGCCTTCTGAGTGCTGGAATTAAAGGTGTGCACCACCACGCCTGGCTCACTTGACAAATCTTTAAGGATTTTTTTTCCTGAGTCTGGAATGGAGTCAGAAGCCTCACTCCAAAAAGATAAACAAAAATTTACTATGTCAACCGAGAGACCTTCATCAACCTCAAGAAGAACAGCTTCTTCCTGGGATGAGCATTCATTTTACATTTCACTTAATTCAAGAAGGAAAATGCTGCTGTGGAGATTATTCAAGTCCAAATGTTCCTGGTGAAGGTGCTTCCAGTAATTCTGGGAAAGGAGCCAGTCCTCCAGTTTTATATGTAAATATTTTAAAAACAAGCACATATATATAAGCACAAAGGAAAGGTCAAGAAGATGCAAGTCTTTACAAAATCTATTTTAATATTTTTTTCTATAACTGTCCACAGAAGTTTGGGCTTTTTTTTTTTTTTTGTAGTGTTACATTTTTCTTTTACACAATACACCTGCTTTTTTTTTCTAAACTAAATATTTCTTCCATCTAATGACTCTCTTTATTAGACAGCATCTAATTTGCATACATTTACATACAATTTAACTGCTAGCTTGTAAGAACAAAGAAATGGCTCTGTATTGTACTGAAGGACAATACTCAGTAAAGGAAGGTATAAAAACCAACCAGTTCTGTGACTGTGTAAGCTCTTTGTTTCAGTCACACCAACCTCTCTTTCTAACATGCTACTTAAAGGGGATAAAAATTATTTCATCAAACAATGAAGAAACCACTCTGTTCAAGTGTCTGCACCCCACCCCCAGCTTGCTTACCACAATTTGGGTCCAAGTTCCCTGATTCTACCACAACTTCCTTTATTAGTTTCATTAGGTCTGAAGACGCAATCCTTTAATTTTGTTTGGTGTCCCATCTCTGAAACAACCTGGAATTCTGCTCTGATAAAATTTCATTCCAATACTAATTTGTACTGACATTCGCTTTGCTCCTGAACAGACTGGGTCTTAGAATGTGGGAGGCTGTTCTAGCGAACAGTGCACACTCTTGCTCTTACCAGGTTAATAGAGTTCCCTGAGACTTCGGGATGCTTTGTAATAAACTTCAAAATAAAGGGGTTTCCAACTCCACTGGGGAGTTGATGGGAAGAAGATTTGAAGGTGAAGAGGATGTCCGTGCAAGGCATGTTAGAAGTAAAGAGCACTTGAGCCAACTGTTCCCCACTCAGCCTGGTGTCTCTTTGTGAGGCTCCAAGCCTGCAGGGCTCTTGGGTAATGAAAAAAAGAAACAAACCTGAAAACCAGGGACCCTTGACTCTACTAGGAAGTGAATCTACACACACTGGGACATGGTGACTCAGTGTGCCTCTTCTCTTGGCAACCCTCATTCTTGATGCATGGAGAGGGAGATTATAGAAAGCAATCTCAGTTTGTTCAGTGTTTTGTAAATATTAACTATTGAAAACATACAAAATAACTAACAAAGCTTTGGTCACAACCAAGCAAAAATAAACACAAAGGGAATTCAACTTTCTTAAATGTTATTTGAAAAATATCAAAAAAGTATGGAATAAAAATGTTCAAATTACAGTAAGTAATACAAATGTTAGGCAGGACACAAGGACAACCGGAAGGTATAAAACCACATATGATCCAGCGACACAGCCAGGATGGAAACAACAGCATCAGTGAGTGGGAGCTGACACAGCCTGGGAAGATTAGGCTCCTTACAAGTGGATTTAATGGCATTGGCCTGTTTTTTGCATCTGATAATGTGCATTTACAATTTTAATGACCAAAAGAGGTGTGAACTTGTCAGTGATAAGTGAGGAAATTCTACCACTCTGTAGGGCTGCAGAATGCCCACATGATTTGGAGCCTTCGACAGCCAAACAGATTGCACAAGCACTACACACGATCTTGAGGCATGTCTGATTTTCCACCTGGTGGGAAGCCGGAGTTAGAGGCAGGATCAGTGCTGGAGTGCTGGCAGAGACCAACTCTGCCAACGCCTTACCCCATGGGCAACTATGAATATTGATTAAAATATAGCACACAAAACAAAGTATTAGGCACTCTCTTTACAAAAGGAAACCAAAACACCTCTAGGCTTTGACTAGATTCCAGACACTCCAAGAAATAATGGGGAAGTCACAGGCCTTCTGAAAACCATGACATTTCTAAAAACAGTTTTAAGTACTAGACGACTGGTAGGTGCCCACCCGACCCCAATCCCTTGTTCCGTGAGAAAGGAGCCCATCACCTGATGGTTTTATAGCATCTGTCCTTCCAGAGACTTTCAGTAAGTTTTAGATGACACTTCTGATTCTCAGGCTCATTAAACCTTCTTGTTAATGGAGATTTCAGGCAGCACTTGTTTTTGTGTCATAGAGAGCTATCTGTTGGTACCCAGCATCAGACCGCCTTTTTACACTCTAACATATTAAATTCACCGTGCTTGTTTGAAAAGCACCTCTTAATACTAACTCAGCCAACATCACCTGTGCTGGAGGTGGTTAAGATCTACCTCCCCAAAGCGTGTTACCACGGTGACAAAGTAGTGACCTAATTTACACACACCTGCTGGGTTAATTGGGCCAAAATGAAAGATGATATATATGCTCAAAATCCAAAACTGATTTTTTTCTTCAAAATTAAATATTTGATTTTTTTAAATTAGCAGTTTCTAAAGCTAAGAACATACTCCAGGTGTGCATTTGCCAGTTAATATACCCTGAATGTTTCATGACACTTGAGCAGCAAAACATATTGAGTGATGAATACAAATCTTTTATGTATTTTCTGCATGCAATGATTAGTATGACTAAGTGGTCTCAATCACTGAATATGTCAATGTGCTTGAAGGGTCAGGCAACTGACTAAGCTAACAGGGACATTCAATCATGCCAAATGAGCACTTGGTCGGGACTTTTTTAAAGAAACACAAGCTCGCTTTAGAGAAAGCTGTGCTTCATAGCCTTTGGCAGCATGTAACAAGTCTTGAAACAAATATCATCTTTGCTTGACTTCTTCCTGTCACTTTCTACTCTCCTTTCTCAAACCATCAAGAGCTTTCTTTGGGCCACGAAGTATTCTGCTCACAATGGTGATATGAGCAGACAGCTCCCTTTAAGGAAGACTGGTACAGGCCAGCCATGGATGTGTGCATGCACACAAATGGCCTTGCTAAAGGCATCAAAACGCTAAAAATTCACAGCCTTCCATTCACTTATCAGGGATGTCCACTAAAGTATCTTCACAAAGACATCCTTCTATTTTCAGTATATAAAAATTGAAAGTAACTGGCATGTGCACAACTATAAGAGTATCAAGATGGTATAGCATACAATTATGGAGTCATAAATATATCAAATAAATTATTTATTTACAAAATATGTGTTATATTGCTAGGTAACATAAATTACTGACTATAACTATAAGTTGTGTGCAATGGCCCATAGTTTTTAAAAATATACACCAATATATTAATAACTCTTTTTTATAGTAATTATATAAAAGAAAACTTTACTGTCTTTATTCTTTTTTAATTTCTTAAATAGTTTTAAATTGAGGTGTGGTATTGTTAGAATATAAAAATATATGATTATATATGATTTACTAATAATGTTAAAAATAGACCTGAAGAGATGGCTCAGCAATTAAGAACAGTAGCTATTCTCCCAAAAGACCCAAGGTTGATTCCCAGTGCCCCCGTGGCAGCTCACAACTGTCCACAACTCCAATTCCAGGTGGATCTAACATCCCCTCTGGTCTCTGTGAGCACTGCGGATGCACAAAGTGCATAGATACACATGCAGGAAAAACACTCATACATACACAAATAAAAAAGTAATAATAATTAAAAATTTTAGGTTGAAAGAAAATAAATCTGTGATATTACTGATTGTACCCCCTAAATGTATCACTCTGTCATCAAATGTAAAGCTACAAATACATGTTAAGTTGGATAGGGTACTTTTATTGCTAAACATTCAACTTTGTAATGGCTCTCTTGTAAAACATTATAAATATGCCAGCTATCAGAATCCTTAGCCTAAGCTCCTTTTAAAGCTAAATGAAATCATATGAAAAGATTGCCTTTTAATAATGATGACTGCATGAAGCCAACTTTTCTTCAAGACACAAATAAATTTATTTATCACCTGGTTATTGCATCCTGCTTAAATTACAAGGTTCACATCTTTATTTCATTTCTTCAGTTATAGGGTCTTACTGATAAGTGCTTCTCTTAAGTAAGTAAAATTAACATTACCATGTGCACTGTATTTGCTGTTAAAAGTATCTCACTAGGGGTTTGATTCTTTTCTATGATGCTTTCACTGATTTAATCATTACTTAGACAATCAAAATATAATAATTTATTTTTACAAATGAGAGAATTTCTTGGGACTTCCTATGTCACAAACATTAGACATCGGTGACTGATAAAGAAAAACATGCCAATTCTGACATTCCAGTTCTCAATCAAATACTATTTTTTCTTTGCCTCTGTGCTTATTTCAGAATTCTTGAGAAGTTTATGGAACAAAAAAGGAATTCTTTCATTTCAAGTGGAAAAATAAAACTACCACTATCATTCAAAAATAAGAGTTAAAGGATTTTGAAAGTATACAGAATGTAAATTTTAGGTAAATCAAAGATAAAAGTATTTTTTAAAAAAGATTAAACCACAATGGGTAAAAGAAAATATGAATAATTTCTCTACACACAAGTTCTTCGTAGTCACAAAGTAAATTACTACTGAGTACAGCTGTACAAAAATACTACAGGAGAAAAAGAAATTAATAACTAAAAGTTTGAACACAAAACCTCACTTTTTTTCCTAAAAAGGTGAAGGAGAAATTCCTCTTAAAAAACTTGAGACTGTAATTTAATTACAATATTTCCTTCTTCACCCTTCTCCCTTCCAACCAATCACCACACACACACACCACCTTCTCCCTGCTCACTTTCAAATTCATGGCCTCTCTATGTGTTGTTACTGCATGTACATATACATATGTAAATACATATAGGTTCCCAGATTAACCTGTTGGGACCATATAATGTTATTGTATGCATATTTTCATGCTGATGAGATTTGGCACTGGACAACCAATTGGTTTGCACACCCAAGGGACAACCACCTCTCCAGTTCCCAGCTTTACTCAGTCACCTACAAAATTTAACTTTTGACAATATACAAAGAGGCTATACAAATTGGTAAAAGGCTTTTTGAAAAAAAAAACTCAATGAAAAGCAAATAAATATTTAACACTAAGTTCACAGAAAAAGAAATGTAAATGTGCAATGAACTTTTTAAAATATTGTGAAATCTGACATAAATTGTATGTAAAACATTGATAAAATACAATTTCCATTCTTCTCTGTAAGATAAATAACTGCTAATACCTAGGCTGATGAGGCCATAGGAAACTGGGAATATTCAGTGATTTTATTTTTTATGATTTTCTATGTATTTTTAATGTTTTTTTTAGCTCTGGTGGTGCCTGCTTTTTTATTTATTTATTTATTTATTTTTAACAGGATCTTACCATGTAACTCTGGATAGCCTGTAACTCAAAATATAGAGACCAGCCTGACCTTGAGCCCACAGAGATCTGCTTGACTCTGCTTTTCCAGTGCTGGAGTTAAAGGTATACACCACCACAACCAGCCTTAGGACAATATTTTTGAAAGTAAACTTTTAAGAAACAAATAATAAAATATTTGATCATTGATTCCATTTAAATTTTAATGTTCGGTAAGTATAGTTTACTAGATTCGCTATACTCTTTGATGAGTAAGGCAAACTCATGAAGCCATTATTCCTTGCATAGTTTTATGAATCACCCAGATTTTTAATGATAGGAACATATTTAGAAAATAAAGTAAGCAAAATTATTTAGTGCCATGACAAAGAATACTTTGTAAAAGAGCAACAAAGTGCTGAACTTGTCGCACCACACCCGTCTATAGGAAAGTACTCAGCTTGCTGTGGCCAGTCCCTCTTCTGTACAACAACTGGATTCCTGACAAGACAGTCTGTAAGTCACCCAAGACCTCTTCAGTTCATGCTTTTATGAGCTCATAATCTGATGCAGAATGGTAGAAAAATACATTGGAAATTTAAATATCAATTTTGAATATCTAAATCTACTAAAATGAACAAGTTTCTATTTCGTGTTTTGTAAGTAGGCTGTAACCATGTTTTTGTAACAAACGCAAATAATGTAGCTGCTGAAAATGTGGCAAACTGAATAAATTAAATATTATTTTAAATGCTACATCGCCGCCTGCGTAAGCAGTGTGTCTAGGTCTCAGTTTAGCTCTGCCAAGGTGGTGCAGCTTGCCAAACAGGACTGATCTAAGGAGGGCTTACTGCGTTCTCACTGCCTGCCAGGCCAGGGACACAGCCCAGAATTATTTCTTAACATATCCTGATAAATGTTCTTATATACACAGCATGAGGAGAGAAAATGCCAAAATTAGTTTATAAGTCATGTGTATATTTTCATTAGCACTCATATAAAAGCCATAGTCTACAACAGGACAGAACATGTGCTCTGCACTTATAGGAAACAGCCTCTATCTTGCTTTTCAATTATGATACAAATAATGCCTTCCTCCATGGTGACACATGGACATGTCTTTTTAAAAGGCCCTTCTCTCGAGTAAGAGTTGGATGATAACGTTTATCTAAGGGAAATCATGTATTACAGTATTTCTGGAGAAGCCAGTAGTCTACTTCCCCACTTAAGCTTTCATTACTAAGACAGAAACAGTCATGAGACTTCCCTTTGTAGAGCTAGAGTTTTAACCAATAACAAGGCTGATATTAATTACATGTCAGCTTACTTCGAAAATAGGTATATCTGCAGCCTCTTTAAGACTGCACTGAGTTTTAGTTTCTTTGGTATCAAATATATAAATCTTGATATCTAAAAAATTAACCATTTGTGGGCTGGGTTTTTAATGTTTTCTAAACTCTCACAGCAGAGTGGCTATTTCCTACTGCACTGTCTGATTCTGCATATAACCCACTTCATGCTGTACCACTGAGCAATGAAAAAGTAATGCTGAGGTGAATACGATGCTGACCACACATGTGAAGCGCAGGTACCAGCACCATGTCATCAGTTTGCCATCAAATACAGTTACACAGGAACAATTTAATTTTGAATGAAGTATTTCTAGAAATTTTTGTTGCAAAATGAAAATGTAGACAAAAATAGCAGATTCCGTATGTTCAGCTACATGTGGGGAGATAACTGGATGTTTCTAAAAATTCTGTTGTAAGTCATGGGCTATCATGAGATTAATACTAAAATTTAAAAACACCTAAGACTATTTTGACCGTCTATCTAATTTTCAGTCTTAATTTGAAGAAAAAAACAAAGTATAATAATATTACGTTCATAGGTAATTGATCATGCTGGAGAGATGGCTAAACAGCAAAGAGCTCTGGCTGCTCTTGCAGGGGACCTGGCTTTGATACCCAAGACTCACAAGACAGTTAACAAGCATTTGCAAGTCCAGGTCCAGAGAACCTGACACTTTCTTCTAGCCTCTTCTGACACAGTACACAGAGCCACGCAAGCAAGCATGACACTCATACAATGGAATTAATAAAAAATTAATAAATCTTTTTAAAAGATAATTTATCTAAGGGAAAGAAGTGAGGACTCAAGAATGCCTGAGTCCTCTAAAAATCTGTTACTGGACTGAACAACAGAAAGAGCTAAGAAAGGTAACAAAAAGTTCCTTCCTTCTGTCACCAAATTCACTTCTGTAACATGAAATGGAGAGATGGCTCAGAAATGTTCAGTCCTAGGGTCCTCCTTGTCATTTAGCTTCCTAAGGTCTGTGGGTTGTAGTGTGGTTATCCTGTATTGTATGGATAATATCCACTTATAAGTGAGTACATTCCATGTGTGTTTTTCTTGGTCTGGGTTACCTTCTTCAGGGTGAACTCTTCTAGTTCTATCCATTTGCCTGTAATTTCAAGATTTCTTTGTTTTAATGGAGTGGTATTCCATTGGGTAAATGCTTAATTCTCATTCAGGAGGGCAAATAGGACACCAGATGTGCTTGAGAGGGAACAGGAAAGGAGCCTACTATTTAGGTCCTCTGAAAGACTTCACCCAGCTAGATATTGAAGCAGATGCTGAGACTCACATCCAGACATTGGGGCAGAGCACAAGGAGTCTTATGGAATACTTGGTGGGATAAAAGGACCACAAGGGGACAGGAGCTCCGCAAGGATACCAACAGAGCCAACAAATCTGGGCCCAGAGGGACCTGCAGAGACTGATGCACAAACAAAGGACCATGTATGGAGAAGACCTAGACCTTCTGCTCAGATGCAGTCAGTAGGCAGCACAGTGTCTATGTGGGTCCCATAATACGGGGAGTAGGGGCTGCCTCTGACCTGGACTCTGGTGCCCACTCCTTGGTCACTTCCCCCTGGCAGGGCAGCTTTGCCAGGCCACAGAAGAAGAGGATGCAGGCAGTCCAGATGAGACTTGATAGGCTGGGGACAGATGGTAGATGAGGAGGGCTCCCCCTTCCTGAGGACTAGGGGAAGAGGCAGGGGAGAAAAGAAAGGGAGGGTGGGACCAGAGGAGATGAGGGAGGGGGCTACAATCAGGATGTAAAGTGAATAAATTAAAAATAAATTAATTAAAAAAAGAATCTTCAGTCCTTTCACACATTCTTCTGTCGGGTTTATTATTAGGAGAAAGAAATGATCCAATAGACTGTCACAGACAAGTCAGCAGCAGGATATCCCTCTTTGCTACAGCTACTCTAATACACACACTCAATATGCAGCCCTCGGCACCTCCCAGACTCACCATCAGGTTTCTGTAGCTCTTCCCAGGACTGGCTCCTTTAGGTTATTCTTGTGCTGACTTTGGGTGCTATTCCCACTGAAGGCTACTTACGACTGCACTCCCCATTTGCATTCATTCTCTCTCCGAGTTTTCCCACTGTATGTCATGGACACCACCTATGGCCTTGTAAAAATATACCATTTACATGTTTCTTATTAGTTTAGTAGTTTACACATACCCAATGCATTTACCATGTCAGCAAAGATGCAAAACATGGGATCTTTCTATTCTGATTCAGAATTCTATCTCTGGAGCCTGGCACCAGTCTGATCTATACCAGGAAGAAATCTGCAATCTAGCTGGGCCTAGTGGTGCAGGTCTGAAATTTCAGCTATTTAGGAGGTTGAAGGAGAAAAATAACACGTTCAAAACCGCTTGAATAATAATCTTTAAAAACAAAACAAACAAAAAACACCAAAACAAACAAACTGAAAACTAAACACAAGGCTAGGGATATAGCTCACTGGGAGAGTGCTTGCTCTAGCATGTATGAAGTCCTAGATTTAATCTCCAGTCCCCAAAAGGAAAGACAAAAACTATAATATAGCAAAATATCATTTTCTCTAGTTCTGAAACAAGATAAACTAAAGCATGTTCACTTAATTAATGTGTTTTGGATACAAATCATATTTTATACTTATAAATTCAAATTTTCATTTTTTCAAAGTCTAATGCTCATATCTAAAATGCTCTATTCTATAAATATGTTTGCACTGAACATAAGGTCACCAAGAAAGGTATTTTATTCCATCATTAATACATGTAATATTCATATAATCATTTCACTAATAGCTTATTTTTTTAGAAATTGAAATTTGAAATTATTAACTTAAAGTTCCAATTATGAGGTAGGAAGGGTTAACAAATGCTTCCAGCTGTATTTCAAAGTATTTTTGGAATGACTATACTCTACACTCTGCTGTCTCTCCCTATCTTCCCACTAATACTAGTCTGATTCTTATTTACAAGGAAAAAAAAAATCGGTGGTAGCGCACGCCTTTAATCCCTGCACTCAGGAAGCAGAGGCAGGTGGGTCGCTGTGAGTTTGAGGCCAGCCTGGTCTACAAAGTGAGTCCAGGACAGCCAAGGTTACACAGAGAAACCCTGTCTCGAAAAACTAAAATATAAAAAAGAAAATAAAATAAAAACAAAATATCGACTCCTTTTATTAGGATCAAGTTGGAAGAAACAGAAAAAAATGGCAGGTTTCTGTGCTGGCGTGAGCTCTGTTTAAACTCTCTCTTAGCCATTCATAAGCTGCACAGCTGAGCTAAGCCTTGCAGCTCTCTCCTGCATACACAAACCTGGCCTGGCCTCTGGAGGAATGCCTTTTTGTATATATAGTCTTACAATAAGGTCCTGGCAAATGTTAAACAGTGATCAGTTTGCCATACAGTTTTAAGAGGCAATGACACTAAATCTTAGGTGCACACTGTTAGTCTCACAGAGAAGATAGGGAGTCATTAAGTAAATAAACAGGACCACGTGAAAAATCATTTTTGTTTTAGGATGGAATCTGAATCCAGTAACTTGTATGTTTATAAGGAAAAAAAGGGATACAGAGACACACACAGAGGGGAAGGACATATAAAGGTGCATGATGTTTAAAATGGCAGTATCAAACCTAAGGGAAAACAGGTGCCACCAAAACTCTGAAAAGGCAATTAGAAATCGCTGATTGAGCTGGAAGAAAGAATGTGGTCCTGCTGCACCTTCATAGGACTTTCTGACCTCAAAAACTGTAAGAGAATATGTTTCTATGGTTTCCAGCCACATATTTTGTGATAATGTATTATATCAGTCATTAGTCCAAGAAAGAGCAGAGGCAAATGCACCTTACATACAGATAGGGACCCAATGTCTCCAATAGGCAGCAGTGCACAGAAAAACCAATGCAAAACCTTATTAAAGTGCTGTCAGTGGTGGCTCCAAGCAGCAAGTTAACCTAACAAAGAATACACGGCCCTGTGCTTAGTCAGAAATTATACCACCCTTTAAAGAGAACCAGAATCCAGAAAGTATACTAACAGATTTGTATTTTTAAATTTCAAGTTATATTTTAAGGTGAATAGTTAATTCATATTTTATGATCCATATAATCAATACCAGGGTTGTGCTTGAAATTATTTAACTGGACATAGTTCAAGTCTGCCATCTAATGAAAAACTGTGCTGCTGAAGACTAGATTTAGAGAGCAAATACACCAATATTTGACTGAAAAAAATTGAAATATGATTTCAAATGACACATTTACAGAGAAAAAAATCAATTTCCTGACACTGGAAATGACTCCATACATTGCTTTGCTTGGGGCATCAGCCTAACATGACTAAAGGCTATGCTTGAAGTGTCTCCTGATACAAGGTTAATTTTCCCAAGCAACATTGAACTCACGTATCCTGCTTGCTCTATAAATTTAAGGTACCATAAAAACACTTCTAGTCAATTTTCAATTTACCTATTTAGTATGTTTGTATACATATATGCAGATGTATATATGCAATTAATAGTACTATATAGCTACAACCACTTAAGGCTCAAAATTCAAAAGATCCAGACGTATGTAACATCTTTAAAACCTCAGAACCTATATTACAAATCTGCTTTTATGTATGTAAAAACATGAAAATGATAAAAATATGTTTACATTTATTTTATCCAGTAATATCTATTTATACAATATTAGAAAATTAGAACTGAGAAAGTCCCTCAGATCCTCAAAATAGTACATAAAAATATTCATATTAACCACTTTATGGTCAAATAAATACTGAAGTAAGTTATTTAGAAAACTTTAAATATTGTTAGTTTTTTCTAGGTATTAAGTGACTACTAGAAAATGCCAAATTGATCAAATCTCAACATACTCCAAATATGTGGACAACATGTACTTACAAATCAAAAAGACTTTACTTAAAATTTATTTCTGAGACAATGATCTTTCAACACTTTATAAGTTCAATTAACGTCGTGTATATAGACAATGGTGTATTCAAACATAATAAAGAGAAAACAAATGCAATTGGGATAGTAGCTAAAACAATTTGCTTTGAATGAGCAACTAGAATTATGAGGGTGACGGTAAGTGGAAGCATCCATCGCAGACGGCTTTGGGATAGTGTCAACTCTGCTTTACAAATGAGGAGACCGTTCTAAAACAGCCCAAACACAGAGCTGCCAAGTATCATGTCAGACAACTCAAACCCAGATCATCTCTTCCTAACCTCTGCACCTTTCCTACTGTAATGTGCTATCTTCTTCCCTGGAACCAGATATTTGCAGTAAAATTAACCATTACAGTTCCAACAGAAATTACTCTCAATCAGTAGTGTGAGTCTTTCAATGTTCATATGACTACCTGCTTATTTATTAGAAATATTGTTTTATATAAACTTGTAGAGAACAAAGTCCTTTTTGAATAATCTTGACAAGTGAGAAGTTTCTCTCAGACTAGTGAATTGTAGAAATTATAAAAAGAGAATAAAACCTATTTTTAAAAAAATCAATGAGAGGCCAAACATAGGTAGGAGGAGTCAGTGATAATCTCTGTGAAGAGGTATGATATGGTGAATCACATGCCACCTCATAGTTGATAGCCTAGCAGAATTAAGCACGCATGTGTTACGAAGATGTCCTCATCACTGACTCTGCTAAGAACTTCACATACATATTCATTTGTGCTTATTACTCCCTAGCTTCACAATGTTTCACCTTCTCATCTTCAGAAAATTAATTCCTATGTTTTATTTTTATTCAAGACCCATGTCAACTCTAAGTTCTGTGTAGCAAGCTCACAGAGATCTCTGTTCCCACAGAACAGCTTAAGTAATTAATAATGTCATGCTTTCCCAGCACCTGTTCACAGGTTTCATATTACATGCAGCTTCCAACAATTGGCCATGGCTGTCTACAATGCTGTCTTTAGGAGGAACCTGGCTTGGTTGCAAAGAGAACCAAAATGAAGGAGGCATGTACTCCGTGGACACTAGAGGGAGGAAGGGGAACAACAGTTCTGAGAAACTCATTTCACACTGATCCTGCTTTAGTCTGTCATTTAAAAGCCTATAAGCAATTTGTGTTCAAGTACACAGGGTTCTTTTGGTCACGACCACACATCCTTTTCTCTGTAGCATCTATGTGTTATGACGCGGTAACTTCTTAAAGATAATAAAATAGCAATTTCCTACTGTTAGCCATAATTCTGTTACATCGCTTCTCTAAAAATATCATCAATATTTAACCTCATTTAGAGAAACTTTTAAAAACAGACACCATAACATCTCAATTCAAATAAAACAATAGGATCCAGTGAGATCATTCCTGCACAATAGTTAAATGCAAAATGCAACAAAGAAAAGATAAGGTTATACAAATATATTGAAAACAGATTTACAACTTTTAAAACTGGCAAATCTATATCTCTTGAAATAAAGCTTACCTACTGAGATTCTAGGATTTAAATCTCTACTTTAGTGTGTTGTATCATCCTGTACACAGTAAGTGTTGAAGCAATCCATGTCAATTAGTTTAGTTCTTGCATTGTAGAAAGAGCCCCGTTTTATTTCCCCCCTGCTAAGGAAGTGTATTTATCATATTCTACAACAGCTCACAGTTTGTTATACATTAACTGCTCATTCTCTGTGCCAATAAGACTATGCTGGAACAGTAAATGAATTTAGTACATTCATTTTAAATGATTCTGCAAACCACAGGCTACCCAGTTGTCTAATGATAAGAGAGCCCCAAAGCCACCTGATCACCATTATCCTGCCTTATTTTTTTGGACTCATGGTCAGTACTGTCAGGATTTGCACACTGAGAAGAATGAGAAGGAAAGGTCTACCTCAGACCTAATCATGCAGAAGGGTTTTATTAATTCAGGCACTGGTGATGATGTGGAGAGGCTGGAAGGGAAAGGGATGTGAGATCTGGAGGGCTGTAGCTGCTGCTCCAAGACCAATGCTGGTTTTGGCACTTCTCTCACTCCAGTGAATTGCAAAAAACAAGCAGGTGCTAGCAATCTGAGAGACCACATGCCAGCAACAGCTGCTTCAAACTGATTCAATTACATCTGCCTGAACAGTCCCAGGACATCAAACCAGTTGAAGAGATCCATAGGTTGCAAAGAGACGTGCCTCTCCTGAGGTACAAAGGTGCCTGACATAGGGGCTTACAAATCTCCATGTTCTGATAGAATGGTTTTCCCATCATTGCCAGGCACAGGAGAAATGATGGGGTCTATTTGATTTCTATACCCTTTAAAACTAAAACCTAGTGGGCAAGAGCAGTAAAAGCCCCCTTTGATTTTTATTTTAAACTAGACATTAGCTGGGGTCTTAAGGATACCTTGAAGCAGCATAATTTTGTGAGAACATTTCCGAAGCCATTGGGCACAGCACATTTACAGAACATGCTCTTGGGATCTGGACTTCGCTCCAAACCTTGTTTGTACAAAAAGGGGCCAAGCAGCTGGGAAATTCTGGAGTGGAGTGTGTCCTCATTAGTTCCCATCTGCCACCAGAACTCAGCTCATGGCAAGTTTGGCTAAGTCCTGGTGTACTCAGGTCCAAATGTGGGTCAGTTTTAATTACACTATACAGAATTCAGCATGCAGTTTTTAAATCCTTATTATACAGAACAGAGGAGTGGGCAGCTCTCCAGCTAATCAATTTTTTAAAAGTACATATATAAAATTTTAAACCAGGCTAGACAGACAGTGGAAAAAATCTTATGAGTACAATGGTTACTTAAGAAAATTATTAGTGAAACTGGGTCACGAGCTAGTTCTGTTTTGAAATTTCAAAGTGAGAAACAAAATGTTTTCAGTGGTAAGATGAGAAACTTACATAACACACAGAATCTCCTTGTACTTTAGTGTAAATGTACTAGTAACAAAAACAATGAACAGGGTACAGCATATACCCACAATGGCAGAGGCTTCCACAGAAGCAGCAACTCCTTTCAATAGGTAACTCTCAAGGAGCGATATTAAATAAAAAACTGGTCAAAGTGCAAAAACAAGGGTGAGGCAAAAGAGTGAGACAAGAGAGAGGTAGCAGGGGAGAGAGGAAGAGTGAGACTGAGAAAGGGGAGAGAGCGGAGAGAAGGGAGGGAGGGAGGGAGGGGGACAGCACACAAGACAGGTGTGTAGAGTAGGAGAGTAAAGGTACGTATTGATTCACAATGACTCTCACCACCAGACTGTCAGAAGAACCCATAAAACATGCACTTAGGCTCTACTCATCCAGGCACAAGTTTCACCAAGTAGAAAAGTATAGGCACTAAGCTTTTAAAGATAACAGGCAACAGAATGTTAGGAGTGAAGAGACAGGCAATAATTGGTCATTGATAATATAACATAGTGTCCCAATTTGACATAGCCCTAGTTACAAACCAAAACAGAACCACAAATATTCTAAGGATGCTACATGCTTCTGACTCAGTTATGAGGCTTATTTTAAAAAACAGCATCTAAGCTGGGTGATGGTAGCACACATCTTTAATCCAAACACTCAAAAATCAGAAGCAAGAGGATCTCTGTGAGTTCAGGACCAACCTGGTCTACTGACAGTCAAAGTTACACAGAGAAACCCTATCTCAAAAACAAAACAAAACAACAACAAAAATCAAATGTTATGATAATAGTTTTGAAACCAAACTATTATCCTAACATTTAATATTTTTTTGGTTTCAAAATTATTATAGTGAAAACAAGGCAGCAAACAATTGTTGCATCTATATAAGTTCAGGTCTATCATTTGCTAGCTGTGTACTGTAAACAAACAGCTGGTATTCTACTCAGATATTAATTTTATCATATATACAATGGAGGAAACAGTAGCATTTACCTAACCATGTTACTGTAAGCACTACAAGTAACACACACCTGTGCGCGCAAATATACATAGTGAATTCTGTAGAGGGAAATTAAGATTGGCCTACACTTGGGCCTGAGTATACCATGTCACTCAAATATTAATACAACTACTCTAAGTAAATTGTGTCAATGGGAACAAAAGATTCATGTTGGGAGCTGGAGTTGTTGCCCAGCAGTTAATGGGTTTGTAGTATTTCCAGGAGACCAAAGTTCAGTTCCCTGCAACCATGCTGAGTAGATCTAGCTCCAATATAGATTTCACTTTTCTGGCCTCCGAAGGCAGCCACATGTATGAGGAGACACACACACACACACACACACACACACACACACTGCGTTTTTTAAAAATGAAACTGACATTAGAGTCCTAACATATACTACTAAGAAATGTGAAATTATTTAGATATAAGGGGGTATTCTTTGGGGTAATTTGATTTGTGCTCTATAAAAAGAGAGAAATTTGAGCACCAAGCACTCATAAATAGAGAGAATGCAGTCTGAAAAAATATAAGAAAAATGTGTCCATCCATAAGTCAAAGAGAAGATCAGGGAATGTATTTCCTCCCTCATAGTGGAGAAAAGTGATCAAGATTGTTAATAAGATTTGAAATCCCACTTCCAAACTACAAGAAAACAAATATCCATCTAAGACACTAAGTTCGTGCTACTTTAGAATAAACCTTTAATAATGACCAGTTTTAACCTTGGCACCGACACATAAGTTCTATATTATGTGGTAAGGAATGAAGTATGAAAAAAACTGAAATTTCAGTGATAGTTAGTTTGAATCCCATCGTCCTGTATTCAAACATGAGATGCAGTGTCCATGACTGTAAAAGTATCATTGGCTCCCAGGATGTGTCTCACCTAAAGTATTCAGATTTCTTAGATCATTTGGATTCACATAAGTAGTAGATGCTTTCCTGATGAACATGACTCTTCTAGGATTCTCCATTCAAAGAAACCAATGCCATTCATGTGCACAAACTAAGAAGATTCCATTGATTTAAATGTAATGCCACAAACCTTTATGAGACATAGAGTTACTGTACAGTACACAAATTCCACTTGTGGATCCACACTTAAAAGTGACTTGAAACTGGGTTCTCAAGGTGTTATGTTTATGCATGGGTTCACCACAGAATTACAGAAAACAAAAATGTATATGCAATGAATGTGTCCACTGATAAAATGAATTATAAGGCAGTATGTGGTGAATGCACAGAATAGAAAAGTATTCGGTTATTAAAATATGGAAAACTTAACATGTACCACAATGTGGATGAAACTTGAAGACATTATTCACTGAAATAAGCCAAAAACAAAAAAACAAATATCTTGTGACATTATCTATAGACTTGTCACAATCTTTGAGTCAAAAGGCAAAATGGTTTCCAAGGATTGAAGGAAATAAGGAACGGGACATTGTTTGTAGTGTTTTTACCATTTCAAATGTTAATGTCAATTAAGGGAAAAAAAAGATTGGAAAAAAACTGTCACAAAGGGATGAAATCTCCAAGTCTCAAAGTTCCCATGAATATCATCAACAAGGGGCATCAAAATTTGAGAGGCCTAAACAAGACATAGTAATTCAGTAGTTCTTTCTACTTCTTCCTAATGCGCTTACCTCAAGACACACATGTAATCTTAGCCACAGCAAGTCTTGGCTGCTTTGTTTTGACTTTACTTTTGTTATGTATTTGCAGTTGGGATTTAGTGGTGAATAGGAACCATAATTATAAATATGTATATAGTAAATACAGCGGCTATTATTTATGCTTAGTAAAACAACTACCCACTTTTAATGTTCTGATCTTACCTGACCCAAAGAAACATCAACACACATTTTATTTCCATGAAGTTGGTGAGTGAGGATTGAACAAGGAGGAGTTCAGTGAGTGTAGAAGGCTATGGCCTGGATTGTCTAACAAAGGGTTTGCTTTTCACTATGCTCCAAAGAGTTTCCAAGGAACTTAAGTATGGATGCCTCTGCCTTTGTGTGTATAATGAGTAGAATAAAAAAACTTTGTGCATAGTCAATAAAATTTGTATAAAGCAAATATTAGCATTTTTATTCTTGATCTGTGACAATGAAAATGGATAGGTTTCACAACATCTACTGTTTTTATAAACAAGATTTATCACTATTTTGTTTCTATCTAACGGTCAATGAGAAAACTCATCAATATTCACCCAAAATGCAGTGACCAGCCACATGTCTCTATGGTACAGTCCCTCTACTTCTAACACACTGCCAGGTGTGTTTTATTCTATATGGATTCATTCAATATGCCCTGACCAACTACTATGTACAAGGTACTGTGTTAAGGAGCCACAGGTACTCAGCTACTTCCTTTGTGTATATTTTCCTATTTCCCAAGAGATTAGTTCAGACCGTATTATAATGATTTATTATTTATAAGTCATAGTCCATGCATGCTAGTAGAAGAAAATACAGCAGTTCCAAGACTTAAGATTTGTGTTATTAAACTCTCATGGAAAAAAATCCCTAGCATTCCTAACATATCAAGGAGAATAACACAAGCCATATGAATGAGTTTTCAATATCAGAAATATGGGACAAGTGAATAAATTACTTAAATACCTTTATATAACATTATAGCTGTTTGTATTTCATCTATAGAACTTTACCTAAGATAAATTCAATAATTGTTCAAACTCTTAAATATATACTAATTTTTCAGAACATAAATAAAGTCATTAACAAAAGAAACTTAACACCACTACCAATAACTCTGAAGAAAAACTAAAGAGCTACATTTGATATTATGATAATGTAGCAGCCTTAAAACTTTCCATATATATTAGCCCCTCTCCTAGAATTTACTACTTGATTTTTCCTTTCTTTCCCCATATTTTCAAGCCCAACTGCAGGAGAGACACATGCACAAGTAAAATCTTCTTACAATATACTCTTATATTTTCTAAATGTGCCCCATGTGTCCACTAATAGCCAAATGCTTTCAAATCTGTTCAGCTAAATGGATCAATAACTACATCCAACCCCACATAGTGGGGCTGCCAACATGGTGAAATTGAGCCAAACACAAAATGTCTCTCCTAGGACAAAAATTACCAACACAGTTTCCTTGAGAGATACACTGTCTGAGGTATACAGCATATACATTAATCAAGACATACTAAATATATTTGAGATACAAAACAAAGAATTAACTAAAAGTATTCAGATGCTATAACCGATAAGTGTTATATTGGGCCAATGTAACAATCCAAAGTCTTTCCAACTAAACTGTATGCAAAAACAAATACACAAGAGCACAGGCAAACTGCTAACATGCTTATCTGTGCTTCCCCTCATATGACACAGCTGTATGCAACAGCTGAGCAGGTGCAACCAAGCTTTGGAGAATTCTTGCCTGTTGCCAGGAACCACAACACCACATGGCTGAATTTTTAAGCATGTGTAAACATCCCCACCCTCGCCCTGTTTATCTGGTGCTTGAGACAGTGCAGGAGACAGTAGGTCTGCAGCCAGTCCTTATCGAAAGCTACTCTACAAAAACTAAATTCAATATCATCAATAAAGTTTGACAGTAAAACAGAATGTCAAAGGTACTGGTTCTTCAATGGTCTGATCTCACATGTCAGTTACTTTAACAGTACAGTGCTATAAAATACTCTCTGATCTTCACCAGATGAATGCTTTGTAATTTAAATCATTCTACCTCATCAAATCATAGAAATGTGTATCTGATTCTTACAGTGAACTGCAAAGCAATGTGTATAAAAAGTACAGTTCTTTGGCACTATCTATATCTTTAAACAAATGACCAAGCCGAGCGTGATGGCGCATGCCTTTAATCCCAGCACTCGGGAGGCAGAGTCAGGCAGATCACTGTGAGTCCAAGGCCAGCCTGGTCTACAAAGTGAATCCAGTACAGCCAAGGCTACACAGAGAAATGTTGTCTTGAAAAAAAAACAAAAACAAAAACAAACAAACAAATAACCAAAAATTGACATATGCATATTATGGCATCTATATGCAAATTTATTAAACTGTAATAACTGAACAGTTACTACACATATTTACGTAGCGATAGGTAATTTGGTTACATACCTGTGCAGCTATGTGGACCAAACAGACTTGTAATTTATCAGGTACTCTGCAAAGTAAAACAAAGATGTCATCTAAGGAAAAATTAATTTACCAAACAAAAATCAGAATCTATACTAAGACAATTTCTGTAGAGAAGTAGAACAGACTGTAGTGTATGAAGGACATGGAGTAGTTGATATTTATATGTCCCACGGGTATTTCAGGGCACCCTAGAGTAACTCTTATGATGGATACACAGAATTCTTCACAGTGTCATCAAGGGACTGAGACTCACCATGGCCTCTGCAATGCAAATGTTCTCACTAGAGGAGTAGGAAACACTTAAAAAGTATTTCTTCCTTGGTGTTTTTCCAGGACTAATGCCTTGCTATACAAATGACTGCTGCTCTCTGAAAGGAAACGCCTCCAGCTCATCTGCACTAACTGCTCCAACACCCATGAGCAGGAAAACTGCTTCCACAAATTAGTCCACAAAAACACAGAAAGAAAACTTTGAATGCTCCTTTGCTTTGTTACAAGAGATCAATTCCAGACCGGAGTTCATCAGATGGACTGCTCACAGCACAGGCTGCATGCTGCATAGTGCCTGGCCTGACACACGGGGGCATAACAACAGCAACACAGGGACTGATTCTGAGATCCATGTGAGCACTGATAATCAAACTTGAAAAAAACAAAACAAACAAACAAAACCCGCTGCGTTTAGATGGAAGATTCATTGTAACAAAAGGCTACAGGCTAAATTCTCCAAACTAAAAGTTTAATAATTCTTTCTGAATGCAAAATAAAGTATCTATGTACTTTATTTAACCATGACTGATAATACCACCATGCTACAGTCAGTAACCTTGCTCAAAGGTGAGCATAGATAATGACTCTTACGGCGGCTCAATAAAATAGCATCATACATAAAACTGATGTGAGCACCAATGGCTAAGAAACTTCTGAAAAATTACTCTCTGTAGGTATCTAGAAGTCAAAGTTTGAAAATTTTGCTCAATGGGTTTACTTCTTGGCATCTGCTCACACAGTAGAGCACAAATAGAAATCTATGATAAAAGATAATTTTAGGGCTAGTGAAATGGCTCAGTATGTAAAGACATTTGTAGCCAGTTGTAATGATTGGCAGAATTTGATCCTTGGGATACATATGGTGACAGGAAAAAACTGGCTCCTCAGCTTGTCCCCTGACCTATACATGTGCCTTGGCTCCAGTTCCAACATATACACATGCATGTGTGCGCACACACATGCACACATAAGTAAGTAGATAAAATATAAAATTATATAGTACTGAAAATTTATAAGAAATTTAAATGAAACAAACAAAAGAAAACAAGTAATATATACCACATCCATATAAACTAAAATTTTTTCTGCAACTTACAATGTCACTTAGACATTTTAATTTTTATGGAAATCTTCATAATAATAATAGCATGTTATATAAGCATGCATAATGTCAATTACATAGGGCGTATGACACTGAAGATTATAAAAATAGCATACATGCATATAAATACCAAGGCATTAGCTCTGAATCAGACAATCAACTCTTTAAATTTTGTTCTACTTAAGTTAATAGCTAATTACTGACAATAAACACTACTAGTAAAATATTAATTGATAAGGAAGAGGTAGAAAGAAAAATTATAAAGTGCCATATGGAAATCATAAACCTAACTTTTCTTTGAGAAATAAATTAATTCAATCACTTATAAAATCCACTAGGTATGCCTACAGAGAGCACACACACTGCCTCCCCATCAGGGTACGCACAGGGTCTTTTTCCTCCCAGTACTCTAGGATCTACACAGTAATTCAATAACACATTTTTAATCATCTTAGTAAAACTTTTTAAATTATGCAGAGTGAAATGATGGCAAGAACAACTCAGGACTGAAAATCTGTTGTATCTAGTACAGACTAATTTATTCACTAAGCCAGCAACATTCAGTGGGCATCTACTGTGTGCAAGGTGATGCATTTCATCACCATGTGTTAAAAGATAGAGTAGGGCACATCCCCACAGTGACAACCATTTAAAAGCATAGAACATACAAAGCAACACTACAAATAAAGATACAAAACATAATATAGTTCAAGGTATTTCTGAGAGGGATGGTACATTTTAGAGTAGGAAAGCGTAGGTGACATTTTATTATTTTCTATTACGGAGTGAAAACTTACATATAGGTAGCACTGACTGAAAGATCAGACTCATTAGTATGTAGCACTTACAAAATGTATTCATAAACTATTTTAAATATTTACATTTTTCTTTATGTTATTTGCTTCATGGTAACAGTGAAGTAACATAAAAGGATGTCAAAGAAATACTGACCCAATCTAGGGTATGGGGTGTGTTAGACTGCCTCAGACTACGCAGAGCTACATAAGACACACTGACAATTATTAACAGACTAGAGTTATTTATCAGCCAGTTACGTAAATACGTTAGTTACTTGTTAATCCTTCATGAAAACACTGTTATGACATCATTAGAGAAAGAAAAGGAGTTAGAGTAAACATTTCTGCTAGAAAGATAAAAACAATACAGCTAACAGAGTCTCTCCATAACTGGTCAGTTTCTATCTGGTCTATTAGAGTCCTAACTTTAGTACCTTTGAAGGCAGAGCTAGATATTAGGTACAACGTTGATGTCCTTGTGACAAGCATAAAAACAGCAACTCCTATCACCACTGATGCCTAGCCCAGGCTTAGAAAGTTCTGGGCAGTAGAGTTACTAGGTAGGATGATGATAAGTGCTTAGAATTTGCCACCAAACAATTAGATCTTAGGCAAGTTGCATATTTTCTGTATTTAAAATGGTGATCATGCTACCTACCCTACCGGATTATTTATGGTGCTTCCATTTGTTAGCATATAATGAAATAAGCACAGTGTCTGGCATAAAGTAAGCATTTCCTTAAAGGGCCCTAATAGTAGCATCATAGTTGCCTGAAATGGGAGAGGATATCTTATTATAAACTAATAATCTAAACTAAATACAAATCCAGGAGGTAAAGACAGTCTACTGCGCAAAAAGTGATCCAAAAGGCACTTGGATCCAGAGCCAGATGTTCAGAGAACATTTTACATGAAATAATACACAAAAATACTTATAACCACAAAACAACCTTATCCAGCATTGTAAGAATTACCCATATTACTGAAGAGAAAAACAGTATGATCTACTGTAAAGATGAAGACTTGTGTACCAGTAAGATTTATCTGTTTCTATGAAATATTGTCTAAAACCATTTCTGGAGAGTTTATTTGGCTTACAGGTTATAGTCCATCATCCAGGGAAGCCAAGGTAGGAACTGGAAAGCAGAAGCTAAAGCAGAGACCACAGAGACATTATGCTATTGGCTGGTTTCCTCTAGCTTACCAAGCTATCTTTCTAGCTAGGGCTGCAACTTCCCACAGTGGACTGGGCCCCCTTACATCAATTAGCACTTAAGAAAATACTTTACAGTAACAGACACATGCCAATCTGATGGAGGTCATCCTCCAAGTGAGATGTGCTCTTCCCAGATGTGTGAAGTTGACAACTAAGATTAGCCATTCCACCAGTATAAAATCTGTCTTACTACGTTGTTCTCTTGACTTCTAACTAGTACAATTATCATATGGAAACTTAACAGGCACAGCTTTATGTTGTGGAGTAGAGAAAAGTTCTCAGCTCCCTACTATTTGAGTCTAAATCGAGAAGCCTCTTGAACTATTAGTCAATCAAGTGGCTAACTCACTCAGGCCATTAAAGATGGTCTCATCTGGGTCCATTGTGAAGTGCTTTATCATGGCTTGAAAAAAAAAGCTTTGAGATTTAATTTGGACCATAAAATATTACCTCCATGACTAGACATGCTAAGGAATATTTTACACAGAGCCTTCACCCCTGTTCTAGTGTCTTTGATACCCTGCAGGCTAACAAAGGAAAAATGTAAATACCAGCCTAGCCACAAAACCTTTAGCCTACAATCTGTCCTGCCTGCAATATGTGCAAGGCAATGGTGGTACTGAGCTTGTGAGAGTGGCCAACCAATGTCTAATTTGACTTAGGGCCCACTCTAGAAAAATACAACTCATTCCAGACACTGCTTGCATGATTAAGAACTAGAAACCAGATAGCCTAGCAAGAGGAACACCAAATACTAGTGATTAAAAATGTTTTCAATAAAATGATTCAAAAGGAGATTCTGCTATGCTCATATATCTGTGCCTTATTCAGTCACCATCAGAGAGGCTCCCTTCAGCAGCAGATGGGAGCAGAGGCCGACTACCCATTAGTGCAGGGACAAAGAGCCCTAATGAGATATCTCCAGCAAATTCCTCCTCTTGGAACTCAGGGAAGTCTGTGGAAAAGGAGGCAGAAAGATTGTAAGAGACAGAGGGGAAGGAGGACACCAGGAGAACAGGGCCCTTTGAATCAAGTTAGCAAGTATGATATGAAGAGACTGAAGCATCAAACACAAGGCCTACACATGTCTGCATCAGGGCCTCTGTGTATATATTACAGCTTTCAGCTTAGTATTTTGATAGGGCTCCTGAGTGTATGAAATAGAGTGGGTCTCTGGTTCTTGTGCTTGCTTTTGGAGCTCTTTTCCTTCTGTTGGGCTGTCTTGTCCAGCCTTGATATGGTGGGCTTTCCTTTATCTTATTATATTTTATTTTGTCATGTGTGGTTGTTATCTCTTAGAAGCCTCTTCTTTGCTAATGAGAGACAGAGAGGAAGTGGATACAGAGGGGAGAGAAGTTGGTCAAGAACTGGGAGGAGTAGAGGGTGTACAACAAAATCTATTTTCAATAAAGAGAAAAATGAAAAAATTCATACAGTATATTATAATCATATTTCTCCTCTCCCAACTCTTCACAGATCCCTCACCTCCCTAATCCACTCAACTTCAAGTTCTCTCTCTCAAAAAATAAATATATAAATAAATAAGCAAAAACCAAACATCAAAAAAACAAACAAAAACTGAAAACCAATAGGACAAAATATTATTAATATTTTAATTATATCTTCTTTTGAGAAGTCACTGATACAATGTAATTCAAGACTATATTAATATATACATATATTTCTTCTGAAATCACCAGATAATTTGGTGTTAATAACATCTTACTGTTATTATTACCTTATTCTGTGGTTATATTGTGTATATTAATAAGGCCAAGAGTAATTTTGAAAATTGAAGTGTCTTTACTTTTTTATTATTTAAAAAAAGTTCTATGAAAAGTAAAATTTGCTTTTTTAGTAAACTTGGAAAATTCACACTTATGTTTGTATGTTACTAAGCTAGATTCAACTTTTCATGATTGAAAGGCCATCTTCCTATCATATATCTAATAATTAAGAATGAGAAATTAAGGATAAAAATGGCAATATCTGAAGTGATTACTTTTTCCAGACCTGAAAGAAATTTGTAACTCACCAGTTTTTAGAGGAAAACAATATCAAGATCAAGGTAGAAGGCTAATGAACCAACAGACACACAGACGTAAGATTAGCAATGGAGGCACAGTCGAAGGAGATGTGCTGCCCTTATAGTCAAGAATAGCACTACCAAGTTTCATATGGTTTCTCAAAAAGCCTTTAGTGTTATTTGTCCATCCTCATATTCCCTTGTTTCCCTTGCTTTCCAGTTACACTCCTCATTTAATCCTCCTACTCTACTTTCACCTTTGTCTTTCCATGAAAATGCATTTATTCTCCTTCACTGGGAGATGCTCTTCTCCATCCTGGTCCATTACTAGGTCTAACCTCTGTAGCACACATATCAAAAGATTTAAAGCTAACATCTGTATATAAGACAAAACATGAAATATTTGTCTTTTGGGCTCTAGATACCTCATTCAAGATTGGTTCTAGTTCCATCCATTTATCTGAAAATTTCATACATTCATTTTTCTTAACATCTGAACAATATTACACTGTGTAACTGTACCACATTTTCATTGTCCGTTTGTCAGTTGATACAGATGTTTGCTAACTTCTGGCTATTGTACAGAAGCAGCAGTGAATGTGAATGAGTAAGAATCCCTGTTGTGAGATGTAGAGGTCTTTGGGTATGCTCAGGAGTGGTATGGCTGGATCTTGAAGAAGATATAATCCCAGCTCCCTGAGGAACCAGCATACTAATTTTCATAATAGTTGTACAAGTCTGTACTACTACCAGCAATAAACAGGGGTTCACCATTTCCAAAATCCTCACTAGCATGTGTTGTCTTAAGTTTTATTGATCATGGCCACCGTGGCTGAAGAGAGATAAAATGGTAAAGCATTTTCAGTTTGCATTTTCCTGACAAGTAAGGATTTTTAACATTTCTTAATTTCTAAGTCACTGTGTTTCCTCTTTTGAGAACTTTGTCCTGTACCGTTTTCTAATTGGTTTTGGTTTCAGTTTCTTATAGTTAACATTTTCTTTTTAGTTCTTTATATGTTCTAGGTATGAACCCATATCAGATATATTTATAAAGACCTTTCCCATTCTGTAGGCTGCCACTTTATACTGATAATAGAAGGTGTTTAAATGGAATCATCATGTAATAGGGGAGCCAATGTCCCAACTAGACATTTCATGCCATCAGGTAAAATCTACAATGCCAAGAATGTGTTATATTTTGGTGACTTGTTGGCCAAAGGCATCCATTGACCTCCCCAAACATCACTGGCTATTGCTAAGACTATTGATTGTTCTCTACAACATAATGGTAAGGCCCCCTGGCTGAGAATAACTTTTACATCATCTAACAAAGAGAATCTGAGACCACCTAGAAGCTCCGCCCAAACCACTCGTGTTCGTAATGCTAGAAGATACTCTACAAGCTACTGTAGAACAGGAACCATCAACATCACCCAGCAACAAACCCTGTGACTTCTACAGTAAGCAGCCTGCAAGAAATACTGGTGTGATAGTGACACAAATGTTCTAGAAGTAACCAACTATTTCTTTTCTTTTCTTTCTTTCTTTTTTTTTTTTTAAGTTAGGCCCAATTCATGAGATGGAACCCACATCTGACACTTGTAAAGTAGCAAGAACCTGTGACTAGAAAGGGGCTAGATGGGCCTAGAGGAAAACCAAATACTACTGTTTTGCTAAAGAACAAAGCAATAAAATGCTCCTGATGACATATTCCTATACTATACATCAATTAGTTAATTACCCAACCCTCATTAGTGAAGAGTGAAGTGGATAGGCATTAACACAGAGACCCACAACTGAGCAAGAGACTTTGGAACACTCAGACCTATATAGAATGTCATCATCAAACCCCTCCCCTCAAGGGTCAGGGATCTATGTAGAAAAGGATGAAGAAAGACTAAGTTATAGCAGTGGTAGATGACTCCAAAGAAACAGTGTCTGATGGACATAGGATCTAACAGAGACTTTGGGAGCATGCCTACAGCCTGTACAAGTTCACAGCAAAAAGAGTCCCAGCACTGATAGAGGGAAGTAGATAAATGTCCTACACCTGAATAAAAAGCTATTTGCAATTAATGCTTTCTGGAAAAGGGAAAGTACGTTTCTCCATGCAGATTTACTGGGTATACCAACCACATTCCAGGGCAGGCCCAATGCCCAAAAGCAGTGGTCAACAAAAATAAACTTCAAGGTTTTATGCGGAGGAGGTTGTTTTGTTTTTTGTTGTGTGTCTATGTGTGGTATTATTGGGTTTTGTTTTGATTTTTAATTTTGGGATGGGAGTTAAGAAAAAGAAACACAGGAGACAGGGGGGAATAAATGAACTCTAAGCTGGGCGAATAGGCATAGGGAGGTACAGAGGATCTGAGAAGAATTGGAGTAGAAAAAGTCATGAAAATATATGAAAAAATACTTAATTTTTTGAAAGAAAAGAAATATCTGGTCCCACTGAACACATGAAATAAAATTTCAGAAATTAAATTTTTCATTTTTCCTTTGCTGTTATCTGCTAATCAATTATTAATGGATTCCACTTGTGAAAACTACAAAAGGAATATTGACCTGGGAAACAAGGAAATTTGCCTCACCTTTGTCAATTCTCATGAAAGACAATCAAGAAAAATATGAAAAAAAATCACAGAGGCTTATTGTCAAGTCTGTACAAATGTTAGAGGCAAAGAGACAACCAGGTTAGCTGCTGAGGAAATACAACTAATCAGTGATTTCTCAACAGCAAATCTAAAATACATAAAAGAATGATGTCTTCAAAGTACTGAGAGCAAATAAACACTTGAAAAGTATATACTCAGCTAAAATAAACTGCCAAGCAAGTAGAAATCACGTATCTAATAAAGACCAACATTTCTTTATCACAGCCATTCATTAATGGAATCCAAAGACATATATTAATATAAGTAAATGAAATCCAGAATAGTGGATGGGAAAAATAAAGGAAACTTGAGATGCTAATGTATTATCTTGCTAATTATTCAGCAACCTAATCCTTAAAAACTAAAAGCAATAGACTGCTAGTTCTTAATGATATTGCTGGTATAAATAACTTCAGTGTACCCAACAGTTAAACATCATAATATAGAATGTGGAAAAGATGCATAGAGTCAGGAACTGCTAGTCAAACCCAAGCTCTTGAAAAGCACAAAAGAATGAGCAACACCAGGGAACCTTAAACAATGGTTACTGTTAAAGAAGGAAAAAAGAACCAAACAAAAAACAAAACAACAACAAAAACACACACACAAAAACAACAAAAACCCTTATTATATAACATTAACATATACCCAAGATCAAATCTTCCACATTTTCACATAGTTTCAAAGAATGCTATAGTATCCAGGCAATGTAAGATTATTAAATACTTAAAAGTAATTAAAATCAGATATTAAGTTAAAATGAATTATACAATTTTTAAGATGAGAGAGATGAAAGAATACTAAGAAAATTCAATAGAGTAAAATTTTATTTAGTTGTTTTATTCTTTGAGAATTTCATACACGTACACGAGGAAACATGATCATATCCAGCCTCATTTTTCCTTTCTGAATCCGCATAACATCCCACATTTCCCCATAATGTCATAATAAAAAAATTTAATTGAGAACAGAAAATATAAAGTAGGTTACTAGCAATTAAGTATGCAGGTGATCAAATAAACAAAACCATCCTATTCTGATCAAATACTAGTGTGAACTGTAAAATCTTGCAGCCCACTAGTGATGATAATCATAGCTGAAACATAGTGAGAAAGAATGTTCTTGTGAAATAATAGGAACACTGCGGTAGCTAGATTAATGTCCAAATCTATGTTCTCAGTAAAAAAAAATATTATTCAGGAATAGAGACTGTCATTAAATAATAAAAATGAAATAATTCATCAACAAAGTACAATAAACTTCTCTCTAAACATCTAATGGCATAGATAAAATATAACAAACAGGGCATATTTCCCATCATAATAACGCTTTTTACTATATTTATATCATCAATTGCCAAGTGGCCAATAAAAAGGTAATGGTAATTTAACAACTCAATAATCTAATTAACAAATATTAAAGCTCTAATGAAGCTTTGTATCTAATAATTGTAAGATATATATGCCTTCCAGGCACACATGACCATTGAGAATTGACCTTATGTCAAAGCACACACAAAACAAGGAACTGAAGTACCTCTCTCCTCTTTTCTTCACATTAACCTCAGTCCTGGATGGAAGTATGACCTCTACCAAGACTACAGTAATGACACTTTGAGTATGAGAACTTTGAGTAATCTACAGATTTAAGACAAATGAAAACCTTAATATTCACTACTTATGAAACAGAAAGACAAAGACAATATATATATATATGAAGGATCACAGGATACAGATAATTCAATCTCAGGCAAAGATATGCAGCTTTACATGTATGTTAAATCAAAGGACAGGGCAGAAAGTATCAAGAGATTACAAAACTTAGGGTAAATGAACACCAGGAAATGTAAAGGCAGAAATATATGAGCGCATGAAAACAAGCTACAAGAAGAAAAATAAATAAGGAAAAAGGGCACAATTTTTAGGCACTTAGATGGATACATTTCATTACATCCCCTAATTATTCAAACCAAATATTAAAGTTGTTTTAATACTAAATTTTATGGAAAATTTTAAGTTGCTGAAAAAAACTGGAAAACCTGAGCTAAAAATAATAGTAGAATGCAACTATCTAATTATATGTTGACAAATAATAACATACAAGGTAATTCATTTTAAATTCTGATGACCTACAAAAGCTAGTTAAGATTGATACTATAAACAATGGACTACAGAAAAGAATAAAGCACCTTATTCTTTAAAAAACCCCACATAATACTGACATTAAACCGCATGAAAGACCTGGGAGTGGTTATGCATGCCTTTATTCCCAGGCTTTAGAAAGCAGAGGCAGAAGGATCTCCAGGAGTTCAAGACCAATCTGGTATTCATACTAAGTTCCAAGCCAAGGAGTAAGTACTACACAGTGAGATCCTGTCTTTACAACAAACCAAAAAACAAACAATAACATATAAAGAAAGTATGAGTGGAAAATATTAATAATAATGAGTGAAAGAGATCCATGCTAGCAAAGCATTCACTGTAAGTAGCAAGTAGCAAGGGTTATCAGGTATCTTCCTCCTACTACACACTTTGCTAAGGGTTTTGCATTCATTGTTGAGTTTATTGTGTATTTCAGTAGTAATATAATCTTTACATTTCCTCCTTTTCAGTTTTCATATCAAGTAATACGTTTCATTATGACATTTTCACTTATGTTATCTTAGTCACTGATTTACTGCTGTGAAAAGACACCATGACCCCATCAACTCTTATAAAGAAAGCACATAATTGGGAGTTTCCATACAGTTTCAGAAAGTTAGGTCATTATCATTATCATGATCTACATATAGGAGCATGTGGCACCAGGCAGGCATGGCCCCGGAGCGAAGAGCTTTACACCCTGATCTGCAGGTGGCACCTGTCATAGGCTTTTGAAACTTCAAAGCCCACTCCCCAGTGACACTCCTCTTTCAATAAGGTCACATCTACTAATCCTTTCAAATACTGCCACTCCCTGGTAACCAAACATTCAAATATATGATCCGTGGGGGGAGGGGGAGTGGTATTCTTATTCAAACCACCACATAGGTCTAACACAGAACATTGTACATGTTCACACTTTCCCTTGTCTTCCATCTCCTTTCTTGTGAGTCCCTTTCCTCTCACAAAATAGTCTCCTTCTTTCATGTAATATATGTATATGTGTGTATCTATATATATGTGTGTAAATATGCATATAAATCTGGATTCTTCATAAAAAGTGTGTGTGTGTGTGTGTGTGTGTGTGTAACTAAGTCCATCTAGTGTTGCTTATATATATATACAGGTGTTTAGAGATGACCATGTAGGATTGGGTAACATATCAGGAATGTAATCTCCTATGAAAACTGATTCTACCTCCCTTGGTAGCCATCCTACCTATAGTTCTTATTTTGGGGTGGGGCTTGTGAAATGTCCCCCATCCGCATTGGTATATTGACTGATATGGTCATTATGAAGGTCTTGTTTAGGCAACCATAGTGCCGATACTTAGTGAGTCACCATCCCTATCATATCCACAAGGCACTATTTCACAGAAACATCCTGGTCCTTTGGTTCTTACAATCTTTCTGCATCATCTTCTGTGATGTTTCCTGACCATTATGTATAGGAGTTGCATTGTTGATGTACCAATTAGGGCCAGGCACGCCACAGTCGCTTGCTGCATTTTGTCAAATGTCACTTTCTTTAATGTCAGCTGCAGAAAGGTGCTTCTTTGCTAAGAGTTGGTGGAAGGATGAGAGCTAATAAGACACCTAAAAGCTATACTAGTTGGGGGAAACTGTTAGTAATAACTTTTTCTCTGGAGTCCATGACCTTTCCAGTCACAGGTAATTTGCTAGGTTTATAGTACAGAGCCTGAATTCCTTCCAAGAAGGCCATAAATACAATTAGACAGCATTGGTTAGTTTCTCAGGCTTAAAAGTTGGGTAAGACTATTGATTGCTTTTGTCTAGTGGCAGCTTGCGGAGTTCCCGCTGATGCTCTGCAAGCTGGATCCTAACGAAGATTTCCAGCAGTACAGCTCTATGCTTTCAAGTCCTGCTATTCCGGCTAGGAAGCAGTCTCTTTTCCCCTTCTTGAATCTGAGCTGGCCTTGCACATGTGTTTGAACAGACACTAGTTGAAATGACTCTATGTCTATCAGAGCAAAGGTTCAAGTTCTGGTAGTGGCTTTTTTTTCTTCTGCTTCAGATACCATAACAAGAAGCTTTGGCTAGATTAATGAATAGTGAGAAGACATATGAAAAGAGATTCAGACAAATTCCAGCATTCTACTCATTTAATAAAGACTTCAAATCCATAAATAGAGCCACTATGAATATTCTCTCCCCAGACAGATGCACCTAAATGTAACTATATGGTGAGCCCAACTACTACTAAGTAAAGCAGAACTGCTCAGTTTGTTTTGCCAACTTGATATATGCTAGAGTCACTTTGAAAGAGAGAACCTCAACTCTCCCCCCACCCCCTGTGAGAAAATGCACCCACCAGATTGGCCTGCAGGCAAGCCTGTCAGGGTATATTCTTGATTAATGAATGATGTGGGTGGGCACAGCTCAGTGGGGACAGTGGTACCCTTGGGCAGGTAGTCCTAGGGTGAATAAGAAAGCAGAATAAGAATGCCATAAAGCAGCACTTCTCATGGCCTCCACATCAGTTCCTACTTCCATATTCCTGCCCCAAGTTCCTGAACTGACTTCCTTCCATGAGGACCTGGAGTGTACAGTATAAGTAAACTAAACCCTTTCCTCTCCAAGTTGCTTTTGATGATGGTGCTTCACTACAGCAACAGAAACACAGAGCACTAGCCATACTTTAGAAATGTGCAAAATAACAAATATTTGTGGTTTGGGCCACAAAGTTTTAAGTATTTTGTTAATGAGATATAAAAGTAATGGGGATGTCAGGGAAATGCCTTTAAAGGTAACATTATCTGACAGGTTATGGCAACTGTTCACTGGAAATGGCTCTTTCTAGAAACCTCTAGGAAATAGATCATTCCTCACAGTTACACCCTTTCAAGGCCAATATTGCTAGGGAACAATCCACTACCTTGGAAAAGGCATTTATTTAAGCCATCTTATAGTGAAAATAGCTTTCTGGCAATTAAAGCCTTCAGAGAGGTAAAGTCTTGGGTAAAGCAACACACAGTCTCAGAGACAAGGGGTGAGTTGGAGGGGAGAAAAAGCAGCGATCCAGGTGGAAGTTCAATATGGAAGCAGGATCTGCCTTCACCACCAGAGTGCAGAAGCTAAGGTGAGCCACACACTATAACCATCACATGCTCACAACCTCCATACTAATCTGGACCCCAAATGTTACTTACATTGTCCAGGAGCCCCTAGTTAATTGCCTCATTACTTTTGCATTTGTCATCTACTTTAAATCATCTCTCTTCCTTAAATTTTCTATCCTACCACACCATCTTCAGTGTGCGGCATAAATTATATCAGCAAATAAATCTGCTGTCTACCTCAAGGAGGGAATGACTGTCATTAAGTCAACTATGCCCCTCACTTATGACAGATTGCTTTCATACACTGCTCTGCTTCCCTCCAAGTAGCTTTAAAATACTTAACATGTGAATGTGATGTATCTACTGACCTAATGAACCACCTCTTCTATGCCTCTATGTATAGTATGCCTGATACCAAATGTACTCTCTTCCCGTTGACATTGCCAGACACTTCTGACAGATTTTCCATCCATGCATCCTGCAGATCTCAACTGCATGAAAGACTCCAGTGCTTTCCATTCTCCCATTCTTCATACTGAGGCTTGCTTCTTTCCTTCTTTAAATAAAGAATTATGCACATATTAACACTGTTCCTTCAATTTTCTGACAATCTGTTGTCTCCTACTGAATGTAAACTTGAGTTCTCTTTTATTTAGGTACCCCCAGAAAACAGTAAATTCCTCTAAACTAGTAACCTCCACCAAATCAGGTACTGTTTTTACCAAATTTTGAACCAAAATTTACCTCTATGCCTGAAGCAAAGTTGGTGCTAAAAAAGTGTTTACTGAATAAATAAGAAGTGAAGCAGTCTGCATTCCCCTTCCACACATCAAGAGTGGCTGTAGGAGGGGCTGGACAAGAACTCTGTATCCAGAGTGACTTTTCTCTCTCTGTCTCTTTTTTCCTTCAGTCTTCAGTGAGGTATCAGGCAGGCCATAGCAAGATAAGACTGTCCTCCATCCTATTCTAGGTAAGAGAAATATAGGAGATGGGGGAAATAGAAGGATAGAAGGATCCAGAGGATCTTAGAAACCTACAAGAAGAACAGCATAACGGGTGGATCAGGGCCCAGGGATGTCTGCTCAAACTACTGCACCAACCAAGGACAATACAAGTAGTAAACATCTACTCTGATCTAAGCAAAGAACAGGACGTTCTCGGCAGTTACGGGGAGAGCAGGGACTAACTCTGACATGAACTCTGATGCCCCATATTTAATGATCTCCCCTTGGTGGGAAGCCCTAGTGGCACTCAAAGAATAGGCAGGCTACCAAGAGACTTGATAGCCTATGACCATAAAGTGGGGGAGGAGATCCCCCCTCAATCATGGACCTAGGGGAGGATAAAAGGATGGGGGTGGAAGAGAGGGAGGAACGAGAGGATACAAGTGATGGGAGAACAATTGAGTTATAATCTGAATAAATTAATTAATAAAAAAGAAAATAAAGATGAGACTGTCCTCAATTTGCATACAATGCATACAAAGCAGAAAGCTGTTTGGAAATTCGAGGATCTCTGCCTCATCACAGCACTACAACAATCAGACTTTAACGATCCAAAAGAACATTTACCATCAAGATGAGGAAATTTCAAAGTTTAAAATGCAGTATATGATAAAAGAAAGAAGGGAAGAGGTATTTAGAATAAGAAAGGTTACTAGTGAAAGGAAGTAATGGTGACAGGGGAATAAAACAGGAAGGGACAAATAAAGTGGTATGACATATATGCATGAAAACGATATAACAAAACACATTAATTTGTAAGTTAACTTAAAATAAATTTTAAAATCTCATAGACACAAGTAACTTTATATACTTACAGTGAGTTTATTTAAAAACTGGGAAATGTAATTTTTATAGAAAATTGTCGAACCTATCAAAATTGGCTTTGATGATAATAGCTTTTACTTCCATTTAAAAAAATGAAATTTAAAAAGTACAGTATCTTCAGAAGACAAGAAAAGGACTCCCTCAGGCTTCTGGTCATTTCTGAGTCCTGCACTAGGCCTAGGCATTGCTAGTAGGAGGCAATAATCCCTGAAACAGTTTCAAGCAGTATGCATTCCCTTGTTTGCTTCCTTCCTATCGTCTCAGAAACCACATGTGTGAAGCAAGTTAAGATTTAAAGTAACACTGATGCTGCCGTTTTAAACCACCTTAATCTTCCCACACCATCCTTCCTACCCATAACGCTACATTTTGTAAAAGAGGTGTGCTTCAAAAGATTAGTTTTCAAGAGAACAAAGACATTGAAATTCCACCCCAATTATTTATATTTAAATTCTGCTACATTGAATTCAGAATATACATTGTACTATAAAGTCTGAGTATTCTGTACTAAAAACATCCTTGAATGTAAGATTTTTAAGGCATTTAAGTTAAAACTAAAAAGTATTTAAAAGAGGAAATCAGGTTAGCTAATCATCTGAAAAACACTGTACTTTGTAAAATTTGGTAAAAATGTATGAAGATGCGTATTTTCTTGCATGTTTTATTGGCCATGGAAACCTGGGACATAATTCGGCTTACCCTCCCTTTTCCCAGTTCAGCTCACTCTTTGTTCAGTTCCACCTTTAGTCTGGAGTATAATTACTTCTTCAGCTCCTAGGCTATTTGGTTTTAAGCACCTCTTACCCCCAAGGCCTCATGGCTCTAAGGGCTTGTTGAATTTAAACAAGCACATTTAAATCTTTGTCTTTAAATGAGTAAAATAAAAAGTCTCAACAGCTAACACAGATCACTCTTCTCTCTACCTACACTCTAAATGTGCATGTTATAATTGTCTACCAGATCATAATGAGCATCTATCCATCCTCAAAATCAGAGAAAGGAGGACTCTTTCTAGAAGAAAATTTACAATAAATGGTTTTATTCTTGATTAGCTATGTGTGTTTGGGGACACAGAGATTGGCATGTGCATAATTTAACTACCTAATAAGAATTGGATGATCAGGGACACCTTGGAAATGAAGGAGGGAAAATAAAATGGAAGAAAAGAGGAAGATTATTAACAGAAAATAATACAGCATACGAGAAGAATGCAAAGCCATATCGCTTACCTAACAAACTGTAAACTCATGCACACACGCACACTAATGCTTGTACATATACATGGGTCCATACCAAATATACATATATGGTAATCTCAGCTAAGTACAAATTCTCTGCCTTCTAAGGGAGCACAGGCGGATGACATAGATTCTACTCTTGCTATTGCTTGAGGACACTGGAAAATCATAAATACTATCTGTTCTCTTATATTTCTTCCACAAATCACTTAGTGATGAATTTTGAAACAAAGAAATACACACATGCTATATATGAATAACAATATGGTTTGCATTATATCATAGATGCCATTTAAAAATATCGGGAAAACAT
Source organism: Acomys russatus (assembly GCF_903995435.1). Taxonomy (NCBI): domain Eukaryota; kingdom Metazoa; phylum Chordata; class Mammalia; order Rodentia; family Muridae; genus Acomys; species Acomys russatus. The sequence continues at coordinate 26,606,800 of NC_067144.1, read as the reverse complement.
GTTTGTTTAATTAGGGAGCATGGAAGCAGTCTGTGAAACTTGAGAGGGTTTGACAACAGTGCTTTCCTTCCATGGTCCAAACAAAGGCAGCGGGAGGCAGACCTGTATGAGTTCAAGGTCAGCCTTGTCTACAGAGAGAGCACACAACAGCCAAGGCAACATAGAGAAACACGGTCTAGAAAAAGGAATTGAATTGTATGTTGAGAAGTGAATGCAATACTAAATGTTAACACTAAGTATCCAGACGGTATTCTTTCCTTCAGTGATGCTAGAACACCAATTTTGAGTACTCACTTCTGAAACACCAGTTTTCATCTAAAACCCCTATACCACAACTAAAATATTTTCCCTTCCTTTCCTGTCATTGGTGATAATAAATAGTATGTCATCTAAAAGTCCTTTTTTTTTTTCAGAATTTTCTTTATTTTGTTGTTTCCAGTGTAGACATTAGGCAGTTCATTGTAGAGTAAAGGAGAATGCTTTCGCTAAAGGCTAATGGGAGTGGATAATGGCTAAAGGAACCATTGTTAGAATTCTCACATTTTTGTTTGTTTGGGTTTTTTGTTTGTTTGTTTTGTTTTGTTTTTCTGAGCCAGGGTTTCTCTATGTAGCCTTGGCTGTCCTGGACTCACTTAGTAGACCAGGCTGGCCTAGAACTCACAGCGATCTGCCTGCCTCTGCCTCCTAAGTGCTGGGAATAAATTCTTAAAGCATGTTCTTCAGATCTTTTTCCTGTCTTCCTTGATTTATCTGACTTATTTTCTCACTAAATAATTTGAAATATTTTGCATTCTTTTCTTTATTTTAAAACCCTACCCACTCACTACTGAATAAGGTGAAATGTTTTACTAAAGAAACTGAAAAGAATCTATAACTCTGAAACCACAACTCCTTCATTTATAGTATTTTCTTCCAGTGTTAAAAAAGAATTTTTCAATAATTTAGTCTTAATTTCAATGGCTACATTATTTCGCATCTTACTTTTTAAAACAAATAAGCATTTTACATTTTAAAATTTTCCAGGATATTCGAGTGAAGAAATCTACCACAGGTACTTGACCAATTCCATGTCTGAGTGTTTTTTTTCTGCTTATTTTTTAAAGACTGTGATGAGCTTCATTGTGCTTAAAATTTGTATTTTACTTTTTGTATTTAAATTATTTCCTTGAGATGAATTCCTAGATAAAAAATGCATGTTACCTAATTATCTAAATTATAACAATTTCTTTGTTAGGGAAAGGATAACCAATTTTTTCAGAAAACAGCTTAATTCTTGGTAGTTTTTCAATCTCATAAAAGCTTAGATTTTGCTTGCAAGATGAATGTAACAATGCAGATGGATCCATCTATTTATGACAAATAACACATCAGAGCAAACTCTTTTGCATCTTAGTAATATTTATATCCAAATACAGGTAGGAATTGCATTTAGATATGAGCATAAAACTTGTATGGAATTATTTGTGCTGTGAAGATATATACAATATTTATACCACCTTTCCTTAAATACTCCGCAAATCCAATTTACCTCCAGTTTTGTTTTGATAGCGTAGCTCATAACCACGTCATGTTTGAAAAAACGCTGTAAAAGCTTAATAAAATGAAGTTCTCTTTAAGAACCGTTTAAAGGTACCAGAGAACAAGCAGCATGATTTCAAGGTTAAAATCAACATTTTATAACGAAGACAAAAATACTTTAGTAACTTTATATTATATAATTCTATAGCACACTGGACATGCAGATTCCTAACCAGCACTGGTAACAAGACAGACGGAGCATAAAATTACAAATCAGAGCATCACTTTCATGAGGAAGAAAAGACAAAAATCATATGCATTGGAGTCATCAGAACAGCTAAGGTATAAGAAATGGGATAGGGGACAGATATTTGTACCAAAAGTTCATTGCTGCTTCAATATATGGTTAGCCTCAGTGTTTAGTAACAGATGTCAGATATAAAGTAAATACACAAAAGAGAACAATATATGGTACTTAAGAAACCCTAATTGCAAACAACATTAGATTAGTGCCAATCCTACATGATCTCACCTATTTTTTTTAAACATGGAATGCAGAAAAGTCAAACTCATAGAAACAGTATGGTGAATTTAATAAGAATGGCCCTATAAGTTCTTATGTTTGAATACTTGTTTTGAGCTGTTGAAACTATTTTAGAAGTATAGTGAGAACTTTAGAATTTTGGTTTCTTTATAAAACAGAAAGATTATAAGACTAAGGTTTTGCTTTAATCCTAACTGCAGGGATTTGGGGCTGTTTCATGATTTGCCTCATGCTCTAACAGAGGCATGTTTTGCCAGCTGCAGATAGTTTCTGCTAGTGTGTGACATTTGACATTCTGGAAACATTTCAGATAGTATACTAATGCTAGAGCCACGATGGGGTATTGCTGGTTGAATGCTGCTGGTTGTAGTTTGTTAAGTAGTTGTACCACTCCCTCCACCTCAGAAAAGAAGATATTAGATATCCTGACAGGGAAGATCAAAATTGCTCCAAGAAGTTCAGCGCCCCTAATTAGCAAGGAGTAGTGATAACAGTCCGTGCTCTTTCCTCTCTATCCTTTCCCCTTTATTTTCCTCCCTCTCTTTCCTATCTAGTGTTATGGGGATAAAAGGGTGGGAAAGGGTGTAAGAAAAACAACTAAGAAAATATTAAAAATATGGTTATAGGCAGGGATTATGACCTTCCTAAGTGAGTAGTGTCATGGAGGTGGTCTTTAAGGTTTCAAAACACTTGTGTCATTCCCGCTGCCATGTCTTGCTCGGCCATCATTGATTCTAGCCCTCTGTAACTATAAGGCTAAGTAAATACTGCTTCGATAGGTTACCTTGTTCATGGTATTTTATCATAACAACAATAATGTAAGTAAATTGCTACCAGGAAATGGTCTGTTGCTGTGAGATACCTGACCATATGGTTTTTTGGAGGAATGTCAAGGCACTGAGACTTTGGACTAGAAGACTCTAAAAAGAGCTTAATGGCACATTTTAGTAGGAGTTTAGAAAAGCTGAGAGCTATGAAGGTCCAGACTCAAGAGATTTCAAAGGGGAACAATACTTCCAATCAGCCTGGTGAACATTATTGTAATATTTTGGCTATGAATGTGACCTCTTCTTAAGAATGCCCCTGAAGATAAATTTAAGAGTAATGGGAAAAATGTCAACAGAGATTTCAAGATACCCTAATATTGACTATTATGTGAGTATTAGTAATCATTCATAGGCAGGTCTACAATAAACGAGAGCAAATAGGACATAAAAATGCAAGTTTGTGGTGAAAGAGATAGATATGCTAAAGAGGGACCTGATATGCAGTGGAATAAAGGGAAGGGCACCCCCATGGCAAGAACCCACACAGAGAAGCTTTTGACTTCAGATAAGAAATGTTCTTGGGTATCTTCTGCTCCTAGAAAGATAAAACATACTAAAGCTACCACAGATGTGATTAAAAGGGCCCGGACCTCATCCCAAGTAGACAGCCAAAGGTGGCAGTATCTTCCATATGCTGCTGGCTTTAGAGTCATGAAGGACAGATGAATAAAGAAGCTGTGGAATCTTCCTCCAAAGATAAAGATAGCCACAGTCACCAGACAACATGTGACAGCATAGTCACCGCATGAAGGTCCTGAAATAGGAAGGGACCCTGTGATACCACAGTGTTAATCTGTGAAAGTAAAGCCACAGTCAAGTTGTGACCCCAAGAAATTACAAATCTGAGAGCTTTGAAAAATCTGCCAAGGAGAGCTGGACATAGGGAGTAGAACCAGCCTGTGAAACAACTGTTTTGCAGACAGCAAAGTAAGAAAAGAAAAGCCATTTAGCCTTTTGACATCAGAAGTGGAGGTTGGTTTCTGGGTTCAGTTTTGCTTTGGTCCAGTATTTCTTCACTGTGCCTTTATTCTCCCTTTTCGAGTGGCAATGTATACTCTGCGCTATTGTACGCTGGACCTGAGATGTGTCTGGGCCAGCCAACACTGAGAAGTGTGGAAGGCTCGCAACATGGTGGGGTCATTCCTTCCTGTCCAGTTGGTCATGGTAGGATGCTTAGCCCTTAAAGTTTGACCTGTGCAGCAGAGAAGGAAGGGGGCATGGCTAAGTAAATTACAGTATGGAAACTGGGGCCAAATACATATGCAAAATGACAAAAGGAAGAAAAAAAGAACTCAAACATCTAATCATTAAAAGTGTTTAAAAATCATTCTTTTATGTTATAAAATAAATAAGCAATCTGAACATAGACAGTCAAAATTTTACTTTAAATAGTAAGTCTCCATAGATGGACTTACAGAAATTAAAACTAAATCAATAAATATTTTTCATGTTACCAAAATAGAAAATCCTATAGCAGAGGGCATTTGGACCACATATAGGTTTGTTTTGACTGTCAACATACTAGTACTATGACTAATAATAATAATAATAATTATATTTATATATAATTATTATTATATATATAATTATTATTATTATTATTTCCGTAATAAGCATAGTTCTATATATCCTTTTAAAGAAAGATTAAACTAAAACAGACTTTGAGAAGGAAGAGACTAAAAAAATGGACTGCTGGATTAGAAACCATAAAATAGAAATCAGAAAAATATTTGTTCCAGTAGAGAAAAATCCAGAGACTTGAGGATTTAGAATCCACAAAATATAATATATAGGATTAAAAGTTTAGGTTTTACTTATTGATACATACAGAATTTCAATGGGCTTTTGCATTGAATTCTAAGAAGGATGTTTTTTGAGATTACACATTTGTTAGAGATAGTGACTGTCTTGGATATGCCTTTGCAAATCGGGGCTGATGGTGCTTCAGCATGTATATCCATTGGAATAGAACAGTTTCTTGGACAGGATAACATAGAAAATGTTACAGATATATCTTGCAGTCCTGCAGGACAAGAAAATATGGAGAGATCTAGGAGAAATTTAAAGCAAATGCTAATAGAACAGAAGGGAGAAAAAGACTACCCAAGGGATAAATGATGCTTTGTTTACTTTCAATTAAAAAATCAGTGAGACAAGTAGCACAACTGCTAAAAAAATATACTGGATTTTAAAGAGGGCTGCTAAACTATATAAGCATTCAAAGGTCCTACTTCCAAAATTGAGAAAAGGGGGTATGTTGTATTGGGGAGGAGATTTTATGTTATGTTCATACAGGAGAAGGAAAACTATGGATTCCATCCAAACTGATAAACATTAGATATGACATAAGGAGAGGCCCTGAAGATCTTGGTCAAACACAAAAAGAAACAAATCAAGAACAAAACATGTAACATTACCTGTATATGTATATGCTAGTCCCTCTATGGAAACAACTCTAAGACTGGTTGAGATGTAAATGTCTGTATGTAGCCAATAAATGTTAATGGGTACAAAATTCTCAATACTTATCATGCTTTTAATTCTTTTAATTGGCAAAGACAAAAATTAATAACACAGTATTATATACAATCCAGGCTGGCTTAAAGGAAGACAGATGTCTTTCTTCTACTCAAACAAAGAACAGAAAATCATCTTTAATTGATCCATATGACTAGCACACCACCAAAATATGCAATTACATAACTGTATATTACTTGAGAGTTTATACAAAACAAACAAACCCAAACACCAATAGAATGGAGATGGACCTGAGAGACTCATCTTCAAGGATGCTGAGAAAGATGCTGAGACACATTTATTCCAACATCCTGTATGAGCTAGCCTCAGTTTGCTTCAGTGGCTTTTAATCAAAGCTTGCTTCCAGGACAACTTCAAAGGAGCTAGCTCAAATGGTCCAGATTCACAGACTGTTTCAAACAGGACTTCACTTAAATCTACATTTTCACAGCATTTAGAGACTGGACAACAAATGGTACTGCTAACATGCTTTACTATTTTTTCCCAATTTCCTTTGGGGCCCCCAAAAGTTATCCTAGGCCCCAAATAAGCAGGAAGCTATCCAAAGAATGATTTCCCATTCCATTAGGTTGGGGTGAATGGTTTTATGAGCTATGGATGTTTCTTGTCATTTAGGGCAAGGAAGTTGGTTATAAGTTTTTAATAGTCTTGATCATGAGGAAAATATAGAAACTTAGGACTTAGGGATTTCTGTCTTTCCTTCTCTTTTCTCTATCTTTCTTAGGTAAGGGAAAAGTGGATGAGAAGACCAAAAGGACAATATAGATATATTGTCCAGAAATAATAGGGGGAAAGGGGAGACTATTGAATCTGCTCTTTAACTATAAAACTATTGTTAGTCTCAATTATTTTTGATAGATTGGTATAAAACCTTATATACTGATACAAATTTTAAGTTATATTTGATACACATATGTATAGATGTTTCAACTCTTGTATATGGTAATAGACCTTTGAAACTGACTTAAAACTGGAAGGCTTACTTCCAGTCCTTTTTAAAGCTGCTATTACAAATAATGCAAGTTATTGGTTAGTTAATCTAACTCATGGTCAGGTCAGATACTAGTCTAGTTTACCACAGAAATATGCTTCCTAGGTTAAACTGATAGTAAATAGCTAGAAACAGACAACATTCATCTAATCAGATTTACTGTAGATAGATAACAATTAAACACTATATAAATGTATATACACAGATGCCCTCAAAAACAAAGAACATTTATTCTGCGGAAACAGCACGCATCCATGGGTCAACCATTGATACCAAAATGGCGGCAACCCCAAAGAGGAGTTTACAGGCTCTTTTAAAGGCTCTCTAAAGGCTTCTTAGGGAATCCTTTTGGTGGCTATGTGACTTTAACCAGGATTGGCCGGTGCTTGTGGAGGCAGGCCAGTACTCATGTGAAAGCTAAATGACTCTAGCAGTTGGCCTTTTAGCAATGTCTGGTCCTCTCAAAAGGATACATTATTTTTAATGCTGAGAATAAAGAACAGTAAATGTACAAAATTCTGTATCTATTCAAACTATTTTCATAGAATGAAGTGAAATAAAGGCATTGTCAGATGAATTAAGAAAGTTGGTTACCACAATGCCTGCTCTGAAGACTGGTTTATAGGAGTATTCTCCACCCAGAAGAAAATGACACAAGAAGAAACCTTAGTTTCATGGAATTACTGTTTCACTAACAACAAAAAGACAAAGAGAACCAGAAAATAATCTACCTAGGTGAGCATAAGAAGTAATTCTTCTTGTCTCGAGGTCTTTGAAATGTTTGACAACTTAAAGGCACAATTATCACATTATCTTATGTTATTGTCAATACATGTAGACAAACATACACACACATATATAGAAAGTATGCCACAGAGCAGGAAGCAGAAGGACACAAGTGCAGGCAGTATGCATGGTCTATTAACAATGGTGCAACATGCATTTGGAAAGGGCTACAAGACTTCAGATATTTATGTAACAAATTTTAGAGAAATCCCTGAGGAAAACCATACTAACAGATCAGTCAACAGCTTAATAGTTACAAATTTTGGAGAAATCCCTAAGGAAAATCATACTAACAGATCAGTCAATGGCATAATAGCTAAATTTAAATAGAGTACTGGAAATAAGTTCAAATAGAACAAACAGGGTCAAAATGAACAGAGAGGCTTCTCTTTAAGATGGCAGATGAGAAGCTGCTGCTGTGCGACTCAGTCAAGAAAAGTTAGTGTAAGAATGGACTCTATTGCAAACAAAAAGGAGGACATTCAGAAATTGCAATGCAGTCATAGAGCAGCTGAGCGGTGCCAAAAATACAGCTGCCAGAGCACCAAGACAAGCCAAACCAAACATGCCGTTAGCCTCCTGGCTCCTGATCAGGAGAGCAAAGAAGCCCTGTCCTGTCCAACAGGTAAACAAACCAAAAAGCACAGGCAACAAGAAAGCCACAGTCTTAGTTCAGCCTCCCAGCCCTCCCCAGCCTCAGTCCATTAGTGGGTTTTAATGAAACAATGAATTCTCTGGTACAGAAGTTGAAAGCAGGGAAGAATTGTGTTTTGTCATTCTATATGACCGAGAAGGCTATTATTATTTAAAACAAAGCTACTCTGCCATCTTGAGATAAGAGAACAATTACAAGCTAGATGGCTATACTCAGCCTGTGACAGCCTCAACATGAGTGAGAGCTGTCCCTGGGAGGTAGCTGTGGTCAGTGAGAGGATGGACAAGGACAAGCTGAAAAGATGCAAGCTGCAGGCAACCTAGCTTAAGCAGCTGAGTGCATACCTCTGCCCTTGGTGGGCCAGACCTAAGCCCTTCAAGTTAGAAGCACACACAAGTTTTATAGGCCTGAGTTCCACATCAGTAGGTAGGTCAACTTCTGGAGCTTTCTATCAGTCCCTCATGACTAAAGACCTGCGAACTCTAAAAGGCCTCCCTTCATCAACTGGCTGACACTTGGATCTTTAAAATGTGAATATCAGCCTGAATAGATCCGAGTGCTGTGGATTGTGCTATAGACACAAAGGCTTCTCACATACACCCTAGCCAGGTATGTCCTGGGGAGTCCCAGAAGCGTGAGAGCCTCCTGAGGTTAGGATTGGAATAACTTTATTTTATCCTATTTTAATCATGTTTTATTCCCATTTATGCATAATTCTAATTTTCTTATACACTTTCATTATTGAACATTTTTGGTTTTGGTACTTTTATTCTTTTGAAAGCAGCTCTCATTATGCAGCCCTTGCTAGCCCTGAATGCACCTTGTAGCCCAGTCTGGCTCTGAACTTGGCAGAGATCCACCTGGCTCTGCCTCCTATTTCTACAATTGGAGCATGTATAAATATGTATAGCTTCTAACTTTTTGTTCTGCTCCATGTTTCACTTTTGTGTGCTTCTGGACTGTACTTTTAGTATATTGATTTTATCATGTCCTTTTTAACTCCTGCTAGTGTTTTTATTGTCATTCTTATATTAATCAATTTTTGTTTTTAAACTTTCTTACTACTAAGAACTCATTTCTTGACCATTCTTCCTTTTCTTTTTTCTACTCAATTGTTCTTTTGTCTTCTCTTCCATGCTGGTCTTTTTCCACTACAGGAAAACTGGTAGAATTGAAGAGGATACATTAAGCAAAATAAGCCAGACTCAGACACTACATGCTTTCTCTCATAATTACAATCTGGATTTAAGTGTGTTATGTGTGAACATGTGTCTGTGTATGGGGATCATAAAAATAGAAAGAGTAATATAAAAGGAGAGGAAGAGCCCTTAAGGGATGAGGGCAGTAGGCAAAGAGAGGAAGAGTAATAGAAATCATATCACATGATATCAAATGGGAGGAAAGTTCATGGCAAAAAGAATGACTAAGAAAGATGAGAAGGAGGAGCCCATTCCTACCCTGCAAATAAAACCTTCCTTCTCATTGCCTTCTTATGGCAATGAGAAGGAAGAACAAGAAGGTGAGTGAGAATGTACTATAATGACATGTGCATAATAAAACACAGTAACATCCATCACTTTGCATATGAATTTAATAATCAAAAATATTAAAGAACGCAAAATACACAAACAACTAAATCATAAACTGGTACACATAATTAGGAACATAGGGACTATAAGAAGGGTTAAGACACGAATCAACTACACATACCTTACCAGAAAACTCCTTCAAATATAATGTTATCGACCATTTGAAATAAAAGGAGTGGAAATGTTAATTGTCAGTTATTATCTGCAGAGGACTATGCCTAAGACCTCTCTGGGCAGCAATAATTGATAGAATCTCGAGACTCATAAAAAACGACACAGAGTTCTCATGTACTCTACTCATATATTGCATATATATTACATGCTACCTACATTACTTATAATATGTAATGCTAACTAAAGGTTTGTAAACAGTAGTTTTATCGTATCATTGAAGATATTATGACTAGAAACTGGCTTTATATGCCCTGTTAAGCTGCAATGCTTTTGTCCTTGTCTGGTCTGTGGGAGTTGAATTTGCAAGGACAGAAGGAACAGATATGGAATCCTAAATGCTCCCAGAAATTGCTAATCAAAGATGGTATGCTGTGTTAAATTTTCACAAAACAGATTTCAAAATATCACCAGATATACAGAGAGACAATACTTAATGTACAAAGTGTCAACCGGTGAATAGGAAATAATAATTCTATATGAAAATGTCCTTAACAACACAGTTTCGAAACACTTAGAGTACAAACAGAAAGAAATCAGAAAATTCATCATTAAAATTTGTGACATCAGTGTTTCACATTAATAGAAACACTAGGTAGGAAATCTGTAAGGACTCAGATAGAGTAAATAATTTGTTATAAAGAGGGTATTTGCAGAATACCACAACACTTATTTTAATAGACTGTATTCACCCAAATTTTAGATAAATATGAGTCTGGTTAGTGAAATGTTAATGGGGATAAACACAGTTTTGGTGAGAATAAAGGTGAACTGCTTTTAGTAGGACCTACACCAGCAGAGGCAGAGAGCCTTGGGAAAGCACCACACATAAACAGAAAATGAAGCTTTCTAGTAACCAGGCTACACTGTTCTCAGGTGCAAGCGCAAAGAGTTCATCACAGTTTTAGGAAACAGGTTTCGTACTTTGTTTAAATATTTGTGTAACACGAATAGTTCTCACTGCAATGAAGTTGAATTATTTTCTTGATGTATTTGTCTCTTAAAACCCAATTACCAATCCTTTAGAATCCTATATAAAAATGTAGATGACTTTTATCTAGAAAAATAATTTAAAGCAGAAAGTTGTATTTTAGTAAGTAAAAGTATTTTATATAGAATAACTAGCATTTTCTTATGAAATCAGTAAGGTGCCAGGTAAGCAGCTATAAATTATTTTAATATTAATTCATTCTTTTTCTTTATTTTTCAACTCAAAGATGAAAAGCCTAATTTATTTAATTTTCAATTTTTATTATATTTTTTCATTATTTAGAACAATTTTCAAATTCAAATATGTTTTTATTATATTCCTCCCTCCCCCAAGAGGCTCCAGATCCTCTCCCCTTCCCGATGTACCCAACTTTGCTATTTCTTAAAAAAAGAAAAAAATTCAATACAACAAAAACACCCCAAGTCAAGAAAACAAAAATAAAACCATATTCAAAAAACAAACAAAAACAAAAAGAAACCAACCAACCGCCCAAAAAAACCCAAAGCATAACCAAATTAACACACACACACACACACACACACACACACACACACACACACACACACACACACCCCTGTGGAGTCCATTATATATTGGTCAAGTACTCCTAAACATGAACCCTTTCCTGGAGTGGTTGATATACCCAGCATCATTCAACAGGATAAAGCTGATATTCCCTCTCCAAGGAAGTACAAGTGACAGTTCACTTGCTAACTTTTATCCTAGTGGCTAGGTAGTCATTCATTTATGCATGCAAACATTCATTCATTCATTCATTCATTCACTCACTCATTCATTTTTTTAAAAATAAAATATAATGTAATAAAGCAAAAACTATTACATCAAAGTTGGGCAAGAAAATACAGCGGGAGGAAACGAGTCCAAAGAAGGCACAAGAATCAAAGACCTACCTTATGTATATTTAGTTTTTGAAATTTTCATACGTGAGTACTATATTTATGTAAGTCCTCCTTTCTTCCCTCTTATCCCTCCATCTATCCACTATATTCATATGCTCCCCTCCTTTTCAAACTCATGGTCTCTTATTCTTGAATTATTATCATTAACACACTCTATCACGCAAGCCTAAAATTTCCATTTAGTTTTGTTCTTATCTAATTGGGGCTGATCGCTTGGGACTGCATAACCTACTGGGAGGCTCATCCATGAAGAAGACCGATTTGCACAGCAACTATTAATTACCAGTAGCTCTTCATCTAGGAATAGAGTCTTGTAGGTCAGTGTTGTCATTACTCAGGAGGAAGCATGATACTCTGATATGGGTTACCAAGAGGGCCTAACTAGATCAAGGTATTAGAGAAATCTGCTTCAGGGAGGTATCATTTAAGGACATAGAGAACAAAGCAAGTTTAAAAAGTAGTAGTCACTTGCCATTTGATTTGAAGCCAAAGCAGATGGAATGACAGTATATTATGTTAAGTGAAATAAGCTGAACAGAAAGACAAGTAGCAGATGTAGTCTTTCACATGAAAATGTTTTTTCTTAAAAAAGTCAAAATCAATATTGGGAATGGTATGAGAAGGGTAAGGTAGTGACAGCATGGTAAAAAGAATGGCTGATTTTATTTATGTATGTTGCATGAATGTACAAAAATACCTAAATGAATCACATTACTAAATATAATTAATAATTTTAGTGAAAAGTAAGTATTAATTTAAACTAATACATAAGTATTAAATTAGACTAGTAGGCAGTACAAATGTGTGTCAAATAATACATTAAAAGTAGGTCAATTATCACAGGCTTTTCTCAAAGTAAGATATTTGTGTCATGGAAGCTATGCTTACTAGCAAAAAAAAATTTGCTTTCATTAGTTCATTGAGAATGTTTTTACTAGGTGTTTTGATCATACTGACCAGTATCACCAGTACAAACCATCTATCCCTATTTCCCTATGCATACAACTTTTCATCCTTTTATTTCTTTTTAAATGCTTCAAATAAATTTGTGCTCCCCCATATTCCAAAATGTATAGATTTCCACCGGAACATGGTCAATTTAACAGGGGCTAAATTCAAAGAAAATGTTTATGCATTTTCCTGAAGCTAGCATTGCCAATAGACCACACTATGGTGGGACTGTATGCCTAGCTTCCCTCTCCATGCTAGGATTTAGACTGCCTTGGGCCTTCATGGGTTTTGTGCATAGTATCACAACTTTTATGACTTCATACATGCAGCTTCCCTGCTACATTCAGAAGACAAGGTGTCCTTGTAGTTGTCCACTGCCCTGGCTCCTACACACTTTCTGTCCCTCTTCTGTAATTATTCCTGAGTTGTGTATATGTGTGTGTGGTGCGGGGGGTATGTAAGTTCCCTTTAGGAGAGGATGTAAGTATATATAAATTCCCCTTAGGGCTGAGCATTTTCTACTCTCTATTATCTGAATGTTGGCCACTTGTGAGCCTCTGTGTTGATCACACAAATAAAAGCTTCTGAATCACTTAAAGAAATGCTCAACCTCCTTAGTCATCAGGGAAATGCAAATGAAAACAACTATGAGATTCCATCTTACACCTATCAGAATGGCTAAGATAAAAAATTCAAGAGACACCACATGCTGACAAGGATGCGGAGAGAAAGGAACACTCCTTCATTGCTGGTGGGAATGCAAACTAGTACAGCCACTTTGGAAATCTATCTGGTGCTATATCAGAAAATTTGGAATAGGGCTTCCTCAAGACCCAGCTATTCCACTCCTTGGAATATACCCAGAAGATACTCCAGCACACAAGAACATTTGCTCAACCATGTTCATAGCAGCCTTATTCATAATAGCCAGAATCTGGAAACAGCCTAAGTGTCCCTCAGTAGAAGAATGGATAAAGAAACTGTGGAACATTTACACTATGGAATACTACTCAGCTATTAAAAACAAGGAATTCCTGAAATTTGTGGACAAATGGATTGAACTAGAAATGATCATAATGAGTAAGTTAACCCAGAAGCAGAAAGAGTCAAATGGTATATACTCACTTATATCTGGACACTAGCCCAAGGGGCGTGTCCCAAGAAAGTCTCTGCTTACCAGGAAAGTGGGGCAGAGGGGAAGACTTCCTATTGAGACTCTAGGTGAGAGAATCAAGGGAGAATGGGGAAATAGAAGGACCCAGAGGGTCTTAGAAACCTACAAGTAGAACATTATGACGGGCAGATCTGGGCCCAGGGGTCCTGCTCAAACTATGGTACCAGCCAAGGAAAATACATGCAGTAAACTTCAAACCCCTACCCAGATCTATCCAATGGACAGGGCATTCCTCACAGTTGAGTGGAGAGTAGGGTCTGACTTTCACACGAACTCTGGTGCCCCATATCTGACCATGTCCCCTGGATGAGGAGGCCTGGTGGCAGTCAGAGGAAGGATAGCAGCCTACCAAGAAGAAACTTGATATCCTAGGATCATATACAGGTGGAGGAGCTCTCCCTCAGTCACTGTCACAGGGGAGGGGAATAGGGTAAAAGCTGGAAGGAGGGATGAATGGGACTATACAAGGGATGGAATAACAATTGGGATGTAATATGAATAAATTAATACACTATATTTTTTAAAAAGCTTCTGAAATGAGGGTTGAGTGCAACATTTTTAGAAGTTAGCTACTCTCTACAGAAAATTTCAGAAGACTTGCTATAACAGTATCTGGTAAAGCTAGATATCCTGTAACCCTGCCCAAGCTGATACTCAGATTTTTGGTAATCAAAGCCTCCTTTGCTTACAGCTATCACTGCTAGAGCCCAATCTCTCTTACCTACAAAAAAGTAATAGGTCTTTCACATGAAATTATTTGACATGCAAATCAAAGTCAGTTATGTTTCATTCTACAGAACAAATGGTCCTTGAGGTAAATTACTTCCATATTTAACTGGGAGTTATAGATCTACTTACAATCCCTACGGCAGTCCAAGTCACCAGCACGATTCACTCTCCCATGACTATGAATGAATTCTCCTATTCCAGAAACTTCTCAGGGAAGTTTCTAAATATCAGTAGTTGGGAAAAAGATGGCTGTGCCTCCCACAGTCTACTTAGTCCTTATACCTAGATGTCAGATATAGTTAGGCAGGTTCAAGGTGGTTATGGAGAAATATAACAAAAAAAAAAGGATAACTTGCTTCTTTCAATATTTTTCTATATTCTATTGCTTCATTCCTAACCTGTGGACTGAATTTTTCTGTTGTCTGAACCACTGTCAGCTCTCTTGCTCTTGGCTTCACTGAGTTAATGACAACCCCTTTGACTCTGATAAAAGCTAAACAAAAGTTCTGTCTCCTCCTGCCTTGCTCAACAAGTAGAACAAGAGCTCGTCTTCATGATGTTAGCTATTTTACAAAACCGTGGAATCATTTGTTTTCTTCCAAAAACACATTTCTGCTGTAAGAGGGCAGGGTACTGTTGAATTTTCTTTAAATAAAAATGGTGGCACCAAGAGGGAAAACGGGAGGGCATTCATTTCTCAATCACATGACTGACTTTGCCCAGACAGATCTTTTGTTCTTATTAATAAGTCTTAACAAAAAATTGGAAGTGGTAGAAGTATTTTATTTTATTTAGTTTATAAGGGTAGTGTCCCATTCATTTAGGTAGACTAATCTGATTAGAAAGTAACTGGGAGAGGGGTTTTCAAAATTGTACCAGGTAAAGGCACTTTTGACAATGTGCTTGGTGTAATGATTGGTTAAGTCCATTTTAAAATCTAGAGTCAAATACTGAATTTTACATTATAGACAGGATATATACTCAGCTAAAGATTTAGTAGTAAATATATCTAGTAGTAGGAATGAAGACCAAGGATTATGAAGTACCACCTAAGTACAGGGTAGACTGCAAAAATGTACTATGGTCCTAATGAAACTCAGGCCTAGAATATTACTGTAGTGATCTCATTGCCCAAATATGAGTTTTCAACTCAACACTCAGGGCATTCTATAACTGTGATTGGAACAACATTAAGAAGGGAAGGGATGAAGTTAAATGCTGCTCTTTCACACAAACAACTGGACAAATACTTCAAACAATAACGCATGAGCAAATACAACGAAAGCAGAAAAAGCCCAGCTCTCAGTCCATCTCTTTATGGAACTGTTCTGCAGGTCTTTTGATGACTTAGATAGTAATAGAACATATTAGATGTCTAACAAGAATGGGCCCATACCAGGAAGACATCCTGAAGTTACCAGGGAAGTTTTGTTCAAAATTAACCTCTCTCTCCCTCTCTCCCTCAGATGAGTAACACGAACTAGACTTAATTGGCATAGACATTTCAGGCACAAATAGATGAACAACATTAGAAAATTATAATACAAGAGTGGGCTTGCCATTGGCAACTACACCTCATAAAACTATTACAACTAATCTAGTATTCAGATTACTCTTACAAGCCAAGAATTTTTTTTTTTTTTTTTTTTTTTTTTTTTTTTGTTTTGTTTGAGACAGGGTTTCTCTGTATAGTGTTGGCTGTTCTGGTCTTACTTGGTAGGCCAAGCTGTCCTCGAACTCACAGCAATCTGCCAGTCCCTGCCTCCTGAATGCTGGGATTAAAGGGGTGTGCCACCACACCCATCTCTAAGCCAAGAATCCTGATAACTTTTTTACCACCATGATAAAGAGGCCCCTACTCCCAAACATGAAGATTATTTGTCTCTGCATGAAGGAAAAGGCCCACTATGTTAAATCACCACCCTATAGTTTAGGAGTGACTCATTTTCACATGTAGATCAACAGTGTTTCCTTTGTGACCCTTATTCATTCATGGTTTCTAATATGCACTACAAAGGTAGATAATACTACAAGGAAACTGGATGTGAGTTTCTGTTTCTCTCCTTTGTTGTCATAGCAATAAAGGGCAAAGGGGAGTTGCAGTTTATGCCTGGACCGTTAACATGTAAGTCTACAATTCCTTGGTGGGAGGAGGTGGGGGAATCCTTTATTGCTTATGTGAATATGGAACCTAAGCAAACTAGAAATTATCCCTGTTACTCTGTTCTCACCAGGACATTTAAAAGAACTAAAAACTGTTGTTTTTTTTTTTTTAACTCCAGGTCATACGATCAACACTTTAAAATTGAGATTGGCAGACACTGTAAAGGGAAAGAAAGTAGTTCAGTCATTAGGGTTCTGCCTACACCACTCTATTCCTAGCTGCTACATAAAAAGGAAAATAAAAGATATGCTAGAATGGAAAAGGTTAAGACAGAATAAGATAGAACTGGAACCTTCAAAAGATACTAGAATACAAATTTTATCGGTGTGCATCATACTTATGGTAAATACAGTCCTATGAAATTTGTGATTCAATTGTAATTATTTGTAGCTGCCCGAGCACTTTATTGTGTCTTAAATGTACTTCTCTGCTGTTGTTGCATTTCTTTATACGAAGCTATCAGTTCTGGACTGTGGTCTAGTTGCCTTTTGAGCTGGTCACCCATTCACTGCTCTTGCCGCTATAGATTCAGCAGTGCTTCCTGAATCCCATATATATAGAGGAGATGGTGTCACCCTCTGTAGAAAATGTGAACCTACACACAAAAGGTAACTATTTCATTTTATACCTAAGGAGAGGAGGATGTATCTATGTGTCCTATAGTTAGAGCTTGTCCTTCAAGCTGAGATGGAGGTCAGTTTCATAAGCCCTTTAGGAAATATGCATAGTACCCTAAATACTGTGACAAGTAAAGCTTCACATACAAATGAATCTGATACCAAATTCACTAGCAAAGTGAGATGAAAAGAACACAACATCCATTGCTATTAATGGAGTCCACGCATGTCACTACCCACAAATGTACTAAAAATGGACTCATCTCTAGTTGACTATATTTCACACTAAATCTGCTTTTCAATACACAGCAATTCAAGAGTGCATTTCTAAAAATGTTTTAAAGACATTTAAATTGTATAACTTCATTTCCTAGAAAAATCGTTAGAACTTTCATCATTATACATATTTACTTGAAGGAGTGTGCGCACGTGCACGCACACACACACACACACACACACACACTGAGACACAGAAACAGAGACAGAGACAGACTTAAAACATTTGCATCCTATGGCTCTAATATATTTTGAAGGACACAAATTAGGAAGTTGTGTGTGTGTGTGTGTGTGTGTGTGTGCAGCAAATAATAAACACTAATAAATGTTTTTAAGTAAATGACAGAATGGATGTAACTAAACACGTGGTACAAACATACAATATGAGTACCCTTAAATTAGATCATAGGAGATATGCATACATATACATCTTATACATGTGTGTGTGTATGTATGCACACACCCACACATGTTGGCATAGGTGTTTATGCTACTTTGAGTTCCTATATCTACCTTCATTCCAACCCTATTCCACCCTAATCCCTTCCAATCCCCCAATACCAGGTAGAAGACAAAGAAGGTTAGAGAGGAAAGAGGGGTAATCTCCTTAGACTACTTCCTGCTAATTAGGAACATGGAGTTCCTTATTGTCATGGTACCTCCAACTTTTTCTTCTATGCCCAAGAACACTTGTCAAACCACAACAACAGCAACCAGGAACAGCGGGGGTTGGGGAGGAGCAGCTGCCTCTGCCTGTTCTGTCTCCTTCTTCAGAGGGCCATCTTTCTCTCTGGGCTCTGGCATTTATTCCTTTTCCAGAGTCCCTGGAAGTAAACTATCTGCAGCCAGCAGAGATCATGCATGTGCTAATGCATGAGGCAAATCATAATTACCCACTGTGAAGCAGCCTCTTATCCCACCACTGAGATTAAAACAAAAACATATCCATGTAACATAATTCGGTTTTTAAAGAACCCAAAGCTCACTATATATACATCTACATGATACACATATATACATACACATAAATACTCATACATATAAAAGCTAGAAATTTGCATGTTGCAGATACATTTGTTTATTTCCCTGAAAATTAAAACTATCAGATTCTGATGTAAGCAGGCTCACTGAACTATTTTTGAATGTATACTCTCCCCACTCACCTCAGTTTGTCTACATAAAAAAAAAAAAGCACACACACACACATGTAATATCTAAAGCCCTAAGAAGGACACAAAATTATAATTTGCAACATTCTCTGCTCCCAGGAGAATTAGTAACATTTAAAGAAATGTAAACTGCTTTGAACTTCTGACCGTCTTTCAGGCCTTGTAAGAAGGTATATGGAATGCTCTCTCTTTTTCTTTTTTTCTTTTTCTTTTCTTTCTTTTTTTTTGGTTTCTTTCGAGACAAGGTTTCTCTGTGTGGCCTTGGCTGTCCTGGACTCACTCTGTAGACCAGGCTGGCCTCAAACACACAGAAATCTGCCTCTGCCTCCCAAGTGCTGGGGTTAAAGGCATGTGCCACTACCGGCCGGCCTGGAATGCCCTCTTTTAGATGCCTAGTTGTGTTGATGTCTTCCAAGTGAAAAACAGAGGAATGCAGGCCAAGGAAACTTGGACTGGAAAACAGGAGTCTTCCCTCTAATTTTGTCAATTTTAAGTGTCCTTCTAATTTAGAAGCAGAACAGCTACAAATAAAATCTGTTACCTGTTTAATATCTGGTTAAAACACAATCATAATAGAAAATACTAGATTTCTTTCAAAATTAAAACAGTTTTCAAATGATTGAATTTAAGTATTTCAATCAATTTACATATTTCATATTATAAAGGAGATCTGTTTTTTCCTATTACTCTTCTGAATCCATAGTTTATTGGGAGCTTCAATACGATTTATTTTTTATTTTTATTTTATCCCGTGTATATGCATGATGTATATGTAGCTTGCGTTTATGTACTTAAGTGTTAATCCTGGCAGACATCTTTGCAGGGAGGGGTGGCTATTTGTATTTACGTAACCAACAAACTCAGTATCTGTTAGCAAAAAATTTAGGAAAACAGAATGGGAGTAAAAATAAATACTAATAATTATAAATACTTTACTGCAGCTCTACAGTTAAAAAACAGCTAAATTATCAACTGGTCAAACTGTTGGTGTTTTGCTATTAAATAATGTTCCCTAATGACGGTCACCTTGGGGAGGTTAACTATAAACTCATGGCAGGTGGTAGCTCTGACCACTACTATCAGCACTTGAGGAATCACTGGGCAGCTCAGCTAAAGTGCAGCAGATGTGTTTCACCTACAGTGACACCTCTATTTTCCCTTTAATAGTCTTACCTTTATTTTTTTAATGTAAAATCCTAACCCAAGCTGCAGACAAAATAAACCTGTGGTAACTGGTCAGACTGAAAATGTATGCTCTGTAGTTTTAATAGGGAACTCAACGTTATCCAGGTTGACACTTTTTTTAAAACTATAATTCTCAGTCAGACCTGGAAGTCAAGGAAAAAAGTCCCTAAAGATCTTACTTTGAACTACCCTCTTCTAGCACAATAAATGAACAAATAAACAAAATGCATCTGCTTTGCAGGAGAATCAAAGAATTTTAAAATTTCTGCATATTGATATAATTGGATATTTCCAGTAAGTCTAAAAATACATCTCATCTTTGGAAAAAATTTAACTGAACTGCTAGTTACCAAGCTCTTATCACAGAGGAAAAACCATGATACCAAGAGAGACCACCACGAGAGTTCAGAGTTTCACATGCTCAAATAAGGTCAGAGTAGCAAACTTCCATGAGAAGTCTTGTATCATTCCAATTCTTCTAACTGATAAATTTTCTTCAAGGAAAAAAATGGGTTCCATTTCTGTTTTAAAATCCCAGAGTGCCTCTAATAAAGCAACTATGACAACCTTCCCGTTGTTCTCACGGAAGAGGAAACCCTATAATAAGAGCTTCCCAAAATGTCAAATAATACTCGTCTCATAACAGGGTCTCTTTGTTCATTCACCACATCTCTTTTGATATGCACAGATAATAAAAGTTCATGTAAAACTAAAGGTAATATAGAGCAAAAGCCAACACTAATTCTGTATAAATATGTCTGATTAATATGAATGCCATTGTTATGGTTATTTCGTAATGTCACTATTGTTACAAGAGTAGAGGATAGAGGTACTCTCACTCTCACTGGTTTTTTTTTTTTTTTTTTTTTCATCCTCATCCAATCAGTTGGTGGCGTTTTGTTTAATGGGTGAAATGAAGGATAGACTTTTTTTTTTTTTTTTTTTTGTCCATTAATTATTACTGTTGCATCAGTTAAACAGATAACCTAGAAAACTAACTTTAAATTCACTATTATTCACTATTCTAAAGTGAATTCCTAATCCCCTTTTAAAAAATACATGCTTCAAGCTTATTTCCTAGGCTCAGTTTTTCAGTTACAACTGCTCTATTACATTGGTGCTTGCCTATAGGAATTTAAAAGAAGCAAATAGCACAATAGCTCCAAAACTTGATTAAGAGCCTACCAAGTTAACTCTAAACTATGATTGAACAGTGCAATTAAACAGGGTATATGTAGGGTCTAGTTACAAAAGAACACCCACATGGGAGAAGGAATAAGAATGTCCATCCTCAGCAATGCCTCTTCAGTGGAAAGAAAATGGAAACCAGGTAGGTCATAGACCGCAGCCTAAACTATCTGATGTTATTGAGAAAAAATACTCTAAGTCTAGTAGATGTCTGTATTGTCCTTACTTTCTCTTTAAATTCTTCTCTCCTAAATGCCCCCCGCCCTTTGAGGCTACACATAATATAAAACTTAACAGTAGATCTTAAATTTAGCTGACATTTTTATATTCTTCACAACATTCTCTTTAGATTGCACCCAAGAAGGAGATTATTAAATAGTAGCAGGAGACCAGTAGCCAGACTATTTTGACTGGGAAAAAAATCTCGCTGACAAACCAAACAATTCTACAATCTTTATAATAAATTTCAAAAATAAGCTGCTATTAATGACTGCAAAGAGGGGAAGAGATTATATTTCTCCCAAGTCCCTTCATCCTCTCTCCAATCCTCAGCAGCCTGAAGAAGTGGCAGAAAGGGTACATGAAAAGACTCATGCTGAGCTGAGCTAAGTCTCCTAGGAAGCAGGTCCTGTCAGTCAGAGGCAAAGATACACCTCTGTGATTATTTTAGTCCATTTGTTGTAGTAATTAGCTAGAGTTCCCTTTTGCTGAAGCTGGCATCAGTCACAGACCTCTTTTTATTTTTTAATATAAACTCTTTCCTTTCTATAAAATTAATTTACATATTTTCCATCTCTCGATCCCTCCTATGTTTTATTTATGAATATAGCTCTTCTTGATGGTAACTTTAATGTGAAATAGGTAGTAATTAATGTCCCAGTCTGCTAAGTTAATCCCTTTCCATTCTCTCTACAGAGAACTTTAAGGTAAGTAACAGTTTACAGTCAGTATTAGGTTTAATTATGCTTAATGAGAGTTAGTGTCTCTGTTTACTAACTGCATTTAGGTGTGTGGATCCTAGATGAGTTCTCCCCTGGCCTCATTCTGATGCGTTAATAGTGCCTGAGTGTGCTGTATGCACCGCACTTAACACTATGAGGCAGTTACTGGAAAAAGAAAGCAAGTAAGGCATCTGCTTCAGCTGAGACACCATTAAACCAGCGAGTGCAGTCTCAAAACAACCACATCTTTCTTTGGGAAGAGAACGTCACTTTATGCTTTCCAAACAGATTCACTTATGAAGCTAATTATTGCCTAAATTCCAGACTCTGAGTAAGGCTATACATATAAACAGCGTCTCAAGCTGCGAACAGGCATCAGTGTGGTATGTATAATAAAACTATAGAGCACCGAGCTCTTTCAAAATGTCCTGTGTCACTCCTTCAACATCACTGTGAGTGCTAAGATTTAAACTAACTAACCAGCTTAGTCCATTGTCTTTGCCTAAAGCCACTTTTGCCTTAAAATTCCATTCGGCTTCATTGCAGAGTAGGTGACAAAACTTTGTTTGATTGCTGAAAATAAAAATTTGAGAAGACAAACAGTCAAAAACGAAATAAAAAAAAGTCAACGGAAATACTATACATATGTGTTTATGGAATCCCCTTCTGCTAAGTTTTTATCCTGTGTAAAGTTAGCAATTTAGTTTCTCTGGGTCTGTTGGTTGATTAAACAATTCTGCAAGCATATTATTGGGTTTCTTTTCTGTGTTAAGGACATTGATGGAGAAGACAACCCCTTCCCTCAACAAACTTACTATGTAGAACACAGTAAAAACTGTAGTGTGATGCAGATTCTTTTTATCAATGAGTGAATGTTGAGGAGACTCACCTACTCCTTCTTTATCAGAGGAGAAACAAGGCCTCCACTAGTGAAACAGAATTTTTGTTCCCTGGTCATGTGAAGGCTGTGGCCAACTCAATGAACAGTAAGGGCAAAGGTGATGAAAAAGATTACGGTTGAAAGACAGCAAACTGCAAACTGTGAAGAAGGACTGTGTGTCAGGGAAAGGAAGATGAGAAAAAAGGAATGAAATCTGCAAATAAGGAACTCAAAATGCAGACTGAGACCAAATTAAGAATTTCCATGTCATCGTTTATTTTTTAAGTAATGTGAAAGGAAAAGGGAAAGTGGCGTCTTGACAAGACAGGGACAAGGTATCTTAAATCTAGAAGTTATACTGAATTTCCTTGCATCCATTGTTAACAACTATTTTTAAATTGTAAGTCTTCTAACATCTTCTATTAGAACTCCTTTCATTCAGGCAAAAAAAAATAAATAAATTCGTAAAATGGATAACAGCAATGGAAGCTATATAAAGGAAAATGATTAAGTGCATAGTCCATGTAGTTCTGTGAAACGTAGTGTCCAAACATGTATGAATACATGAAATACTTCACATATTTAGCAATTTCATAGTAAAGGACTTAAATTAACAACATTAAAATTTGTAAGACATTAATTATAGTCACCATGCTGTGTAACAGAACCTATTAGTCCTCCTTCCAAGTGTTCTTTGACCACTATCTCCCGTCACTTTGAAGTGTCTGGCAACCACCGCTTAATTATGTTTCATATGCAGCTTTTTAAGACCCCACATGTAAGTAAGACAGTGAAGAGTTTGCCTCTGTATACTTACATTATTTCACTAAATATAATAATGCCCTTTAGCTTTATAATGTATAAAAAATTATAAAATTACTAGATAAATAATGTTTTCCTGTGTTAGATGGTGGGGAAGGGGAGAGAGTGGGGATCATCACATCTAAAGCTGACTATCAGTATCTCAGTGTCATCTACGGATGACCTCTTATGTTGTTTCTGTATCTTGGTTGTCCTGAACAACACTGGAGTAAGATTTGGAGGCAGGTTTATCCTCCACATAGTCACTACAGCTCCTCAATTATACCTAATGTTGGCTGATATGACAATTCTGTTTGTATTTTAAGGTATAAAATACTAGCTTACTATAGTTTTACTTTGTGTTTTTCTGAATATTATTGATGTTTGAGATTCTTTTAATTTACCTATTATTTCTATATTTTCCTAAGGAAAAAATTCAGTTCTTTTGCTCATTCTTCAAATATATTGATTACTTATACTCACTGGATATTAACCCGTATTTTTTATTTATTTATTTATTTATTTATAAAGATTTATTTGTTTGTTTCTTTGTTTGTTTGTTTGTTTATTATACAGTGCTCTGACTGCATATACACCTTCAGGCCAGAAGAGGACATCAGATAACATTACAGATGGTTGTGAGCTACCATGTAGTTGCTGGGAATTGAACTCAGGACCTTTGGAAGAGCAGGCAGTGCTCTTAACCTCTGAGCCATCTCTCCAGTCCAGTAATCCATATTTAATTCTTCTGTTTTGTGGGCCATCTCTATCGTCTTTGTTGTTGCTAGTTTTTGTTTGTTTGTTTGGGGCATTGTTTGTTTGTTTGTTTGGGATTTTTAAGAAAACAAAGCAGAGGCAAACCCACCAACCACTAGACTTAAGGGGTAAATAATGTAATCTAAATTATATACTTAATCAGAAAAGGCTACTTTCTACTGTTAAATTCTGGGTTTTTTAGTATTTTAGAAAAAAATAAACACAAATCATATGAGTAAATTTTCTCCTTTGCGGGGGGATTATCAAATACTCCTTTTTAGCAGTACCCTGCTTCTGTTTGGAAAATAAACTCTCTTATTTCAAAACTCTCTTATGTCATCTGGGTGAGGTGACAACTCCATGTGCAAAGGGAAACATGAAGAAACTGGGTAGTCATTATAAAAAGAAGGAAAAAGAAAGAAAGCTCGTGAGATAAAAAGAGAAAAATGAAGTAAGTGTAATAGAAAATAGAAATTATGGGTCAAAAACTGCCGAACAATGTTCCAATGTAAGTCATTATTAGTTATTGGTAACATTTTGTTGTCAGTCACTGAAGTCAGTATTTTTGTTAATATTGCCAATCCTAACTGCAACTCTGTGAGAGGGATCTCATCCTGCAGTATCCTTTCAGGAGACTAGTGCAGAGAATTCGGGAACTTACCCTGCTAACACGCTGCAGTTGAACCAACACTGAGACTCAAATTAAACTACAAGGATAATGCTATTTCCAGATAGGAAGTACAAAACACACATACTAAATAAACAAACGTTCCCACAGAGCTGTCAACAAGTCACTCTCAAATCATGTCAGTCTGTTAATGCAAGAAGTCATTTGAATCTCTAGAGTCAACTAAAACAGTAACATATTTCTAGAATTAAAATGAATATATTTCTATAATGTTAAGAAGCAAACCATCTTGGAGTACACAGCCAAGCACTGAGGGAAATGGCTTTTATGCGGCACACTATCCGTACATAAGAGACCAAACACTTTCCTTAAGACCTCATGGTAGACAATAACACAGTAGCAGTTTGAGTTTGAATAACTTAAACAAAACCAAGCTAGCTATTTCAGATAGATTTAAACTACAAACAGGTGACTATGTGGCTTTATGAAGACTATTCAGATTGTAAGTATTCCTTTGTCTAAAGTAGGGTTAGTACGAAAAGAGAATGACAGATTTAAAAGCAAATACTCTACATGGTATTAATTAACTAGGAACAGAAAACTGTATCACTATTTTTAGCAATAAAAATAAGTTTGCTTGTTTGTTTGTGTGTTTTTCAAGACAGGGTTTTTCTATAGCCTAGGCTGTCCTGGACTTACTATGTAGATCATGCTGGCCTTGAACTCATAGTGATCTGCCTGACTCTGCTTCATTGAGTGCTGGGATTAAAGGAGTTTGCAACCATGCCTAGTTTATAACTATATTTTATCCAATTAAAAATATAATAAATTCCTCCAGTTAAACTATGAATGATACTATTGTTCACAAATCTACATGTTTCAGACCTCACCTACACTTACCTTTCTGTCACGCCCTTTCCCTCTCAGCATCACAGCTTTGGATATTTTTAACAACCACTGAAACAGTTTACATTTGCCTCCACCACACTATTTCAACTGGTCTCTAGAACATTCAAATGTTCTTTAGATATTGGCAATTCTTAGGCACCTAAATTTTGTTTCTCTGTTTAAGAAAAAGTAAAAGGATGTCATTGGTAAGGCTCTTTTATCCTAATAGTCACAGCGAATCACAGCAGGATTATATAAAATAAAGATGATCTTAGTATTAACTTGTGGATTACAACATAAAAATATCCACAGGAATATATCACAATGAATTGGTTTAAATGCACAAGTTTATTGCAAAATAATATTCATGTGTATTCCTATGACTTAGTATAGTAAAATACACACATACTACATAGCTACAGAGCTGTAGAAACATACGCATTTACATTTGAGCAGTTATTCCTGGAAGTTAACGGGGAAAACACTTACACTGTTTTCATAACAAAAATTATAACTGAAATAAATGTCCTTTAAAAACTATAATTAATAGCTGTTATGTCAGAATGTGAATCAAAGGGTCAAACCTTATAATGCACAGTTTGAAAGGTCACAGCTCAAATTATAACTTTAAAAAAGTGATTATCTATGAGTAATACGAAAAAACCATTTTGTAAACACTGGATGCATACAAAATGTTTTAAGAGTTTAAACATTGTATGTCTAACTGGACAGCTGATGAAAGAAATGGCCTCTTTTTACTGAACAAGGCTGACGTCCAGCGTTAGAGCGGCTTTGAATGAGATTGCAGGCTGGAGGGCCAAGTGGCATACACATCCAAAGGAAGCATGATGGACAATCTGATCACAAAACAAAATGTTGTATGCACGTGACCAATGACAGAAAAATAGGGACGCCTCCACCACCTGCTCCTTCCTTGACACTAGTCACACCTGCCTCAACAGCAAAAAATACTATGCCACTAGCAGTTAAGAAATGGTTTTCTGTAATTTAAAAATACTAGAAATTCTTTTGCAAGATGTAAGGTTTGAAAACACCCATGGAGGTCATCTATTTCAGATAGTATAAGCAGTTCTAAAAAACTTCTTTTTCTTACAGTTCATCTCGGAGCAAAATACTGCTTCATCTACATTTGTGCCAAAACTACTGGCATTGCCAGACGAGGTGAAAAGAAATATGGTTTGTCTGTAATTTCAATCTAGATGTGATCTCTTCTTTAGAGTGCAGGTGAATGGAGCTAAGGCACTGCACATTGAATTCCTAAAACCATGGTAGAGTTCAGAGATGAACAAAATGAATGACTGAACTGAATATCTTTATTTGTAATCTCAATTGATATCTTTGTTTATTTACCTTTGAGATTATAATCTCCTTAGATGTAAGAATTAGATCACTCTATTTTTCAACATTTATTAAACATGTATAAAATGCTTGACATGAAGCTAACACTTAATAAATGTTGAGAAATTGGAAAGGAGAGATGGAGGGGATGAAAGATAGGAGGCTAAAGTTAGCCAGTGTCCTCATGCATTATTGGTATGACTCTAAGAAGAAAACACCTCAAGATTAGCAACTCAGAAAATTTAAAATTTTAAAAAGTATTTATAAGACAAAATTGACATACTAAAAAGGTAAAATGAGGAATCCCTGAGAAGGTACCAGTATGCATCATCCATAGGCTCAGGAAGAGAGTGGTAACACACAGAGAAGGGCTCTGCAGTTTCATATCTCTCCAGGTTAATCAGCCTGAACACTCAGCACAAAGCACTAAGCAAACGTCACTAGCTCCTCACCCAGCACTGAGTGCTGGGCACTATATTATTAAGTACTTTATCTCATGACTCACAATCTGTTGAAAGATACAAATGTCCACGCAAAATATTCAAAAAACAGTTATAACTGCACAAATCCTTTTTTATTCTGGGTGTAACTGTTCAGCATTGGACAGATATAAGTAAAAGGATCAAGAAGACTAGGCCAGTTGAGAAAGAAAAGAGGGAAAAAGAAAAACAGAAAATTTTTGTAAGATAAAAAAAAATCAGTATTTTCTAAACCTACAAAAATGGCTCCAGGGTAATTACTTTGCTTTGTATGCCAATATGACTCATGGCAAAGCGCTTTACTGAGACCTGTGATTCTGCTTGAATTTGATGCAAGGAGTATGTGGTTCTCATTGTAACTAGTGCCGAGACCCGCAGATGCACAACACCATACCATAAAACACATTTGAAAAACATTCTTCTTAATATTAGTAAAAGCTTAACTGTAGTTCTCCTTGGCCTGGGAAATGATTCTGTCATTTGCTGGACCAGCCCACACACACTGAGCTCTTGATAGGTTCTGGGCACAAGCATCTGGCCCTTAATTTACTTAACTCTTTATGTTAGTAACACTCTTATGATCACTAGTAAATATAGAGTTGCTGCACAACTAACATCTTCTTTCATTCTGAAAGTCACTAATTAGTTGTGGTCAGGAGTTGAAGAGTGTTACAAAGACGAGTTGAGCATTACTACCGTAAGTAATCTAAAAAACCCGCAACACATACCTATTTACTTCCCACTTCATTAGAAAAGTGAAAAACACCTTGTCAACACAAAAGGAATCCAGTAAGACTTGAGCATTTTAAAGGATCATAGGTAGTTTAGGGAAAAGAATGAATGCTGAATTTAGCCAAAAAACAGAAAAATCAAAAACTCTACATTTTTTTTTCTTGAAATTGTCCACTTCCTTTATTAACAGTATGACTCAAGGCTCACAAACAGATCAGGATTATAATCCCAGAACTCATGAAATAAAGGTAGGGTGATAGCCATAAATTAAAAGCCAGCATAGCCTATATAGTAAGACTGTCTTGCCAAAAACAAAAGACTAAGATAAAAGTGTATTTAAGGGGCCTATTTTTTTCAGTTAATAAATATAGGTTTCCAAAGGAGACAAATAAGAAGGGCAGCCCACATTTCTAAAGCCTGACTTTTCTAACTAGTATTCATATAAAACAGAGCTTCATATGCCACATTAATCTTTCCATATAAAAGTCCTAAACAATTTTATTTTACTGAATACAATATAGGCTAAAATAAAAAAGGTCATTCCAAAAGATGCTAAAAAGACATTTAGAAAACACCCCTTAAGTCTCATATATGTTTCAAAACTAGAAATGTATATAGTTTCAGCCCCTTATACTATTTATTTATAGCATATTTTTATGTAGATGAGAGAATCTCTGTTAAATTTTCTGTAATATTCAGATTGTCCACAAAAAGTCAGCTAATTATTTTGAGCTAATTGAAGATCAGGCTTACAACTGCATCATGATCACACTTGCTGAAACTAATGTGGGTAGGCTCCTCCCTTCTGAGCTCAAACAATGTGTAAGCAAGCAGAGACTTCTAGAACTTACTTTGGCTTTAAGCTTTGCTAACGTGTTCACAGACACTTCTGGCACAACCAGTCCTTATAATACAAAACCCAAACAGGTAGGATCTCAACTGAAAACATAACCTCACACATTGTGAAGTATTTCATAAGTCCTTATCAAATCCAGGAACTAGTGAAAACCACAGAGTTGGAACATATGCAAAAATAATCTAATATAAGGATAAATAGAATAAATAAAAGGATACAACATGTTATTTAATATGTAATTTAAGATTTGCCAAAGAACTGGGGCATACATTAGTTACTGATACACGAAATAAGAATGATTTTGCTTACAAAGAAACACAGGTATGGAGATGAGACGTATGAAGAGCCTTGTGCATCAATGGAACAACAACAACAAAAAAAAAAAAAAACCCACAAAAACAAAAAACTCCTTGGAATAATAGATGGTTCAGAGACAGTTACAGAGAAGTGATTAACCAGCTGACACAGCTTTTAGACATGGAAGGTATATCAGCACTGGGAGCAGCAATGTTGGTGGCCTCTAACCATGCAACAGCTTTGCCAGTACAGACTGGATGCCTGGAACCAAGTACTACAGAAAAACAATAAAACCTGGAGCCAGCTAAGGGAAGATTGAACAAAGTCCGCTTCCAACTGCAAATACTCCCAAAAACCTATGCTAAAGATTGTTTTCCCTTGGGAATGGTACACACCATGTTTGCCAAGTGTTAACCAGTGCTTACCTCTACTTATCGCACTCTACAGAGCAAGATGTCAAATACAAACCTAAAAATTTCCAGTCTCTATTGCACACAGAAGTAGTTCTAACCTTATGTGGCAAAAATTCTGTTGATAGGTATGGCCATAATGTCACTACGTGACCAGATGGCTAAAGTGAGTCCACTTTGCTAAGAATGTATTAAGTGGTTCTCTGTATCCCAAACCATCAATCAAAGCAGAGCACAAGAGAGGTTGCTGTGTTCTCCTTTATTTGGTCTGCAGCTCTACCTGTGAAGTATAAATATAAAATTACAGCACCAGCTTTAATGTTGCAAAATGCCATTTCTATTTAACATTTCACAAATATCTAAGTGTACAAAATAAAAATCTAAATATATGAAAATAGAAAAATACATGGCAACAGCACAAAATTTTTATGCTTTTAGGGACATGAATGCAAATGGAGACAAAGATACGAAGTAAAATAAGACTGTCTCAGAAAGACAACTATTGTATGTCTAGTTTCATATGTAGTTCATAAAGAAACATAAAATCAAGTATGTACATATGACAAAGTGAAAGTAAAGCTGCCCAGGTAGACAAAGAAGGGATGTGGACAGGTAAGAAGAAAAGACAGAAACATTTGAAAGGTGAGGGATAATATAATCAGTGCACAAATATATACTAGTATTAAAAAATTGCAAGGTAAAACAAGAACTTTCAAAGTGAAAATTACATATTTTAATCTTTCAACCCTGTGACTATCACCTAAAGAATAATCATATTTATCATATGACCATATTATTATAGTTTGTAAGGTATTATACAGTTTATAAGAAAAAGCAAATTAGAGCCATTTATATTAAGTTCCACAAAAAAGCAAGAAAAATGCTCTAAACACCAAATCCCTATAGGCTAGAGAGTTGGCTTAGTTGGTAGGATGTTTGTTATGAAATCATAAGTAACTGAGTACAAATATCCTGCACTCACACAAAAGGTAGACATGGAAGCATGCATTGTAGCCCAAGTGCTAGGCCGGCAGGGACAGATGGATCCTGGAGCACTCTGGCCAGCCAGTATGGCTGAATTGGTGATTCAGGGGACAAAACAGTGATAACTACACAAATGTCAAAAGTGATTAAATTATACCACAGGACTTTCTGAAACATACAGAGAGACAGACACACAAAACACATACACACACCCCGCACGTGCATGTGCACACACACACACACACACATATTACTAGCTATCTTCTCAGTGTGCTGACTTCATTTCTAACACTATCCTACAATAGGAATTACTTTGATTATGTAAAATAAAAGTGAATGAATGATGTGGCAGGTCAATGGATAACTTAGAGATATATTTCTATTATAATACCTAATAATAAAACAGCTGAAATCATATTGCTAAAGCCCTATTCATGTAGTTGAGCAAACCTACAAAGAAAATTCTAGTTACTTATCTTCAAGAAAGAGATGATGAAATATGCACATCTTTAGTACCTCTGTACCTTAAAATATTGCCTAGTATTAATTTTTCATCAAGTTGTCATTTTCTTTGACATTTGGTTTTATTAATCAAGGCATTTATCACTAATTTGTAGAAAATATCATAATTAAGCCAAATAAAATAAAATCCTTAAAAGGTTAAAATTAGAAGGCAGGTGAATTAGAACTCTGGCATTACTATGTTGACATACAGGAGCTTTTTGGAAGTACAGGAATCAAGTGTTTTCAGAGTTTGGTGCCTCAATCTTGGGGCTGGATGGTTTTTTAAAATGTTATAAAGATTTGATTTAAAGCTGTCTGACAGTTTTGACATTCAGGTGAAAGTACTGCTGCTGCATTTGGAACAATTTGCATATCCCACTGCTAAACGGAATGTTTGAGGTGTGCACTGGTGTAAAGAAATTAAAAACAAGCTATCACACATGCTTAAGTGTATGTATTCACAAAAAGATGGTTGGATCACACCACCCCAACCCCCTCCAATGTAATCTGTGATTTACTCCTCTATAATAAATTACCCTAGCATGTTATTCTCACTGGAAAATCTAACCATGCATGTAAGAAGTGAAGTAATTACTGCCCCTTCTTGTCTAAGAAGCTTCTCTCAAGCCCTCTCTCAAGGCACAATGCAGCAACACAGTCTATTATAAATTTCTTGCCTATAATTCTGGACTTGTGTATCTGAAGCTATTAAATGTCATGTGCAGTTTGGATGTTTCCAATGAAAGCATTTTTATCCCTCCTATAGTAACTTGTAAAGCTATTACTGAGCATAAACATATTCTTACTCTCTACTTTTGAGTCAATATGCCTACTTAAAGGGCAAGCTTAAAAATAAGAAGGATTCAAACTAATAAAAATGAGAAACATAACACATTTCTATGCAGAAAGAAGTATAGCATCAATGAATTAGAATTAAATATTGTAGAAGGCAGGGTTTTTCTGTTTTACTTATAGTTACATATTATTTTGAGGTAAGAATAATTGTTAAACAGCAATCAAAACAGAGCTTAAGCAGTTAATCCACAGCCTTGAAAATAATAAAGCAAGTCCAAGAAGATAAAAACCTATAGAAAAACATCACTGGACATTACCTTCAGCCTTCAGAGTCTCAAAGGGCAATTCAAACACTCCACTCACTTATCTATAAAAAAAAAAAATTCTTAAAATTAGTAATCATTCAAGAAATAATTTACATTTACATTAATGTCTTCATGATTAGCTTTGAGAAGAATGTAGGTGTCTTTATAAATTCTAATATATCTAGTTTTAAAAAAAAGTTGAGTAAGCACAATTATTACAAGAACTGAAAACATGAAGTACAGATTCAGTAAAACTAGTCACATTCAATACAAAGCACTGTTTGTACATTTCTGAAAGGGACGGAGGGCAGACTATCAAGAGGAGCTCCCTGAAATTATATTAATGATGATTTTGGGCCTTAAAATTTTGATGTGTGTGCAGGTATGTCTCCATCTGTGCACGCACGTACACATTTGCTTGGAGGCAAGGGGACAACGTTCGTCTCATCCTCAGAAATGCCATCTACCTCCTTTGAGACAGTCTCTTACTGGCCTGAAGC
This sequence comes from Acomys russatus, assembly GCF_903995435.1. NCBI lineage: Eukaryota > Metazoa > Chordata > Mammalia > Rodentia > Muridae > Acomys > Acomys russatus. Next base: position 26,573,702 of record NC_067144.1, on the reverse strand, counting down.
TCACCAATTAGGCTAGATTTGCTGGCCAGCAAGGCCCCAGTGACACTCTTGTCTCTGCTCTCCAACACTAGGATTACAAGCATATGCACATCTCACTTTTTACATCTATGCTATGGAAGAAACTCGAATTCCTGCACTTGCACAGCAAGCACTTTACCAACTGGACCATACTTCCTGCCCTGCATATTAATACTTAAGCAATGTAAGACAGATTGATAAGTGTAAACAAGGTAACTAGTATATAAGAATAAGATAGAGATATCATTAAAATGTAGATACAGTTGAAAATGTTTGTATAAGCACAGATAATTAAAATGAAAAGAGTGGAGAGACATAAAGCAGCAAAGGTAACATGTTCTGTGCAGTTTCAAAGCAAGGCTGACCAAGACCTGGGGCTGGAACGGAAACACACAAACAGATGAGCTGTTTCTATTCACTTATGTACTTGTGTGAAATTGTTTGCTTGTAGTCTATGTGTGCTGTCTACACACATGTAGAGTGACCAGAGAATACAGTTGCCCTACTCTATCACTTTCTGACTTATCCCCTTAAGGCAGAGTCTCTCACTAAATTTAGAGCCTGGATGATGGCCCTGTTTCCAGCCTGCACAGTGCTGACAGTTACAGTAACCAATGGCTTTTTTAAAGTGACTGTCAGAGATGTGGCCTGGGTCTTCATGCCTGTATGCAAGCACTCTTACCTGAGGAACCATCTCCCAAGAATCTGAAGAGGACACTCTGAGCTTCCTGTTAGTAGGCATGTTGATAGTATAGAATCAAAGCTGAGACTAAAGCTAAAGCCAACAGGATGCTGAGGGGCTTTTGAAAACAATTTGGTATGTTTCACTATAAGAAAATTTAGCCACAAGCAATGCTCCCATTAAAATTTGATCTTAATTCTTTATGACCTTGGATAGAGATCCTCCTAAATTTACTATAAAATCTCTATGATGACCCTGATGTCATATTTATTAATAATCTCCTCAGAGATTCACTCATTTAAAGTCTCAAAAGCAGTTTTGCTAATGGAAATGCATTACATAAACAAGCTAATCCTATAAGCCATTATATCTACAAGGACAATCCCTTTAGAAAAAAACTCTTAGGATTGGAATTGGCTGGATCTTTAATATGCATATGCAACATTCTTGCAAACAGAAACAAAGAAATAAGCAATAAACCACACCAGCAAAATAAAAGATGCCCTGATCTAGACTGTGCTGACAGACAAATGGAGTCCAGAAAAGGAAAACGGGTGTCATTACATTCAGAGGACAGGAACAAACCACAACTACTGTGCACCAGAAAGCCTCAGGAGAGCCATTGCAGATCAGATTAAGGAGTGAGACCAAAACCATTCGGGACAGTAACAGAGAATGTTGAGGACAAAAGTGGGGCAGGAGTAGATTGTAAAGTGGTCCAGAAAAAGGCCTTAGGGAAAATTAATTTGGCCATTATCTGATACACTGTAAGAGTATGTTTATATTTATGTTTCTCTCCCTCATTAGAACGGGATAGGCCAATTGTCTTCTTCACAAGACGCGAATAGCACCTGCTGCGAATAGTGCCTGCTGGGTTCTAGATAATGCATTTACTGAATAAAAGAATGCACAAAGCAACCAACCTATGAGCAACTCATGTCTACAAATAAGATACAATATAAATAAGCTTGAAAAAGTTACATGCTATGTACCAATTTAAACTTTCTCCTTCGGCAACCCTAAACTCCTAAAATTCATCGTTTACCAGTACTATTTTTTAAACAAAGAAAACAATAAACAAGCAAGCAAATTACTATATTTGTGACAGTGAAGTAGAACAATACAAGGCAGTAATGCTGAAAGCTACAAGAACTATTATTTTCAGAGGTTTGGATAAAGAAATTTCTTTCAAGAGGTGACAACAGAAAGAAACCTAGGTGATTAAGAGAAAGAGTAAAAAATGTCTATCTAAGAGTAGCCTGTCTGCTGCCAGATTGAATGATGACAAACATTATCTTCCTTAATACCATGACTAGCACACAGCAAGCTGGCTGCTCATTATCTATTATTTTTATATTGCTATTTTTATCAATTGTGGATTTCTTCAGTAGATAAGCGTGTCGAATGTATTCATTTTTATCTTCTCTGCTTTAAATAGTGCCTAACAAGAACTCAATAAACATTTACAGAACTGAAAAGAAGACAACTATTATCACTTAATTAATTAGAAAACATAAACAGACTATGAGGATATAAAAAAAGTCACTACATTTCATATGCCTGAGTCAATCTATCCAATATCACATAATAATTAATCTTCCCCAGATTTATAAAAAAGAAAGAGAAAATATTGCTAGGACTAGTAAATCAGGAATGCAAATAATAACAGTTAATCAGAAAAGATAAAATGAAGTTGACAATATTAAGCCAGTATCCTGTTCATTTAAATACTATGTCTGCCTTCATCTGATTAACACAGTTTCTCTCCAGCACTAGGCCTGTTATACGGCACCTGCTTCACTTACGTATTCACACACCAACACAGACTTGTTTATAATAAATATTTTTTAAAAAGACTTATTGAACTAATTTACATTTATCTTGAGCAGCCTGGGCTTTTATCTCTCTTTGTTTTAGGGAACTGAACTCAGAACCCCACACAAGCTTCCACTAAGCTATATCTCACTCACCCTTTATTTTATTTTTACTTCAGACAGAGTGTCACTAAATTGTCCAGGCAGTTTAAACTCAAGTACTTTTGTCTCACTCAAAGGTATTTTGGATTAGAAGCCACTGCTACTAAGATTAGCAACAGTTATAAGCTCAAAACATCTAGGCAGGAGATGGATAAATTTAAAATACAAACTTCAATGGAAGCAGTATCTCTGTTCCTTGGCAAACATGTATAGAATAGAGTAGGTTTTTGCAAGAACTGAAAAATAATAGAAAACAGTTGTATTAGAAGAACAATATCAGTAGCACATGGTACTTACAGCATTTTTTTTTGATAAAAGGCAATATTTCCAAGAGCATATGAGAAGCAAATTCTCCTTGCGTCTTACCATATAAAAATAAAGTTGATATATCTGAATAAATAAATGAAACAAATCAGTGATCTCTAGGAATATGTAGGCATCATCTCTCAAACTACATGGTGGGGAGGAATTTTGGGGCACACAATAAAATGGATCAATTTTGATACATAAGACAAAAATGCTTTTTCATTACCTATGATAGCAATACATTTGGTGCAGCTCCCACCCCACTGCAAAGAATCTCCTTTTGTCACTGAACAGAGGGTATTGCCGAGAATCACATTTGGGAAAGTCAAGAGACTAAAGTAACTGTATAGACTCCACCCTCAAATGAGACATCTATAACACAACTCCTGCACACAAGACATAGGGAATACTGAAAGGGGGCAAATGAATTCTAAGAGCCAGAGAGCCAGGAAGCCTATGGTTGCCTACTAATACTTGTGTAGAACTACAGCAGTCAACATTCCAGCATGGACGGGGGAGGGGGGTATCACAGTGCCCAAGACCTAGCTGGGGAGCTATGAGCACACTAGGTAGGCACTCTATGGCTACTGAAGGAAGGAGAGTCAGTTCTTCTTCGGGGACAATTCCTCTGATAGGTTGCCCATGCCTATGTAGCCATCCCTACATTCACATGCACACAGTTAATAACTAAGTGAAACCAGTAGGGAGGAGAGAGAGAGAGAGAGAGAGAGAGAGAGAGAGAGAGAGAGAGAGAGAGAGAGAGAGAGAGAGAGAGAGAGAGAGAGAGAGAGACAGAGAGAGAGAGAGAGGAAGGGAGGGAGGGAGGGAGGGAGGGAGGGAGGGAGGGAGGGAGGGAGAGAGACTGTGAGAGTGTTGCAATACAAGAGAATATGAATTTGAGATGGGTATGTGGCAAAGAATATGGAAGGAGATGAAGAGGGGAAAGGTGGGCTTGACTATGATTAATATGATTTGTATTCAAGTATAAAAATCTCAAAATTTTAAGACATTGAAAAAATTTTAAAGACAAATTGAGTTCTAGTTTCCTATAATGGTGGCCCCTTTGGTGGAGGTGATCATTTTGCTTTTGCATATTATTAATGTGCAATACCACTGAAGTGGGATAAGCCATTTGGCTGACTTGAAGAATTTTTCAAAATAGTGGCTAGCTCAGCCCAGCAGCAAGGCCATTAGACATCTTAAGAGTCTGCTGGGAAGGCTTCTAGGGCAACACCAAAGCCATTCCTTTCAGTCAATTAAACTGACTATTGGGCACCATACTTTCTCCAAAGAGAGGGAGAAGGTTCAAAAGGATTATTTACATAACACTGCTTTTAAATCCTCAAATCCAATTGACTTTTTTTTCTTGTTCCTTTCAAAGCTCCCTTTGCTTTACTATGCATTACTGTTTGTTTTTATTCTGCAATAGCAGAATTCCTTAAATAAATTCTTAAAAACCAACATACCAACAAATAAATAAATTAAAACTCAATGACTGTAAAGAGTACACAGTCTAACCTGCTTAATTATTAACAGGTAAACAGAATACACTTCTGAATTATTTATTTAATTGCCTGCATCTAAAAGTTTTTGAATTTAGAATATGTGCCTTTTCTAAGAAGCCAAAGAATAATTATTTTAAAATATTTAAGTCATTTTAATCATATAAATTTAAATGATGCATCAAAAATGCCTAAAATATTTTCACTAGTACCTACAAGTAGAACACATTTTTAAGATTTCAAACATTACTAGAATTCTTTTTCCTCCAACCTTCCATTCTCGCTCATATAAATTTTTTTCAAAAAGAGTTGAGCAGAATGAGTACAAGTATTCAATGCTAAAACTACATTGAAATGATTGCTAAAGGTCTTGAAACAAGAGTTTACAAAGCTTACAGAGCACTTATTTCTAAACATACTGTAGGAAACACAATTATAAAATGGGAGAATGTTAAAATAAATTTAAAATTATAATCTAATTTAAAAATAATGAATGGTAAACAAAAATTGCCACTTACCCTAGGTATACAAGGTAAGTTAACAGATTGAAGAATGGCCACTTCTGGGCACAGGAAAATGCTGATTCCCTAAGACAATGGTTAAACTGTCTAGCTATGCTGGAAGAAAAAAATTTTAATTTGTTCCATTCTACTAAAGTCCAAGCTACTCACATTGACAGTCTGCTTTGGTAATTAGGGTATGTGAGTTTACTTTTTTGCTCCAAACATTTACATTGCCTTCAGAGCAGATCTTATTTAATCATTTGGGGTGGGATATCATAAGAGAAAATATATAAAAAACAATTCAGGAGAAAAGTGCATATGATCATAATATTGTGTTTAAGATTTCCAAGGTCCTGGGACCTTTGTGAAAGCATCTTGCTTTTCAAGCATTCAGAACGCTAAATACTTAGCAATAGAGCCTGGGATAACTAAGCATGACTCCATAACATGCAAAGAGTGTTGGAAGTTATCTTTTGAAGATGCTCTTCATACAGGGCAATCCTACTAATACTGTCCTGTTCTATGCATGGTATGTAAAACCAATTTTGCTTCATTTAGTCTTGGGTAAAGGTTAAATATTCTCCTTTTAGGACAAATGTACCACAAGTTCTTTGGCATTTCACATCACTACATATTTTAAGTTTGGCAAAAATATTTTCTTATAATTTCATAAGTATTGGAGGGGCTAGGATCAGAGAGAATGCTACTTAATTGTCATTTTTTTTTCAATCTAAACATTAAATGAAGCTGAGCACATTGGCACACACCTTTAATCCCAGCACTTGGGAGGCAGAGGCAGGTGGAACACTGTGAGTTCGAGGCCAGCCGGGTCTACAAAGTGAGTCCAGGACAGCCAAAGCTACACAGAGAAACTCTGTCTCAAAAAACCAAGAAAGAAAGAAAGAAAGAAAGAAAGAAAGAAAGAAAGAAAGAAAGAAAGAAAGACAGCAAATACATTAGCTGTCCCTTCTTTAAGTTATACACAAGTGTGTACTTTTACTTCTTTCAAACTCTCACACACTCGAGGAAGGAGACAGTATCATCACTCCCAGTTTACTGATGTAAAGAAAAGCAGAGACGTTAGGCCATCTGGTAGAGGATCCTATTCTACCAGGGTCGTACCCAATCTGACTGCAAAGTCAACTCTTATGGGGCATTATATTATATGACATTCCACAGACTTGCTTTTGTGTTTAACACAAGGTCACCTCTTTACTACCATGGAGGAAGTATTCACAGCATCTTCCCAGGCAAATTTGTTGGGGGATATTATATTATTACCAAGCTCATGCCATATTTGCCAATGACAGTTGTATACTATTATAAATTTGTCATAGTGCCCCGGATGGAAAATAAGACACTATCTCACTAAATGTAGAAGCACATAATAAAACTGACCACATAATATCCTTCCTGGAAATTTTTCTGAAGGAACAGATTATCAAATGATATACATCCCAAAGGCTGACCAAGGAATAAAATAAATGCACAATCTTATAATGATAAAAGTTATCTGCCATGACTACTTTGTCTAAAGAAAGGTACAGAATATAAGATTTCTTTCCATTTTTCTACTCTTATATAGTGTGAATTAAAAAAATATTAGAGTGAAATGTATAGTTAGTAAGAGCATTCAAGTTGCTTCAGGAGTCAAAATGGTGAATGTGAGTACTTTCTTAGCATATCCTTCTCCCTGACATATTGTTACTGGAAAGCAACCAATCTATAGCCTAGGATTTGCCTGGAGTGAACTAACCTTTATATACTGAGTAGATCCCTGAAGTGAAGAGGCTAATAACAATAAATAAATAAATCACATCCTTATGATTTAGAGGATTTACCTATAAAATACATTCCACTTAACTTTCATTGCATTTCTCACTACATATAAATGCAAACAAGCGGATACTAGCAAACACAAATATAAAAGGAGAAATGAGACATAGCATGCAAAACCCTAAAAAATAAGGTGCATGGAAGGACAGAGAAACCTGTTTTTGTTATGATCCCAAGTGTGGGACAGGGAATGGTCTTATGAGAGAACAGGTAATGTTAATCCACTAGAAGGCAAACCACCTCGTGTGGGAGCTTGATTGTTGCCAGCTGAAATGATCCTTGAAGAGACTCTGAGAGGAGATATATAAGTGAGCCAGAAACAAGAGGCAGGGCCTTTGGAGACTTGGGATAGTTTTGGCTGGTCATTGCTCCACTTCAAAATGCTCCTAGAGAGAACCACTCAAGGGAAGGCTTCGGGGCTCTGGCTCCTGCTGAGCTTCCAGGTTCTGGTTATTCCAGGTTCCAGCAGAAGAAATCCTGCTGGCAACACCAGAAGAATCATTCCTTGGAACTGATACCCTTCCGGTTTTGTTATTCTTTAATCCTCTTTTCCTATTGTTTTGGTTAGTCGGGTTATAAGGGACGTTAATAAGTTTGTAATAAAATATATTGGTTAAGAAAATTGAGCCTACAATGCATAGGTAAGAAGGTACAGTGTAAATCAAATGGATACATAGACATAAGACAACCTAACAAAAAATTTTGATAAGGGAGGCAGCAATCTTCTATATCAGACCTAGAGACATCAACAGAGTAGTTAAGGTAAAGAACTCCATACTTTTAAGCCAAAATGCAACTGAGATAAAACTATAGGTAGGTAATGTGTGGAATTAAACTAATTAAATCTTCATTTGTATGTTTAAAGGCTTAATAATTCACTATAATTTTTATATTAAAAACCTGTGAATATATTCTGGTTCAAAATTAATTTCCTTTGCATCAGTTTTCAATCTTTCCATCGTTTCTGTAATTCCTTTTCTTTACAGTCTCCTTCTCTACAGTATTATAACATTGACTCCCAACCAGCTCTAGTTTTAATCTCTACTTTTGCCTTTTTCTACTAATGTGGACTTTAGCCCTTGTACTTCTTGGAGTGTTGATCTGAACATATCATTTTCCACACACCATCCTATCCTCTTATACACACACACACACACACACACACACACACACACACACACACATTTTCTCCTGTGAGGTTGACATTAGTTGAGACTGCAGGCTATGGAATGATTTTTAGCCACCTGACTCTTGTCCATTACCAGTCCTAACTTTCTTGTTAAGTACTGCCTTAGTTGGGTTTCTACAGCTATGATAAAACATCATGACCAAATTTACTACTTTAGGGAAAAAAAAAGAATTGTTTCAGCTCATGCTCAGGTCAGAATCCCTACTGAGGGAAGTCAAGGCAGAAACCTAAAGGCAGGAACTGAAGCAGAGGACACACAGGAATGCTGGCAGTGGACATGTTGCCCATGTCTTGCTCAGTCTGTTTTCTTATTACCCCCAGGACCACCTACCAACACCTACAATGGGCTGGGTCATGGTTTACCCACAAGACAATGTGATGACACTTTTAGAACTGTGGTTGCCTCTTCCCAGAGAACTTGTGCCATGTTACCAAAAACAAAAACGAAAAACAAAAACAAACCAACAAAATAAAAACAAATCAAGACAAATGTCAGTAGTAACATCTTTTAATCTATCATATCCATTCTCCAGCTCTACTTGAACCCCTATTTTCCTTATATTTTCCTGCTCACACACTACTTCCTAGTTAAAAGACTGATATCTAGTTAAAAGTTTGTTTGGTGTTAGGGCCAAAGAACAAGTACTAATACTAAACACCTTGAAGATCTATTTTTTTTTATTGATAATATTCATATTACATTTCAAGTGTTATTCCATCCCTTGTATTCTCCCATTCCTCCCTCCCTCCTGCTTCCCCCCCCCCTATTCCCTTCCCCTATGACTGTGACTGAGGGGGACCTCCTGCCCCTGTATATGCTCATAGGGTATCAAGTCTCTTCTTCGTAGCCTGCTATCCTTCCTCTGAGTGCCACCAGGTCTCCCCATCCAGGGGACATGGTCAAATATGGGGCACCAGAGGTCATGTGAAAGTCAGACCCAACTCTCCACTCGACTGTGGAGAATGTCCTGTCCATTGGCTGGATCTGGGTAGGGCTTTGAAGTTTACTGCATGTATTGTCCATGGTGCCATAGTTTGAGCAGAACCCCTGGGCCCAGATCCACCTGTCATACTGTTCTTCTTATAGGTTTCTAGGACTCTCTGGATCCTTCTATTTCCGAAATCTCCCATACTTCTCTCACCTAGAGTCCCAATAGGATGTCCTCACCTCTATCTCACGTTCCTGGTAAGTGAAGACTTTCATGAGACATGCCCCTTGGGCTAGTGTCCAGATATAAGTGAGTATATAACATTTGACTCTTTCTGCTTCTGGGTTAACTCACTCATCATGATAATTTCTAGTTAAATCCATTTGTCCACAAATTTCAGTGAATTCCTTGTTTTTAATAGCTGAGTAGTATTCAATAGTGTAAATGTACCACAGTTTCTTTATCCATTTTGAAGATTTATTTTAATACTGTTCTTTCTTTGCTCTTTCCTTATTTTTATCTATAATATGTGACTTCTCTTTCATTCATAATTCATCTGCATGTAATTAATTTAGTCACTCTCATTTTAGTCTAGATACATCAACATTTCTATTTTAAAAATATTGATCAATTATTTGAAAATCTAAGAAAATATACAAGAAGCATCTCATACCTTATTGCCACTAACAGTTCCACACAAATATGTAAGATCCTAAATTTACACACACACACACACACACACACACACTTTTTCTGTTATTCTTCCATTTATCGTCTTCTTCAGTCACTTCTGTGGCTTTGAACATGCTCTTTAAAAGGTCTTTCTTGTTCATTTTCTAAAGGGTTTTCCTTTCCATTATTCATTTCTCAACTCAAACAGTAGCAAATAATGCTACGGATTTCCGTGACCCCGACTGATTCATAATTTCACTTTCTGCTTTCTAGATTATCACTGCCATGTTTAAAACATTATAAACTTATTCACTGTCTTGCTTGCTTGTTAGACATGATATTTGTCTTGGTCGTTGCTTATTCACTTGCCCCTAGGTGTCATGCCTGGCACATAGTAGGCACTCAAATACCTGAATAATGAATAAATGAACACATAAAAGTTATTGGGATATTAATATTCAAGTCGTAAAAACTTATTAAGTACCTAAAATGCAGTAAGTAATTTCTTTGGTTAATCTTAGGCTGATTAATGTTCTGCTCTAATATAACTACATCTGAAAGAAAAGTCAAAAAAAAAAACGTCAAAAAAAAAAAAAAGAAGAAGAAAAGCAGAAGATTAAGTTTTGAGAAAAAATATGTAATGCTATAGAATTAGACACAAAATGACTTGACAAATAAAAAGAACAAGCATTATTTCTCTCAAACATCCTTTCTTTCTCATTCCCCCACTACACTTCTACTGTGTCATTACATCTTTTTATGATGCCAAGAAGAACGCCATTGAAAGAAACAGTAACAGTGAAAATCATTTTACATCTTTACTAAAAAATTATAGGTCAATTCCCATAAAACATGAAGACTTGGGCTTTTATAACACACAAATCCAGTCTTTCCTGTGTGTCACACACAGATGTACTAGTTTTCCTCAGACTTTATTATGATTCAAATGTTACAACAACCTAAAAAGTGATTCTCATAAACTATGAAATACCGATTATATATCTGTAAGAGGCCAAATAACAATTTTTAGGCTTCTATTCAACTGCCATGATAGTCTAAACTTAGCAAATGCAGCAAAAACACAGACAAATAAGTATGTTTGTATCCTAACATAATTTTCTTTAGAAGAAACAAGAAGTAGGAATATCTGCAGACATTTTGTCTTATGCTATCAGTGAGTGTGATCCAGAAGAGACACAGGAGGATTTAGAATTAGATTTTGATTAGGTGGAATACAAGGAAGATCAGCTAACTCAAGTTATGTGTTATAAACATTGCTTTTATATGGTGTGTGTGTGTGTGTGTGTGTGTGTGTGTGTGTGTGTGTGTGTGTGAGAGAGAGAGAGAGAGAGAGAGAGAGAGAGAGAGGAGGGGGGCATTATGAGGTACCTGAATCCCTAAGGGCACCTTTGTATCTGTCATCTAATCCAGCAATCAGGTTGTTAATTGCTAACACCATTTTCTACTCTCCATTCTCCCTACAGCCTCTGCAGCAAATGGCATTGCCAATCAGCTATCATGGAGATTTCAGCCCACATATTCCAAATGACCAATAAATTGCACTCTACATATCTGTCATCCAATGTGATTTTATCTGTGCTAGCTACATAAATCTCTCAACTACAGTGTCAAAATATGTTTTTTTAGCTTCAACTGGGGTCTTGCAAAAATGCCAAAGCTGTAACAACTAAACGTAAAGTTTATTATTAAGTTACATCAGCATGTCATACCACAGCATGTTTTAAAATAAAATGGAAAAAATAAAGAAAACTTCAGATAATATAAAAGTCTCCTGTAGTTGAATTCTGTATTCAGTAAAAGAAAACACTTCAGAATTCTAGTAAAAGTAAACCTTGAGATGTTTGAAATATCCATTCTAAATAATGGGAACATTTAGGTAATTGTCTGTTCAAAACAAGGATCAAGCTTTTTGAGGTCATAAAATGCTTGACCTTCCCAGGTCTGACGAATGTGAAAAGCTTACCACTGAATTACACAATAGATGGTAAGATTGTTGAATCCATCTGGAAAATAACATTTTCAAAAGCTCCGTACACTAACTGATTCATTAAAGAAATAATTGGAGTGACTATTTCCCCCAATACGAATAATAATCAAATGTTGTGATATTCGCAGAAGAGGATGAAGTGTTCGCATCTCACCGTGGGACTTGAATAGTGTTATTAGCTATGCTCTTGCTATGGGCATTCTTCATGGTGAAGAAAAGCATTTCCAAAAGAACACGGCTTGCTGATCCTGGCTTGCTGATAATATTCCATGATAGAACAGGAGCTTTTACACACAATCAAACTGACAGTCGTTTACACTGCACTCAGAGAGGCCAAAAGTAAAGCACGAATCATAAAGTGCAAAAATAAAGGCTAAGTGCAAACCCCTCAAATTCACTCCAGTATCAGCAAATAGCACCCATTTACATGTACAACCAAAATGTCATGTGCAATGAGCTTAAGGGAGCGAAGAATGATTTCTCCGTCTAAGCCACAGGTCTTCTATCTGCCTCACTGAAATGATTAAAAGTAACTGTGTGGAAGAGTTGAGCCCACTTGGTACAACCTGTCTAATCACCAAAATCTCTATAGTCTTTCTTTCTCCTCCTAAACTGCTTGCTCTCTACCTCCCTCCCCCAATCCCCCTCTCTCTTTCTCTCTCCCTATCCCTCCCTCCCTCCTTCCTCCACTCTCTCTCCTCTTTCCTCTACCCTGCCCCAATTTTTCCAAATACACAATGCAAAATGCTATCTGTTAACTTGAATGATATTATTCTTCTAACAACTGCTTATGATCACTGGCACCACAACACAGAAACAAGTATGTCAACCACTAATAACAAGATTCAAAGGAAGTGCTAAATCATATACATTTCTTTAAATCATATATATTATATAAATCATATACATTTCTATAAGGCAATAACTACAACCAATCCTAAATGTTGGCATAAAGGTTTTGAGGAAACTAACATAAGTAAGGTAGGGCTGGTTCTGTTGGGTAAAGCTGTGTCTCACTTTTCTTTCAAACAGAGAGATATTCAGTATAATTTTTCTAATAAAAGTGAACCAGGTTGATATGAAAGACTTTTTAGAAGGGTCTAAGAAAGGAATAGCAGAGTGAGACAGAAGGCCTAATGGCCTACTAAGGCCTCATGCCCACAAATCCCCAGATAACTGACATGATAGACAGATGGCACTGAAAGGCAAGAGATAACAAGTGTACACAAGGTTAGTAGATTTCCATTTTAATTTAGAAGTCTATGGTACAGCTGGAAATACTGCAGAAAGCTACAGGTCACCTTAGGCTGTGGGTAGGAGTCATGTGAACTATAAAAGCCATGGCAGAGGAACCTTGCAAATTAGCACTTACCTATTTAGAATAAAAGTCCCAAGGAAAACATCAAACATCAGAACAATCAGGTTAGCCTAGTAAATAGAGGAAGATGTTGCATAAAAGGATGTAAAGAAATGGCTAAGCATTCTGCAAGAACCCAAGAAACAATCCTCACTAGAAAATGAGCTCTACATAGAAGGTATGCAGGCACATGCCTGAAGTCTCAATATTTGTAAGGATGCAACAGTTAAATGCAAGACCAAACTTTATGCCTGCTTCATCTATAGAGGAAGAACAGACTAAATATTAAACAAAACTAGTTACATTCTACCTTCAAAAATGAAGTAAAAATCATCAAAATCCTCAAAATAAGAAAAATATATTTATCAACAAAATATATGTAACAGAGAAGAAAATATATTTGCAACATAAGTAACGAGCAAAAGCTTTATATTCTGATTACATAACAACTTAACATAAAAATATGCATTACAATTTTAAAAACTGCTTAAGTGATTGAGATAGTAATAAAAATTAAACTTGATTAGCGAAAAGAATATAAATAGGTATTAATCATTAAAGAAATAAAATTGAAGCATATAATAGATTATCTTTTTTAAAAAATTTTTTGAGCCAGGGTTTCTCTGTGTAGCCTTGGCTATCCTGGACTCACTTTGTAGACCAATTTGGCTTCAAACTCACAGCCATTTGCCTGCCTCTGCCTCCCCAAGTGCTGGGATTTCAGGTGTGCGAACATGCCTAGCAAACTAGATATACTTTAGTCCCATTGCTTTCACCTCAAATTTAAAATTCTGCCAACATCTATAGCTTGAGAAAAGATGAAACAAAGGAAGCTGGGACACAGTTAGAGAGTTATTTTCCACTCAATTTTAAAGTTTAAACTCACCAATTCAAATACAGTGGCTTTCCTTCATATACACAAAGAAACGTTTATAAGAATATTATAATACTGACTGCAATAAAAACACTAAAAGAAAGAAATGAAATGAACGTGGGAGGAGGGAAAAAGGAAAGTAAAGAGACAGTGGGGAAGACAGAGGAAGGAACGGGAAAAAGGAGGGGAGGAGAAAAGGGGAGGAGAGGAAGAGAAGGGAAAGGGAGGGGAGGCACAGGAGGAGATGAAAGATAACATTTTAATTCCCATCAATCGAACTAAAAAAATTACTGTCCAGCCACACAGTAGACTCTCTAGCAGCTAATTACTGAGGTCTGTATGCATTGATAATTCTGAATGACTGTAATACCAAGTAAACTCAAAGCATGCTCACAGAACCTACCTGTTGTCTTTCTCTTAGCAAGAGTTTTCACATCATTCATAAAATAGGTCATTCTAAGCAATTCAATTTTTGGCTGTACAATATGGTTATAAACACACATATAAACCATTATTCTCAGCTGGGCAAGAAACTGGGAGGCAGAGACAATGCATCTCTATGAGTTCTAGTCTAGTCTGGTTCTTCCGTCATTCCCAGGTCAACCAATGTTCCACAGTAAGACCCTGTCTAAAAAATACTATCGTTTTTGCTTTGTATCCCAATATCATTATGAGTGATTAATGAACACTGGATATGTCTTGAACCTTGAAAGCATATTGGATATTACAATCCTTACTTCCCATCTGATTGACTTTCACATGATACCTGCTTCTCTTGACACCAATGCCAAACCTTAGCTCTAGAAAACATGGCACCATCCAGAGAAATAGTAATGTCAAATTTTTAAATTATGTACTACTTCTAATTCGTGGTTGCTCTTCTATCTGAAAATGTCTTAAAACTTTAAAGAAGTCCTAACATTCCTAAGTGTTTTCTGTTGCACTCACTTCTGGAGCTCCCAGAGATATAGAGTAGAGCCCTGAAGTTGTGATGAAATATGATTTATATAAACTGCAAGCATACAAAAAAGCACGAGGTTGTTTTGGACATGAATGCATCTACATGCATAAATAAAATAAAGATAATTCAAATGTGGACTGAAAGCAGACACAGTAACCTTAAGAAAGTGGTTGTTTCTAGAGGTAAATGATTTAAATGTAAAAAGGAAGAGATTGTTTACGTATAAAGTTCTAAATAAGTATGCCAAATGCTAACATTTAAAATTATGAGTGGTAAGCTTTTGATATTTATTATATTAATTCTGTCTTTTTATATTCTTGAAATATATGAGAAAAAATAATGACAAGCATTGTGTTTTTGAAGATCTGTGCAGGAAACAACTTTTACCACTCTAAATCCCAGAACTTGTGGTTACTGTTAGGTCTGCCTACACACTTTCCACTTAAAATCATTGGACCATCCATCTACAGCAAACTAACATTTAAAGGAAAAGTGTCAGTGCAAAATACCTGTTTCATGATGGCCTATTACTAGACTTCAAGAAATTAGAAGAACAACTATAAAACACATGTTACAACAGCAAAGAAAAGAAACAATAAAGATCAGAGTATAAAAAGTAAAAGAACAAATACACATTAACAAACTCATAACCTAGGTGAATGAGCAAATTCCTCTACACATTCACCTTAACAGACCATGCCAAAAAGAACAGAATCTGAACAACCAACAAGAACAACACTGACTCAATAACAAGACAAGTGTAGTCCTGGGTAGCTTCCCACCGGGTTGCACCAGACATAAGATAATCCCACTACTTCTGTTACTCCAAACACTGCAGATGCAGCTATCAGAAATTGATGACTGAAGTTCAAGGAAAGGATGCATGACTGTTATCAACTCATAGACAATCACTAAAGCTATGGAAATGGCTAAGATCAGTAAGAAACTAGAATAGAATATAAGCAAGTAAAGAAAGGAAATAAAGGGAATGGAGGCAATAAAGGAGGAGAGAAATAAAAAATAAATTTCTATTTATTGGGTACATATGTATGAACTTCAAATATTATTATCCATATTAATTTCCATGAAATATCAATGGCAATTTATTTTCTTACCCCTTAATTCTATATCCTTACTGCTCTTGAGAAAGAGCTACATACTCTGAAAATATTGTTCAAATATTTATATTCTTTCCCAAATGTTTTCCAAGTTGACTATTTCTATTTATTTCTTTTTTTTTTTTTTTTATTCTTGTCACTCTCAATGTTTATCCCATCCCTTGTATCCTCCCATTCTTTCCTCCCTCCTATTTTCCCATTATTCCCCTCCCCTATGACTGTTCCTGGGGGAGATTACCTCCCCCTGTATATGCTCATAGGGTATCAAGTCTCTTGTTGGTAACCTGCCATCCTTCCTCTAAGTGCTGCCAGGTCACCCTCTGCAGGGGACATGGTCAAATATGAGGCATCAGAGTACGTGAGAAAGTCATATCCCACTCTCCACTCGACTGTGGAGAATGTTCTGACCATTGGTTAGATCTGGGTAGGGGTTTAAAGTTTACCGCCTGTATTGTCCTTGGCTGGTGCCTTAGTTTGAGTGGGACCCCTGGGCCCAAATCTGCCTATCATAATGTTCTACTTGTAGGTTTCTAGGACCCTCTGGATCCTTCTACTTTGCTATTCGCCCATGTTTCTCTCATTTAGAGTCCCAATAGGATGTCCTCCCCTCTGTCCCAGTTTCCTGGTAAGTGAAGGCATGCCCCTTGGCTAGTATGCAGATATAAGTGAGTATAAACCATTTGATTCTTTCTGCTTTCTGGGTTAACTCCCTCATTATGATCATTTCTAGCTCAATCCATTTATCCACAAATTTCGGGAATTCCTTGTTTTTAACAGCTGAGTAGTATTCCATAGTGTATATGTACCACAGTTTCTTTATCCACTCTTCTACTGAGGGACACTTAGACAAATTCTTTTAAAGGGAAAAAAGAAACTACTTGTTGAAGTAAAATCCCTTTCCTCAAAGACCGAATCTGCCATTTAGTTGGGTGATTGGTATGTGTCCAGATTTTTATCTCCCATTCTTCCAGATTGCCTTTTGCCCTTCTTCTATTAATACTGTAATATAACTTTTATATGAAACAAATGTTCCCAGGCATACCAAAAGGAGGAGGAGGAGGAAGAATGAATGAGATACTCAAAGGCCCTCTAATTCTCCATGGTGCTAATGTTAGCACTGAGACTGTTTCAATTCCTGTTCATTCTCTAAATTCTTGTTCTTACTGTATATGTAACATAAACATATACTGCTTGTAGAACCAAAACAAAGATAGTATGAAATGTTCTAGAAAACTCCCTATTAGTTAATTTAGTTAATATATCTCAGGCAATTCTCACCCTAATTTTGTTTAGAATGTTGTAATCTTACTTGGGACCAGTTATGGTTAGTTAGTCAATTTGACACAGCCTAGAATCATGCGGTACTTGTAACAATTCGAGACTGTCTATACCAGGTTGCCTTATATGGGACTATCTAGTGGATTGGCTCAATTGTTTTAATTGATATGTGAAGATCCTTTTGAAAGTGGGCAACACCATTCCCTAGACTATGCTTTGGCCTATATTTAAAAAATAAAATAAAAAAACCAGCTGAGCACTAAGTATGCGTGCATTTGTTTCTCCTTGTTCTTGGTTGTTGCTGTGATGTTTTAAATTCTTGCTCCTTAACTTCCCTGCTAAGGTAGACTGTGAGCTAAAATAAATACTTTACCCCTTAGTTTCTTTTTCTCACAGCAACAGAAATGAAACTAGTGCAATGCCTCACATTTTTTTTACATAAAACATCATCTTTCAATATGATTAAAAACAATTTCTCAGCAAACTATTTAAGTTTAAAATTAATTCTAAAATTGTTCTGTCAAGAAGAGTAGATGTAAATGTCTGTCTAAATAGATAAAGATAACAAAAATCATTGAAAAATTATAATTTTCTTTTGTATCAGTACTTAAAAATACTTAATAATACTTGGTGATCTATAACAGCAAACTACTCAAATATAAGCTAAGCATAATTTGACCCAAGTTACAAAGATCATAAAGGAAAAAGAGTTCACAATCTGGAGTGGAGAAAAGTTATCACTATATTAAAATTGTCATGCAACTTCTAAAGTAGATCAATTGCTTTCATAATATCCTCAGAACAAAACGTTCCCTGAGAGCAGATCTGATAGGAAGAGCCAAAAAATGGGAAAACATTCACTACCAATTTACTGCAGTCGCCCGTAAACTATTACAAGAACATTATGTATCAGGGTTCAAGCCAGCAAGCTATTAAGGCAGGCTGCCCTGATGTCTTTTCATTTTACTTTAATGCCACAAAAGCATTAATAAGTCTTCAGAGACTTATAGTTACAGTGAAGTGATCTTATCAAGTAATCAATTTTTCAAAAATTCAAGTGTTTTGAGGTGAGCTCTGTTCCTTTTTTGTTTCTTCCTGGTCAATGTCACTCCACTTTCACAAATGTCATTATTTTTTGTTTTTCTTGTCCAAATCATGCTTTCATCTTGGAAAATTATCAATCTAAATGGTGCTAATTGCAGTAGTTAATGAGTGCCAAGACATTTAGCACCCTTGGCCTCACTGCCACTTCATGTGTCTCTGTTCATGAGGAAATCAAAGAACATAGGATGCAAAGAAAAAATCTTTTAAAAAGTGAGATTCCATATGTATATACATACGTGTGTGTGTGTGTGTGTGTGTACTGTATATATATAAATAATTATTTTGTCTCTTTGCTTTTTATAAACATTGAGGACACAACAATCCTTCTAAAATTATTTTCTTTTTTAGCCCAGGTCAATGTTGACTTTTGAAAACTATATAATATAGCCTTTTCCTCTCATTTAAAAGAAAGGAATGGGACACTGATTAACCTAATGATCTACACTTTTAGCTCAGCAGTCACTATTTCCCTTGCTGGCAGGAATTCCTGGCAACTGAGACATCTCTCGATCTCCATTTGTAAAATATATTAGTAGATATAAACTTTGTACAAAAAACAAGTCCTCCAAAATTATTGCAAATGTGAATCAGTAATTATTGCACTTTTGATTGATAACAGAGAAAAAAGCCCAAAACAAAAATTTTAATAATAAAAAGATTTTAAATTGGAGTAAAATTACTGGGCTACAAACGCCATTGAATATTTGCTACCATTACAGAACTATAATGTATCATTTATATATAGTCTACCTGTAAATATTCATTTCTTTGAAGAATTACGTACTATGTGCATGCATTCATGCATGTGAATTTATACACAGGTGACATGCATATACATTCATATTCATACATGTATACATCCGAAACAATATAGATGACTGATAAATATATATACATAAATACTTGGCAGAGAGACAGACAGATAATACCTCTCTAATTCTTAATAATATCCATAAGCTCTACTTCACTACCGCTGTATTCCCAAATTCCACAATATATATGCATATCTCCATGATAGTATATTACATCATATTGCTACTTCTTGATCCACTACAATAAAAGCTACTATATTAAAGTATTAATTTTTATCATGTGTCTTGAAAAGTGTTTACTGTCCAGTCCTCTTGACTTTATTTGCTGATCAGGTTGAAAGAATAGTTTGTTTACCTAAACACAAAGCATGCCTTATTTTTACTTCCCACTGTCCTAAATAGAAGATCTATAACATCATTTTCTAATTATTTTCCATAACTTTTCATGCTCCATTCAAGTTTACATTAAAATAATGCACCATGAGATCTACCAGCAATAGTGTTTTGGACATCTGAGAGACATCACATGGCATTAAGCAAAGGGGGGAAGCTGTTAGCCTCTCCTATTCGCTCATGCTGTTTTCTTAAATCAAAACTACCAGAAATTATGTCATTAAAAGATCCAACAGGGTCTGACTGAAATATATTTTCCCTCCTCAAGCTCTTACATAAAGACAACAAATTATAGGTCTCCAAGTGTAACAGCATAATATAGAGCTGTCTTATCTTGCTTTGTTTTTCTAGAATCCATGGCATGATGCTTAAGTCAATGTTTTAATGGTTTAAAAAAACAAAAACAAGCTTAAAAGAGGCACAAACCAGAAATGACACTAGGAATCACAGGTTTTCTCATGGACAGAACTTTGGGTCTTAGAGCAACCCTCCATTCAAACACCAGACTGTGAGTTCCACAGCAGCAACTTTCTCATTTGTTGCTAAGTTTCCTAGCAGACAAGGACCTAGAGAACTACAGGAAAATCCCAAGTATGTATTGATGGAATCATGCGCACAGTCATCTAACGATTAGACCACTGGCTCTATGCACCTCCACTTCTGTAGCCTTTCTAACCAAAGTCATCAAACGGCCACAGATGAACACAACTGGCAGGCGACATGTTTCAGTAAGGGTTTCTTCTCAGGAGCAAGGACTTTTAAACTATACATGGGGCCTGAGACACAGCTGAAGGGTAGAATGCTACCTTTAGCTTCAGTCCACAGCACTGAAACTTTAGCCTATAATTTGGAGAAAGTAATTTACTGAAAAGTGTTACAATCTTAATGTTGTAAGAGAAAAAAAGTATACTAAAAATGCCTTACCATTCCTCTTTACCAGAGAATATAAGCAATCAACAGTAACAATACTTCTTTCCTTTGTAGTGAGAGAAACCTATGAAAAATAAAATTGTAATATTTTACCAAACCTCATTTCTGTTACTAATAAATAGGCACTTAGTAAGATAAAAACAAAATAGAAAAACAACCAAATACACACATATATGGCCTGCGTTTGAAGCTCTGAACCATCACTGCAAAAGCAAAACCTACCTGAAGGAGGTGAGGAGATGAGGAGGGACATGCAAACTAAGATCCTGTGCTACTCAGAGATGACAACTTGGAATTTTAATCTGGGGTGTGAACAATATAAAAGTGACATTGAGAAATTTAAACAGATTAGCATGACTTCTGCATTTCAACTGAGATAACTATGTAAGAATATAGACGACAACACATATAGCATGAAAATTGTATTAGAAAACCTAATAGAAGAATGAAGTAAACTTAAGAAAAATATAAATAGTCCAATTGAAAATGGTTAAGCATTAGTTGCAGCAAAAAAGGAGCCATAAATGTTCAAATCCATAAAAAATCTTTAGCCTTATACATACATACATACCACTTTTCTTTACTAAACTGGCATTTAAAAAAATTAAATATTATTTGGGGTTGGTAAAGTTCTAAAAACAGATATAACATGTTGGTTGCCCACTCTAAAAAAAAAAAAAAAAACTCTCAAAACTTTAGAGACAGGGTAAATTACACTAGCAGAGATTTGTGTTATAAATTTAGGTGTGACTCTGCTTCACAGAACCATTTGAAGCTTAACAACAGAGCTCTGAGTGAGAAGTGCCTCCTTAGGTAAGTGTGCTTCTGTGTAATAACCATGGAGAATTTATGAAGACCTCAATGATGCTGTTTACTCAAGGGATACCTATCTAAATACTAGCAAAAGATGTGGTCTTCAGGGGCCATGAATTTAAAACAGAGAAAGGAGAAGAGGACATAAGAAGGTGTGGAGGGCTGAAAAAAGAAGGTAAAGCTCTGTGATAACACTATAAACTCAAAAATAAAGGGAATAGTTTTAAAGAGACATGGTGAATGTGTGGTGTATGAAGCTCCTGCTACCACAACAAAGATACTTCAGGGAATCAGCTTTATGTAAACAGAAGTATACTTATAAATAATAATAACCACAATGTAGCAATTACACAAATTACTGGAATAGTTGTGTTTTTCCCTCGCAAATATCATATGCTGTATGTGACTGTATGTGCTATGACTGGCATTAGTAGGTTTATTTCTACCAGCCATACCACAAGAAAAATGCATTGACTATAAAGTTAAGAAAAATAAAGCCCTACTAAGTTTATAAGAATGTTTTAGCCCCACAACCTTCACATATGTGGTCCCTTGTCTGCTGATATCCTTTAATTTTCTGAGGATTTTGTACAATTTCAAAGTGTACTGTGAACATATCTATCCCTTATTTTCATCATCCAAACCCACCAGCAACAACCTCAGGTCCTCACAACGCACCCCTTTCCCAACTTCCTGATTTATATTTTCTATTCCACAACACATTGAATCCAGTTAGTGCTGGCTCTAGGAACATAGGTGTTATATCTACTGACGTTTGGAACCTACCCTAAGTTCCATCAATGGCCAAAGCCGCCCAGCTGTAGTAAAGCCATGTGAGCTCCTCCATCTGTCTTATTCATTTTCCAACCCCTCCTCCATAATTTCCCAATTCTTGAGGAGGCAGTGTTGATAAACATGTCCAATTTAGATCTGATCACTCACAGTCACTTATTGTTGTAATTTCAAACAGTTATGAGTCTCTGCTTTATCTATTGAAACTGTAAAAGCAGCTTCTCTGACTAAGGTTTGAAAACTCCAGAAAGCCTCCACCCAGCAGGGGACTGAAGCAGAAGCTGAGTTTCACAGGCAAATGTTGGGCAGGGAGTCTTATGGAAGAGTGAGGGAGAAGGTACAGAAGGACCTAGAGAGGACAGGAGCTCCACAAGAAAACCAACAGATCCAATAAATCTGGGCCCCTGATACACCAACCAAGGACCACGCATCAAGAGGGCCTGCACCCCCTGCTCAGATGTAGCTGATAGGCAGCTCAGTCTCCATAGGAGTCCCCTAATAAGAGGATCAGGGGCTGTCCCTGCCATGGACTTAGTTGCCTGCTCTTTGATAACTTCCCACTGGAGAAAGGGTGCCTTACCAGGCCAGAGAGGAAGAGGATGCAGATAGTTCTCATGAAACTTAGTAAGGGGGGTCATTTGATAGGGGAGAAGTGCTCCCCCTCTCTGAAGACTAAAGGAGGGACATGGGTGGAAGAGAGAGGGAGGTTAGGACCTGGAGTAGATGAGGAAGGAGCTATAATTGGAATGTAAAGAGAATAAATTTTAAAAATAAATTTAAATTTAAATAAATAAGAAAAAAAATCATCTCATATCCATTGTCCCCTGGGCTTTAGAAGGAGCATATGAATGTTCTATTTCAGTCTGAGCATTTAACCATTACTTACTCTCAATATCTTGGGCAGCGATGTGTCTCTATCACCTTTCATTTCAAAGAAAAGTTTCTCTGATTCAGACTGACCATGACGTTTGTCTTTTAGTTTAAGCTTAAGTGTTTTGAAGGCAGCTTTGCACTGTGCAGCTAAACTACAATCCTAAATTCCCTACTAGAGCCTCAGACCTCCTCCATTCACAGGTTCTTAACTGGGTTCCTAGCACCACACATTGATCCCATCTTCTAGAGCACCCCAAG
Organism: Acomys russatus; assembly: GCF_903995435.1. Classification (NCBI taxonomy): domain Eukaryota; kingdom Metazoa; phylum Chordata; class Mammalia; order Rodentia; family Muridae; genus Acomys; species Acomys russatus. Next base: position 26,550,518 of record NC_067144.1, on the reverse strand, counting down.
CATATCAAACAGCACTTGCTTGCCCCATACAGCATAGCACAACTGCTGTATATAATTATGAGACCATATGAGAGTAGAGAAAGCAAAAGCTTCATACATTTATCCATCAGATAGCCACTTAAGCCTACAGTGCTAGACACCGAAAACACTGAATAAAGTGGAACATTTCTGTCACTGTGGAAAGATTACTCTGCTGCAGAGAAGGGGTGCAGACAGAAATGGATAATAAAGATGGGTAGAAGCAAACAAACAAATGATGTGTTTAAAATTATGAAAATCCTCTGACAAAACCAACTTTACTTTACTTTGATTGTAAAGCAGTTGTGCTTTAGTTGAAACATAAAAGAACAAGAAGGCTCCAAAATTGCTGAAATCCAGAGCAGAAGACAGTATGTGTGAGTGAAGACAGAAGCCAAGAGAAAGTTATCCAGAATCATCTTGATGGTTCTACAGTCTCCGGCTAATTTGCCTTGTATAAACTAGAGTAAAATGTATTAACAAAAAAAGATGTACAGAACATTATGCGGTGTAAGACATAGTACACACCTGACATAAAGCAAATTACAATAAACTCATGTCATCACAAATAATTTTCCTCAAAGTAGTGTCTACTTAATGGTTAAAATAACTACTAACTATTCAGTCATATATGAACAGACTGTCTTTCAAGCATGCATAGAGCCCCTTAAATAAAAAAGCAAAGCATTTAGAGTTTTAACTCGAAATATCCAGGGCAAAAGTTAGAGCATATGTAATTAGCAACCATACAATACTTGGAAAGAAAGAGGTATCTGACAAATGGAATAAGTAAAGAAATAAGATGTGTAAACTGTAAAAAAAAAAAAAAAAAAGTAATCTTAAGCATCTGTCCTCTTCACTCAAGATGTGTGTACATGGGTGTGTGCCTGTACACATGTTTGTGCATGTGTGTTTGCATGTATGTGTATCTGCATCATCATCAGGTCACTATATTGGTATTTAATTTTAGCAATAACAGAATTCAATTTCTTACCAAAAAAAAACTAAACCCAAGATTCTCATGACACTACAGAGCCACATCAGTAGAAAGCCCCAGAGCAGATACTGGTTGTTTGAAAACTATCAGAGCACTCTGCCACCATGCTGCACAGTAGTAGGTCTTACAGACATGAAGTCTCCTAGTTACTGACCACTTCTCACAATAGTACATCGATCATAGGATATATACATAAGGGTACATATGATTGCATATATATATGAATGAATTACTAAGTCTGGCCAGTTAACATCATGTCATGTAATGTTTAGTACTTATTGCCAACTCAATAGGATCTGAAATCATTGAAGAGACAATCTGTGAAAGATTCTCCACTTGAGGTTAATTAAAATGGAGAGCTTATCCTAAATGTGGGTGACACCAATCCATGAGTTAGGTTACTGACTGGATATGAAGGAGAATCTAAGCTGAACACAAATGTTCTTCTACATGCAATGCGACCAGTTGCCTCAAGCTCCTACCATGACTTCTCTAGTTGCTTCCTTGGGAAATTCTGGAGCAACAATAAAAACTAAAGCACAGTGCCTCACATGTTTATCTTTAACATACTGGGAACACTTTATATCCATTTTCCAAGGCTATATATATGTATGTATATGTATATATTTTTTTTACTTTTATTGAATGTCTATGATTTACATTTCATACACGAAAATTCCTCTCCTCCCCTCAGTAAAATAAAACAAACAAAAAGTCTTGTTGCAGAAGCTGTAGTGTATCATGCAGTATAGCTTTTTGGCCACATATGTTTACTTTCAAATATTCATTGTTACGAGTCATGGGTCTGGTTTGAGGCCTACACTATCATTATCATTACCAAATCCTCACGGGACTGCTATCAGATATACTGTTGTTGCCTGTGTCCAAGAGATTGTTAATCTTTGAATATACAGTTCCAGCCCCTTCATGTGTTCCAGCAGGTCATACATGGGGTAGATGTTCGGGTGAGCTCCACTCAGAGCCATGGATCAGGGCCCACTCCCTTGTCCTCAGGGCAGGGCCCACTCTCTCGCTCCCAGGTCATCATGGCAGGGCCTGCCCTCCAGCTCTCATGTCCTCTGGGCAGGGACAGCTCTCCTGCTCCCACGTCTTCTGGGCATGGCCTGTTCCATGTCATTATGGCAGGGCCAGCTCACTCACTCCCCTGTCCCCAGAGCAGGGCCTGCCCAAGTAAATATTTTAAAAAATAGTTATGTTGAAACTGGATTTCTTTGAGTCCCTTAATTGTACTAAAATTTTATATCCTTTAACCAACATCTCCAAACCCTAATTTAAATGAAAAACTAAACTTTCTTAGATTTTCAAGAAATGAAAAACATCAAAGAATAATATAAAATGACATTTCTTAATTCATTTTCTGAACCTACTAAATGCCTGATCGTATGACTTCACAATGTAGTAGGCTACTGAGCACTACAGTATGGCTCCTCTGAATTGAAATAGGATAAAAGTGTAAAATAACCAGATTTTGAAAACTTACTTTTCTTTTTTTTTTTAATTAATTTATTCTTGTTACATCTCAATGTTTATCCCATCCCTTGTATCCTCCCATTCCTCCCCCCCCCCCATTTTCCCATTATTCTCCTCCCCTATGACTGTTCCTGAGGGGGATTACGTCCCCCTATATATTCTCATAGGGTATCAAGTCTCTTCTTGACTACCTGCTGTCCTTCCTCTGAGTGTCACCAGGTCTCCCCCTCCAGGGAACATGGTCAAATGTGAGGCAACAGAGTACGTGAGAAAGTCATATCACACTCTCCACTCAACTGTGGAGAATATTCTGACCATTGGCTAGATCTCGAAAGGGGTTTAAAGTTTACCTCCTATATTGTCCTTGGTTGGTGCCTTAGTTTGAGCGGGACCCCTGGGCCCAAATCTGCCTATCATATTGTTCTACTTGTAGATTTCTAGGACCCTCTGGATCCTTTTATTTTGCTATTCTCCCATGCGTCTCTCATTTAGAGTCCCAATAGGATGCCTTTCCCTCTGTCCCAGTTTCCTGGTAAGTGAAGGCTTTCGTGGGACATGCCCCTTGGGGCATGCAGATATAAGTGAGTATATACCATTTGATTCTTTCTGCTTCTGGGTTAACTCACTCATTATGATCATTTCTAGCTCAATCCATTCATCCACAAATTTCGGGAATTCCTTGTTTTAATAGCTGAGTAGTATTCCACAGTGTATATGTACCACAGTTTCTTTATCCACTCTTCTATTGAGGGACACTTAGGCTGTTTCCATGTTCTGGCTATTATGAATAAGGCTGCTATGAACATGGTTGAGCAAATTTTCTTGTTGTGTGCTGGAGCATCTTCTGGGTATATTCCAAGGAGTGGAATAGCTGGGTCTTGAGGAAGCCCTATTCCCATTTTTCTGAGATAGCACCAGATAGATTTCCAAAGTGGCTGTACTAGTTTGCATTCCCACCAGCAATGAAGGAGTGTTCCTCTCTCCCCACATCCTCGCCAGCATGTGGTGTCACTTGAGTTTTTGATCTTAGCCATTCTGATGGGTGTAAGATGGAATCTCAGAGTTGTTTTGATTTGCATTTCCCTGATGACTAAGGAGGTTGAGCGAAAACTTACTTTTCTTAAAGCTCTAAAATATACAGCATTTTTACATTGAAATAGTATGGTTATGATGGCTGAAGTGAAAAAATTATTAGAACTAATCTAACCTAACAAGAATAAATAAAAAAAATATTTTGAAAAAAAGAACTAATATAACCTTTTCCTTTTTTAAAAATTATGATTCCTACAAGTTGAAATTATTTACATATTCCACATCTTTTGTACTAACAATCAGTGCTAAATGAACATTATTTCACTTATATATGGATCTCCACATATGTGTGTGTGTGTGTGTGTGTGTGTGTGTGTGTGTGTGTGTGTGTGTATCCTAAATAAACCGGCCAAAAATCTAATAAATAATTCATTCTAACTCAAAAAATTTGTAAATGATTTTCTATTAGGAAATTTATTTACAAATATATTATATGAAAATTCATATGTAAGGTAAAACTATGACACAAGAGTATAGAATGTCACTTGAAATTATAACTAAAAATATCACATTCTTGATTTTAAATTTGTATTAAAATTATTAGAATAGATCATTTTACTCTAATTTATAATACCCCCATACACAAATGGCTGGCATAGCACTGAATGGTGAAAGCACTAGAGGACTTCCCAATGAAGCAAAGAGCAGGATCAAAGAGCATGATCATGGGACCTACCAATTACCATAATTCAGAAGGTCTAGCAACATCACCAAACAAAATGCAAGTATCGTCAATAGCAGGGCATAAAAAATAAACTTGAAATAGATATGAACACTTACAGAAGTACTAGCTGTTTTCTGAATAATGGTTAAAATACCAAATTTATTTATACATTTATAAACTGGAAAAATACCTTTATTCTTCCTAAAATAATTCACAAATATAATATGACCCTTAGCAAAAGCCAACTGAAATTGGAGGTTGAGCAGAGGTGACTAAATTATTGATTAAAATTAATATATGAATAACAATGGCCAATAACATTTTAAATGAAAAAGTAGTAAAATGAAACTGTGTTTAGCAATTTTTTTCTATTTGGGGCCACAATAACTAAATACCATAGTCCAACAAAAGAATACATAAACCAGTATAAATGAAAAGAAAAAAGGGAAAGGGTGAAAACTAAATAGAAAAGGTAAGAAAAAAAGCATTTGTAAATTAAGTACTTAGCATATGATAAATAATGCATTTCAAATCAGTGGGGAAAACATAGATTTTTCGATTGATGGTGCTGGGACAACTGGTTAAATATTTAGAACAGAGTAAATTTAGAGCCTATCTAACACTGTATATCAAAATAAAAAATCCAGATGGTTTAAGGAGTTATATGTAAACAATGAAAGCATTAAAAAAACTAGAAGTAAACAGGAGAATTTTCAGTCTTGAATTAGAGAGGGTCTTCAGATCATATGAACAAGGCAGAAGCCATATGTAAAAATGTAACTAAAGCTTTTTTAAAATAGTGTATTTGAACAGATAAAAATTTAATAGGTCTATACAACAAAACTTTAAAATACAGGGACAAGAATAAAATTTAGAAAACCTACTTACAACATATGACTGAACATATGTATCAATAAAAATGTAATATGAAAAAAAGTAAGGATCTGGGAGATGGTTACCATTGACTCTTAAATTTGGAAAGTGATAAGAAACAGTAAGTACTCCGTAATCTCAAAATGAGTAAGATGGCTTCTCAATACCTCCATAAGACATAACAGTATCTTAGCTCTTATTACATCAGTGTCTTCTAACAATCTACCCGCTCTCATTTACCTATCTTCCTTCTGTCCAGCTTACAACAATCATTGTAGAATCCCTTTATGCATCAAGAAGTTTGAAGCACAATTACCAGCCCGGAAAAATAAATACCCATAGAGTGTAAAACTGGAACTTATATATTGGGAGTAAGTAATAACTGTCTAATGGCACCACTGGCCTACTAAACAGGAAGAAATTCATGTGAAGTACTAGAAACTTAACCAACTGCACATGGCTGGTGAGGTCATGTACCGTAGAAGAGAACTGCTACTTTCCTAAACCAGAGCACTTCCCGTTATACACCAAGGGAAGTGTAGCTCTAACCTGTCATTAAGGAAGCTTTATTTTTGGGCAGGAGACTACCACAGAAATACAAAACTGATCAAAATACCAAGAGCAAATACAGGCTCCCCAAACCAAATGATTTATCTACAATGCAATGCCTATACCCAACACTCAGCGAACATTAAGGAAAGGGACACAGAAAAACTGTAAGAGGCAGAAGACAAGGATGTCTGCTGTAAGATACTTCTATACACAACAAGGAAGCTGCATCCTTAAAGCTTAGCAATAAGATCTCAACAATATTTGCACAATAACACTACCAGTTAAGATGCCAATGTGGATGGCATAAAAATGATAAGGCCTACCCCTAGATGAAGAGCTACAGGCTATTCCAGTGGCTTCTGAGAAAGGAGATTCACTTTTCTCCAGGGACCAGCCTGATAGATTATCCATCACAAAGGTCAAATGAGCAGCACTAAGAGTGTGTGTGTGTGTGTGTGTGTGTGTGTGTGTGTGTGTGTGTGTGTGTGTGTGCGCGCGCAGCAACAATAATAATTAAAGAGGTCAATAATTTGAGAGGGAATGCAGGCTCCAACAGAGAGGTTGGAGCACAGTGATGGTGGAAATGCATTACTCAAAAAGAGAAAATAAAATTTCCCTTAAATTACCAGGCTAACCAATGTGCCCTTACTTTGCCCACAAAAACGGGCAAATGTTACACCTTTTTAAATCTACTATCTATTGACAACATAATAGGTTGGTTTGTAAATATATATAGATGCAGATGTATACATATGTTTAGTTTCTCAAGACAATGGGTATTTTATTTCTTTTTAGATGTCTAAATGCTGGTACAATACTTGTCAAATAGTAAACATTTAAAAATATTACTTCAGAGTACGTGTGAAAGTCAGACCCCACTCTCCACTCAACTGTGGAGAATGTCCTATCCATTGGCTAGATATGGGTAGGGGTTTGAAGTTTATGGCCTGTATTGTCCTTGGCTGGTGCCATAGTTTGAGCAGGACCCCTGGGCCCAAATCATAATGTTCTTCTTGTAGGTGTCTAGGACCCTCTGGATCCTTTTACTTTGCCATTCTCTCATGCTTCTCTCATCTAGAGTCCCAATAGGATGTCCTCCCCTCTGTCCCACTTTCCTGGTAAGTGAAAACTTTCATGGGACATGCCCCTTGGGCTAGTGTACTCTGGTGCCTCATATTTGACCATGTCCCCTGGATGCGGACAACTGGTGGCACTGAGAGGAAGGATAGCAGGCTACCAAGAAGAGACTTGATACCCTATGAGCATATACAGGGGGAGGAGGTCCCCCTCAGCCACAGTCACAGGGGAGGGTCGTAAGGAGAAAATGGGAGGGAGGGAGGAATGCAAGGATCCAAAAGATGGGATAAACATTGAGATGTAATGTGAATAAATTGATAAAATAAAATTTAAAAAAAATAAAAGTATTACTTCAAATTTTTCAAAAACGTTTTTTAGGTGTTTCTCAAATGGAACTAATTCCACACACAAGCAAATAGTTAAGAATGTTTCTGTTCTGTAAGAAAACAGAAAGGTGAGGAGAGAGACTGGAGCTGCATTACACTCCATCTGTCCTTCTTTCAAATGTACACCAGAAGCTTTCTTGAGCACAATTCAATAAATATCCCAATTTTCTTCCCAGTAATCATCCGAACAATCTAAAGACATATAGCACTTCAGACTATAGGTTTATCATTTAAGATAATTGTTATTTAACTGTTTCTCTTGCATAGGACTCCTCTCTCACCAGAAAAGGAGCATTTTATACGCTGGTGCCATTTCTTTGTCTAGCTCATAGTTTACAAAATGCCTATCAATATTGTAACATCTTAGTGTGCTAATAAACATTCTACATTTAAGCATTACCTTTAATCTTGAATTTGTCCTTGTTTTATATTCGTGGGTCATAAATCTTTAGAATAGAGAGGGACAGGAGATATGTGTGGGCTATTACCATTGTTGAAGGAACCTGGTAACCAATCAGTCTTGAAACCTGTTCCAGCTATGGTTGTATTAGTTGAGATAGTTTACAACACTTTCTGAATTTCATTAGAGGAGGTAATGCTGTCCCATTTTTTTCTTTTAAGAGCATGTAAGAATTTTCAAATTTCATTTCTCTACCAAGGTAAGGTAATGTTTACTAATACTGAAACTGTACATCTTCTGACATAGTGGAGGCACTGAATAAGTTTTATTGGCCAAAATATTTTCACTTGTGAATAGAGTATATACAATGACCAAAACCACACAATACTATTTAGCTCTAATACCATTTTGCTTCCATACTGTCTGATAGGTTTTTAAGCTTTCCAATAATATATCTTATCTCCTACACATGAAGAATAAAATCCTGGAGTTTAAATTATTTAATTCCAAAGAGGAGAGTAATCTTTTCTTCTTATGTCTTTGTTTTAAAAACTATTATCAGATATTCATGCAAACAACTGAAAACAAAAAATTATATGGTGTAGCTAATTGAAAAAATGCTTTTCTTGCACAAAGAAATTGACACTAAGTGCTGTATTAGCAGGAAATCAGTGGTTTTCAATTGACATTGCACAGAAAATCGCTTAGTGTCAATTGATATTAAATGGGGAAATTTGTACTGAATTAGTACAAAATGATTTGGTGGAAAAATGTGCTTCCATTAGGTGACTTGATATTAAGTGGACACAAATGTAATAAGTTTTAGAGGTCACTAGTCAACAAAAATCAGGGCATGCCTTCCAACCCTGCGTACATCTAACTGCTTGCTCTTGACACCCTTATCAAAGGATAAGTTAGTGTCATATTATCATGACAAAATTGTCCTCCTTTGCACTTTCAAGAGATGTGGGAAAATTCAAATTGTTTAAATGGATTAAATTAGCCACTGGTAAGGACCATGACTTCTTGGGTCTATTTGATGATGCTTATCTCTCAAAAATATGTTTTATAGTACTTCTGATGTGAAAAAGTAGACAAATAATACAACCTGTTTTTGGTTTCTTGGGGGAGGGGTTTTTATTTTGTTTTTATTTTTATATTTTGCTTTTTGTTTTTCATAATACGGCCCAGATTGAACTCCTAGGAAAAAAAATCTTGCCAGTGAACAAATAAAGGTGTTGATTGAATGAGTGATATCACAGCATATTATAAATAATGAGTCACTTTATTAGTGCTTTAAACTTATATTGTGAAATCTGGGTTTTATGGAAAAAGACATACATACCCCCCGGTGTGTGTGGAGAAGAATGAAGCATGAGTAGATAGGAGACACAATCATTATGAAGACAGCAAAGTACAAAGGATGCTGCTGATGGCTACTGAGGGTAGAGATGAAGATTTTCAAGGCTGTGCTTATGGCTCAATAGTTAAGAGTTGTACTGCTCTGGCAGTATATTGGCATTCAGATCCCAGTCCCCACAGAGGTGTATCATAAAGGCTTGGAACTCCAACTCCAGGAGATATAATGCCCTCTTCTGGTAACCCCAAGCACTCCTACTCACAAACATATACCACCCACCATCAAAAAAACAAACATGTACATAATTTTTTAAATAATAAATTTTTGCTTAAAAATGAAGTAAGGCTTGTGGGGTAGAGGAGAGCATAAAAATATATTACTAACAATGTAAATATACTAACAGCTTTATTAAATATGTACAGATCATGTACCTAACAAAATATGCATTATTCATAAGTAAACATGTCATATTTTATAAGATATATTAGATAAAATAATTAAGTCACCATAAATTTTCAAAAGATACATATCAATCAAGGTATCTTCCAAGGCTAGAATGGTATAAAGTTAGCATTCAGAAACAAAAGGAAAATGGAAATTATGAAAATTTAATACAAACATATTCTTCAATAGACAATGGATCAAAACAAACATCACAAGGGAATTTAAGGAAAACCTTGAAGCAAGTGAAAAAAGTTTTATCCTATATTAAAATTTATGATGTAAACAAAAAACAGTTCTAAGGGGAATTTTATGGCTATAAAATTTACATAAAAAATAAAATTCTTAAAAGAATCAAAATTAGCAACTTAACTTCAGAACTTGAGAATTCTAGAGAAATATTATCCACAACACTAACATAAGAAAACTAATGGGGGAAAATTAAAAGCAAAACGAGATTTAAATAAATATTACTAAATTTGTAGTTTAATCGTTTTATTACACTTCCTCCTTTCCTATGTCTCTAACACCCTAAGAAGTCCTTCTATCTCATTCGTATTTTTTGTTGTTTTCTGACTGAGTTTAAACCAGCCCATCTGCTGAATTATTGATTACTGTTAATTCTACGGGTGGCACAGCTATTATCCCCAATGTGGACCCATGGATGAGCCCACCAGGCAGCAAGGAACAGTTCCAAAACTAGGTTATTTAAAAAGCTCAACCAAAAACTGACAAAAGGGCTTCCTCAAGACCCAGCTATTCCACTCCTTGGAATATACCCAGAAGATGCTCTAGCACACAACAAGAACACTTGCTCAACCATGTTCATAGCAGCCTTATTCATAATAGCCAGAACATGGAAACAGCCTAAGTGTCCCTCAGTAGAAGAGTGGATAAAGAAACTGTGGTACATATACACTATGGAATACTACTCAGCTATTAAAAACAAGGAATTTCCAAAATTTGTGGACAAATAGATTGAACTAGAAATGATCATAATCGGTGAGTTAACCCAGAAGCAGAAAGACTCAAATGGTATACACTCATTTATATCTGGACACTAGCCCAGTGGATATGTCCCATGAAAGTCTTCATTTACCAGGAAAGTGGGACAGAGGAGAGGACATTCTATTGGGACTCTAGGTAAGAGAAACATGGGAGAATGGGGAAATAGAAGGATCCAGAGGGCCCTAGAAACCTACAAGAAGAACATTATGATGGGCAGATCTGGGCCCATGGGTCCTGTTCAAACTTCGGCACCAGCCAAGGACAATACGTGCAGTAAACTTTAAACCCCTACCCAGATCTAGCCAATTGGACAGGACATTCTCCACAGATGAGTGGAGAGTGGGGTCTGACTTTCACACGAACTCTGGTGCCCCATTTTGACACGTCCCCTGGATGGGGAGGCCTGGTGGCACTCAGAGGAAGGATAGCAGGCTACCAAGAAGAGACTTGACACCCTATGAGCATATACAGGGGGAGGTGGTCCCCCTCAGTCTCAGTCATAGGCAAGGGGAGTAAGGGGAAAATGGGAGGGAGGGAAGAATGGGAGGATACAAAGGATGGGATAACAATTTAGATGTAATATGAATAAATTAATAAAATATATTAAAAAATAAAATAAAAATAAAAAGCTTGACCAATAATATAAAAATTGTATGCTGGTATTTTGAGAAAAATTAGGCAAGTAACAAAAAAATGAAAAATGAGTGTGAGAATTAAATTCTATAGAAATAGAAATGAATGTTAAGTGTATATTATATGCACCTTATGCCCACAGTTTCAATAATTTAGATGAAATGGAAGAATTCTTACAAAACAAAATGTAGAAGATGATTCCATGAAGAAATACAGAACCTAGTAAGAAAAGCACATTAGCAATGAAATTCCCTCAAAAAAGAATAGCTCTCCTCCTGATCGCTCACTTGATGAATTCCACCAGACTCATAAAGAAACAACAACCATCCTTCTCAAATTTTCCCAAGAAGTAACAATGAAGAGAAGGGTACTAAAGAGAAGTACTAAAGGCTGAATAAAAATTGAAATATTAAATATATCAGAATACCATGATACATACACAAAAACTCAGCTATTTTTACATATTTCTAATAAGTAACCTATAAGATATTAAGACAATTCTATTTTAATAATTTCAAAAGAATATACTCCATAAGAATCAGCTTACTCCTGAAAATAAAAGAACTGCACAATAACAACTAAAAGACATTACAGAAAGAAACCAAAGAAGTACTAATCAGTGGGAAGATCTCTGGGCCTCATGGATGAGTAGCCTTAGTACTGCAAATATGCCAATAATTCTCAAGGAATTTACATGTATAATACAATTCATATAAATCCTTAGGCCATTTTTATTTTTTACAAAAACCTGATAAACTTATACTAAAATGTTCATGAATTACCTCAGGATTCAAAACAATGCAGAAAATGAGTAACACTGCTAAGAAATATTTCATGATTTTAAATTTTACTATTCAAATTGAGCAACCAAAACAGCCTGGTGCTGATATAAAGCAAGACAGACAATAAGGATATAGAACAGATATAAACTCTCATATGTATGATCAAATGATTTTTTAAAGGATACAAAGATCCTTTTAAAAAATAATGGATACACTGGCTTAGACACTACATGTGTATTATGTACAAATATTTATTTTTTACATATCCTCTAATAAGTAGGTGTTTAAATGAACAAGGAACTTGAACAAATATTTCTCCATGGATGATATACAAATGGCCAATAAACATTTGAAAGTATGTACACAATGTTAGTTCTATGAAGTGTGAATCAACCCTACAGTAAGATCCAACCCATACCCATTAGAATGCCTAAACCAATAGCAAATAGAAAAAAAAAAAATACTCTGTAACTTGGATGGAGAGAAGCAGGAAAGATGGTAAAGCTGTGATCATAATTAATCAGGTACAGCTCACATATAAAATGGTATGGCTGCTTGTCAGACATTAAAAATGAAATTACCATATAACCCAACAACTCTACTTCAGGTTATATGACCAAAAGTATTAAAACAAGGTATGAAAGATATATGTTTATATTCACCATCATGCGATCATTATTCACAAAAGTTACAGTGCAGAAGCAATGCAGGTGTCTATCAATTAATGAATAAATTAGAAAACTGTTGCATATACATAAAACAGAATACTATTTTGTCTTAAAAAGGAAGAAAATTCTGGCGCAAACTAGAACATGGTGAGTTCTTAGTATATCACATAGAATAAAATAAACCAAACACAAAAATTTATGGTACCATTTATACATAAAATTTAGAATTGTTAAAAATCATATGGGCAGAAAGTAGAGTGGTAATCAAGGGGTGAAGAGAAAAATACAGTTTTGGTTTAACAAAGAGTTTGAGTTTTACATGATTAATTCTAAAGATGATATTGATGATCTTTACACCATATGAAAAGAGTTTATCAATGAATGGTGTACTAAAAATGTTAAATTTTTAAGTCAATAGTATATCATATTTTATATATATATACATACATACATACATACATACATTGGTTTTTCGAGACAGAGTTTCTCTGTGTAGCCTTGGCTATCTTGGACTTGCTTTATAGACCAGGCTGGCTCAAACTCACAGCGATCCACCTGCCTCTGCCTCCCAAGTGCTGGGATTAAAGGCATGAACCAATAATCTATAATTTTAATGCTCCATATTTTAGTTAAAATAAGTTAAAATTTTTAAAAGGGTTGGTATTATAAATTTTGTTATGTGTAATATGTTAGGATTTTTTAAACAAGAAAAATGATAAGAAAGCATTATGAATTTTCATTTGTCCTTGATCCAAAATTGTTTTAGTATGTGGACTCACCATGGTAGTTATGAATTTTAATGTTTTTAAATTTTTCCCATGACACTAAAAGTTAAATTTTCAACCACCCTACACCGCTATAAAGTCATCACGAATAGACACCAAGTATACTAAGAACAATCCTCAAGATTGGCAGGAAGCTTTCCAGACTAAGACTCAACTCCATCAGTAGAGATAGACAAACACCTTGGGCTAAGATCAGAAAACCATGAAGAGGCAGACAGGCAGATAGAAATGCAAAGCACTGAAATACGGTTAACAATAAAGGAACTGCAATTACTATTTACTGACTTCTGACTGAAGAGAAGCAGCTTCATAAAAGCATTAGCATCTTTTGTTGCCTCTTTTTGATCCCTTCTCCCTGATAAGACTGCCTTCCCTGGCCACAGTGGAAGAGGACAAACTCAGTCCTGATGCAGCTTGAAGAGCTGGGGTTGGTGGGCAGGAGACTCCCCTTATCTGAGGGATAAGGGATGGGAGAAAACAGAGGGACAGTGGGACTGAGAGGAAAGGAGGAAGGGGCGCTATGAGCAGGATGTAAAGTGAATAAATAAATGAATTAATTTTTTAAAGTATCACCATATTTGACCTACCAATCAATTTTAGAAACAAATATGAGATTAAGAACAATGAACAAAATCCTAAGCACTAAAGAAGTAGCAAAATCACGGTTGAACTCCAATCTAACGCCAAAATCAAAAAATACAAACAGGTAATAAAAGCCTAAAGTAGATTTACAAGAATAGTTGAGGCTAGAGTGATCTTAAGCACCCCCACAGAACTATAGACAGCTAAGGGCTTTGCACACAAGTTGGAGTGCAGACTGAATAATCACTAGATGATGATTAATGAAAATTAAAAACAAAACCAATAGCATGTAGCCGTACTTAGATGTGACTATGCATTTAAATCTTGTTTTGAGTGTTATTTTTAAATAAATGTATCTAACTCATAATATGTATTGTATGTGATTTTAAAATACAAAATTCTATCTTCATATATAGCCACAAATGGTAAATATGTAATTAAATAATGAACAGGGTTGTGCTTTCTGTAAAAAACTATTTTAGAAATAAAGCTTCACACAGATGCTACCACTATCTACATAGTCACAAATCACCAAAGTCATGTGTATCTACATAGAACAGAGTTTCAGGGTCAAACTTCAAATCACAAACCAACATATGTAACAGGGCCAAGGATCTGTAAGGGTAGTCTACATAAGTGCCAATGTGGTTTAACTAGTACATATAAATAGATATTGGTAAGAACAAAGCAAATACTACATATTCTTTACTTGACAGTACCTGGGAAGCAATTAAGAACTTTCAGTAACAAAATGTGTACCTTGTATGAGTAACAACTTGAAACACTGTAAAAGTACTATACAACAAGAAGGCAACATACGTGGCCATATACATTTTCCAAAAGTTAAATGGCATATAAATAAATTAAAACACAGTAATATTAATAAATCACTGCATGTATTTATTCAGTCAATTACTACATATTCAAGAGTTACAAATGAAAGCAAAATATATTAATTGTTTAAAGGACTAGACTCATTCCACTTAAGTTTTCTTTAATATATTATTTGGAGTATAAGTCATATTTCCCTTGAATTAATATTATAGTTTAAATCCAAAAGTATGTTTTAATGAAATGAGTTTGTCTGTACATGTAAAGGATATATATTTTAAAAGTGTATTTCAATAAGCTCTAGTATGGTTGTGCTAAATTCAAACAAAATATTCAAATTAAGGACACAAAACCTGTGCAAACCTAAGCCAAACCAAATCCCAGCTGGAGATAGTTGTGCCCAGCAGTGCCTGCCCCTGGCCAAGAAACTATTGGAAAGGCTAGCTGAGCTGCTGGGAGCCGGACAGGGTGTTTCTCTAAGAGTGCAGTCCCCTTTATGTCAGCAACACTCCAGCGCACATGATCACATTCAAGAATATTTGAGCAGCACAAATTGGTTTTAATGGGCTTTTAAAAAATGAAACAAAGAACACAAAGATGAGTTGAAAAGGAGCAGAGTAGATGTGGAAATATCATGGGAGAATATGAATATGATCAAAACATATATGAAATGCTCAAACAACTATTAATTTTTAATTTAGATTATACTGTAGTTTCAAAGAGTGTGCAACACTTGAATAATATGTCTACAATACCAAAGACAGTAACTAAAAGCTTAAAACTATTTTGTTTTCACCATCTTTTAGCAAATACATTGTTTCTATATAATTCAACAATCTTTCATCCTTTTAAAATGTTTCTCTCTTCCTTACTAGACACCACCAACCACTGTTTCTGACACAATTACCAGATAATATCTCATTTACCTGTCCCTTTATCCTGGGACAAACAGAGACAGCATCTCCAGGGAGGTCAGTGTGAGTCAACTGTGTGATAAGGAACTGAAAAGGCAGTTACTCAAAATATGTTATCTAGATGAGGGAGATGAGTCTCACTCAAATCTACACCTGTCAGATGACATGATCAATATGGTGATATAGAATGACCCATAAATACTATACTATTCTAAGAAAGGGAGATAAGGAACTACCTAGTACAAAACTATGACTACAAAACACAAGAGATGGCAAGGAAACCAAGAGAGTTACAAGTTGACTAATTATGAGTTTGGCAAATGTTTTCCAAATATCTGAAAACTTGAAACTAGATTCACTGTGTATTTTTAGGAATTACACTAAGATAATGAGCTGAGACTAGTAGACAGATGAAGCAAACATTAATATCACATCAATTTCATATCAAATATAAGTGAGTATAAGCCCAGAGGTGTTTCTTAGAAGTAAAGAATTGACCTAGATCACTTTTTTATAGTAAGTTTATTTATTCATTCACTGTACATCCTGACTGCATCCCCCTCCCTGATTTTCTCCTAGCCCAAACCTCCTGCCCTCTTCCCTTTTCCCCCTCCCCTTCTTCTCTGAAAAGGGGAGCTTCCCCCTCCCCATATCAACCCACCTCAACACATCATGTCTCAGCAGGACTTAATGCATCCTCTTCCACAGAGGCCAGGCAAGGGAGCCCTGCTAGCAGGGGGGGGGGGGGGCGGCGTGACCCAGGAGCAGGCAACCGAGTCCATGTCAGGAACAGCCTCCCCCCAATCCACTTGCTAGGGAACCCCCATGAAGACCAAGCTGCCAATCAGTTCCATATATTTAGGGGGCCTAGAAAAAGACGATGCATGCTCTTTGGTTGATGCTTCAGTGTCTGTAAGTCCCCATGGGCCTAGCCTCTGTTGGTCTTCTTGTGGAGTTCTTGTCCCTTCGGGTTCTTCTATCTTTCCCCCCACACTTATACAAGGGACCTAGGTCACTCTTAAGAGCAGCTTTACATTATGATGGTCCAAAGTGAAATATTTAATATGGGCTATGGAAGTTCTTCTGATGTTATCTCAGTTGGCATCCCGTTATGCTATGATTTTTATTATTGAAATATTAAAAGTTTTTTTTTTAATTTAACAAGATGCTTTGTTAGCAGCCACTGCTTTTGATAGTTAGTTTTGAATGGTGGTTGTAAGAGCTGAGGCTAAAGTTGGATTATGAAATATAGATACGTTTGTCAAACAGTGTGGATTTTTGGTTAAACAAGAATAAGCCACAGAGATGTGTCCTATAGCATATAAACTGTAGCCAACCTAATACACTGTATGTTTGAAATGTCTAAAATCATATCTCAAAGCCATCCCAACACAGACACACGAAAAAGATGTTAAGTAATGAGTATGTCAATGACTTAGCCTTAATCATTTCAGAAACTGTACATTTATGAAAATATGTATACTTAATTTTTCAACTAAAGTTAATGAAAACAGAATTAATATGTAGACTATACAGAGAACTTTTTAAAAACTGAAAAAAAAAAGCAACTCAATCAACAAAAAAGCTGGAAAGATGAAGGTTTCTCAATGTGGGCACATCCCTGTAATGCCAGCACTCAGCAAGGCAGAGGCTGGTGGAGCTCTGTGAATTCAAGGCCAGCCTGGTCTACAAAGCAAGTCAAGGACAGCCAGGGCTACACAAAGAAACCCTGTCTCAAAAACAAAAAACAAAAAACAAAAAAAAAAGTTTTCTTAGGAGATGAAATTAAATGGTCTATATGCATATAAAAATGTAGGACTTCATTGACCCACAGAGAAAAACAAATTAAAGACACTTTGAGATTTCATCTGACCACAGTAAATATGGTAGCCATTAAGAAAACAACAAATGTTGGTGAGGACGTAAACAAGAGGGAATCCTTCTGTGGTTCTAGTGACAATGTAAACTAGCTTACCCAGTATGAAAGTCAGTAAATACATTTCTCAAAGACTAAAAACAGATATGAATATGACTCAGTCATTCCACTCCTGAGTACCCACCCAGAGGGCCCCAAGCAAAACCAACATATGAAGAGACACTCATACGTCAATATTTACTTTCAACTCATTATACACTTATGTTGATGGCACCTAAACCTGTAACAATTTAATAATTCTCATGGAGCCCACCATAAAAAACATGAATATAGGTTACATCTTTATTTTACCCAGAAAAAAATTGAAACTAATATAAATTAAATGAGTTTCCCATTGTTATATGGCACAGTTATTAGTGACACCACCCACATCAAATGACAAATTCTCAAATTAAAAACCTAGTCCTTGAGGCTAGAGAATTCTCAGTGGTTAACTGAACATTCTGCTTTTCCAAAGGTGTTGAGTTCAATTCCAAAGACGCTCATCAGGTGGCTAACAAACACTTGTAACTCAAAGCTCCAAAGAACCTGATGCCCTTTTCCACCTCCACAGGCACCTGCACATATGTGAATATATCCACATGCACAAACACAAAGGCACACATGCACACAAATTAACTAATTAATTATAAATCATTTTTAGATCAGCTCTTGGTCCATGTTGTCATGCTTACCAACTGAAGAAAACTCTTGAGAACAGGACAAGAATAAACAGACTCAAATGATTCTAATGCTACTCTAGGTAGCCAAATTTAGACAAAAATAAAATTATTATGTGTTAGTGTCTCCCTTCAATTCTAGGTTGTGAGAATCAAAATTTCTCTTTTCCTGGAAAATAAAGTATACTTGTAAATACTTATTTACTTATGCTATATAAGAAAGATGTTTGGCTCTGTCTTCTTTCCTCATCTTTATAACCAAAGCTCTAGTACCCTATGACTTGCCTTTGCTACTTAGTTGAGAATGTTTGTAAAGATTGCTATAGTTTCCCAAGATCAAGAATATGGCAACAAGGTAGAAGTCTCATAATGAGGGACTAGAGAAATAGCTCAAAGGTTAAGACCACACACTGACCTTCCAAAGGACCTAAATGCAATTCCCAGAGCTCACATAAGGCAGCCCACAACTGCATATAACTCCAAATCCAGGGGACCCATTGTTTCTGGATTACAGACATACATATGGTTATACCCACACACACACCTATACATGTAAATAAAAATAATAAAATGTATTATTTTTAAGTGATGTAGCACTGTACTACTCTGTAATAAAAACCTTTTTAAACTCTTGAAGAGTAATACAGGCATTAATTTTATTTTTAAAAATTGATAAAAGAGAAACTGATGACAAAAATTTCTTATAGCTGATACCTGAATGCCCTAAATGCTTAATCCACTATCATAATGCAATCTGCTAATCAGCTTGAGCATCATGTTAACATTTTCTAAAATATAATAAATGTTACTGTCTATATATGCAGAAACTTTCCCACGGCTTTCTCTCACATATAGACACCTGGATGAAGTCTTCTCAAGCCAAAAAACAAAACCACGGAAGGCTTTGTGGGACCAAATATGCAATTTCCTATAAGAATTTTTAGATGTCTTTCATCAAGTAATCAACATTCTTCCTGATTTCATCCTCATTCCAATAACTACAAGTATCACCTGGTCTTATTTATTTATGTATATAAATATAAATTCATATATCACATGCATAAAACACAGAAGAAAATGGGTGACGTTTTATATTCTCTTTCTATATTTCTATTATAGACTATATTTTGTATACTATACATATCATTTTAACCATGGGTAAAACTATATAATTCTTTTCATTTTAATTAAATAAATAATAAGTTAAGTTACATAAAGTTAACTTTTGCCCAGAAATTTATTTACTGATACTGTTATTTTGTGGACTAAACATAAATTTTCCTCAAAGAAATCAAAGTGGTAAGAAGCTAAAACTCAAGGTTCTTGAAGATTCCCAAAAAAATTATTTCTACGGTAGATCTGTGTAATGGGAAAAGAAAATCTAAGAGAAGAACATGTGAATGTCATACGTTTCTTCACTTTCCAAAAATGAGAAGGGAACTTAGAATAGTGGTTTTCTGTACTATTTTTACAATCTTTTCCTAATTTTTAATTCAGAACTGAACCATTTGCTTTGCTTTCTTTCTTTCAAACTGTCTTTGTAATCACTCAAAGGATATTTCCCACACTTTCAGCATCTTCTGTGTCGCCTGACAGTTAGCAACCATGTGGACTACCTATATTAGGGCGTGCAGCTGCTTCAAGTCCAGTCAGACTGTTTCATCAGCGCATCATCACTCTCAAGCTCAATGAGAAGCTACACAACAGCAATGTAACACGTAAGGCGTGTATCAAGTAAACTATTTTTCATTCCTTATTTTGATTTAGTTACACTATCATGATTTATTATTAAAGATATTTTGGATCAGTAGTAAATTAGAGGGGCTCTGTCACACATTTCCAGTTGTCAAACACTGACTAGAGCTGTGGATAATTGAATCACTGAAGACTACCTTCAATATGCCTCAGATGGTAAGTCAAAACTATGCCACCCTCTGGGAATGCAAACTTGTACAACCACTTTCAAAATCTACCTAGCGCTTTCTCAGAAAACTGGGAATAGGGCTTCCTCAAGACCCAGCTATTCCACTCCTTGGAATATACCCAGAAAATGCTCCAACATGCAACAAGGACATATGCTCAACCATGTTCATAGCAGCCTTATTCATAATAGCCAGAACCTGGAAACAGCCTAAATGTCCCTCAGTTGAAGAATGGATAAAGAAACTGTGGTACATTTACACTATGGAATACTACTCAGCTATTAAAAACAAGGAAATCCCAAAATTTGTGGACAAATAGATGAAACTAGAAATGATCATATTGAGTGAGTTAACCCAGAAGCAGAAAGACTCACTAGCCCAAAAGGCACTAGCCCAAAAGGCATGTCCCATGAAAGTCTTCACTTACCAGGAGATTGGGATATAGATGTAAGGGCATCCTACTGGGACTCTAGGTAAAAGAAATATAAGAGATGGGGAAATAGAAGGATCCAAAGCGTCCTAGAAACCTACAAGAAGAACATCGTGATGGATGGATCAGGGCCCAGGTGGGTCTGCTTAAACTATTGCGCTGACCAAGGACAATATACCCCTATTCTGATTTAGCCAATGGACAACACATTCTCCTCAGTTGTCTGGATAGCGGGGACTGACTCTAACATGAATTCTGGTGCCCCATATTTGACCACCTCCCCATGGTGGGGAGGCCCGGTGGCACTCAAAGAAAGAATAAGCAGGCTACAAAGATGATACTTGATAGCCTATGACCAAATAGTGGGGGAGGAGGTCCCCCTTGGTCATAGACATACGGCTGGGGAATAAGATGAAAGCAGGAGGGAGGAGGAACAGGAGGATACAAGTGATGAGATAACAACTGAGTTGTAATCTGAATAAATTAATTAAAAATAATAATAACTACACCACCCTCAAACCACAAATCATGAAGGCTTCAACTTTTTAGATAAAAGTAGTTCTTCAATCTACTCTTGGTAAGATTCTACTGTAAAATAAGTATAACAAAAATATTTCTTTATTTTCAAACCAGAAAGTTGTTTTTAAATGGGATTAATGGTATAATGTCAATTCCTTGACCCCAAATGAAAACAAATTCAATGATTAGAAATCAGTGAATCATTTGTGCCAGAATTTTACATTCTAAACAAAATATGCTATCTTGAACTAAATCATGATGTTCATACATGCATGATATTACATATATAATTCATATGTAACATATGAAATGATGAGGGTACTTGAAATTAAAAGAAAATAATTTATAGTCATTGCATGCTTTACATAAAACTATTGTTCCATCTCTCATACTTGCAGATATAGTTTATGAAATGACTTTCAATAAAGTCATTTTAAGTAGCATACAACCTTTCTTCCCCTTGTTATTGACATGGTTAGTTGTCTAAAATGTCATGAAACTTCCCTGCCAATATCACAGCTCAACAAAAATACGTACTGTGGATTTAGGGTATCAGTAACAAGCTGAAAAGATCATAGAGCACTCCTGCCTCAGATGTTCACAGCATAAATGCCAAGAGCTTACAAAGTATCTCCAACTTAAAACTTAATTGTAATTAGCACATACACTGGGTGACACCTAAGATGTTATGATAAAGAAAATGTTCCAGTAGTTTCTTTTGCTTTCTCTCTGAACATATAAGTCATAATGCTGAGCCTGCTTTCCTAGTTTCAAAGCAATCCCAAACATTACTTGTACCTGGTTTTGCTTGCTACAAAGAGAACAACTC
Organism: Acomys russatus; assembly: GCF_903995435.1. Classification (NCBI taxonomy): domain Eukaryota; kingdom Metazoa; phylum Chordata; class Mammalia; order Rodentia; family Muridae; genus Acomys; species Acomys russatus. The sequence goes on along the minus strand of NC_067144.1, from coordinate 26,528,669 downwards.
CAAATAAAGCCTTTGTAGATTTGATCTTTGACCTTTGGCAACAAAAATCATCTATTTCATACCAGAAAGCATTAAAAAATGACCAGAAGAGCTTCAATAGCTTCCTTTGATTATTTGACAAGGTTTGAGGAAAAACAACACAGTAAGAACAAAGAGGGAAAGGACTTCTGGTATTCATCATTGAGCTTCCTGTTTGCACTTCCCAAACTGTATATAAAATCCTCACTTCCTGTAACTCACTTCCTCCAGGACAGTTCTGAACATGCATTCATTGCTCCACAACAGTCTGCACTATTTATACTGGTAACTGTTTTGTATTTAAAGATTTCACCAATATTTTTATATTTCACTGAATGTAAATGCATGTTGATGGATGTTGTGAATTTGGTATATAAAAGAAAAATAATGATGAAAAATGAAAACTTTAAAAACAGAAATAATCTGTGAGCTATATGTGAGCATTTTAGCCAAGACATACATATTATGTGTTATTAGCTCATTGTTACCTAAGATAAATCTTTTTTGTGTGATTCTTTTAGGACTAAACGCTTGTGAAAATACAATTTATCATATATTAATGGTGACAGAATGAGAAAATTACTTCATTGTCTTTTCTTCTGCAAAATACAAAGGTCAAGAAGTAGAGTTGACAAGACCAAAGGCACCAATTAGTAAAACTGTTGCAAAGGACAGAGCCCACAATGTCAGGACAGGTGATGCAACACAGATCTTTACTTCTGAAAAACTACTTTGTCAATCAAGAAATTTCCAAAAGTGACAATTCGATTACACAATAAACAATCTCTTTCCTGTGTGATGAAAAACAATGCTCATGCCAAATACTGCACTAGGAAACATTAATAGGAAGGTATCAGCATGGTCAAATTGGATGTTATCTCTTGCTAACAGAGCTGAGATGCACAGTCTAGCCCAATAGCAAGGTGGTTTCCTGGGTGTCAAATGCCTTTGCTGCTATGTAAAAAGGTCCTTTGTGGGGGGCCGGGGGGGGAACATTTTGAACAAGCAAAGCAGTGTAACATAAAAGACATAATTTCTGAATGTTTTCTTCTCAAATGTTCACTATATTATAGACAATTCAAGTATGTGGCACTTAGACTGCAAATGCTTACATAAATCTCTACCTGTAATATGCATGCACTCTGTGGGCATCCAACTACCACACTTTCTTTGCTTTTTATTCAGACAGATCATTAGCTTTCCCTATGGCATGTTTAGTATTGGGCATGTTTTGCAGTTTCTCTGTCTCTCTTCTCCCTCACGCCAAGCACTTCCTCTAAACTCCCTCCCCTAGAAGGCTCCTTCACAGCACACCTGATCTTTGCTCTCCCACTCCCCTTCCTTAGCACCTTTTATTTCTCAAATCTTTTAAGCATTCCATTAAAAAAAAGATGCGTAAGGAAATCTGAAGGTACAATTTTTTAAATGAAGTTTACATTAATGTAATCAAGGTTCTTTCTGCTTTATCAGATTTTCAGTTTATCTTCCTAGTGCCATACTTATATAATGTTGGAATACTTAAGTCTTCCTAACACATGAATGCGGATTAAAAGGGTGGTTTTTTTTTTTTTTTTTTTTTTTTTTTTTTTTAATCACTGGATACTTCTGTCTCTGCTTTGGGTATTTTAACAGGCTTTCACAATGGACAAGTGTACAGGAGGCTCCCTTCTCTGGTTCTATTAAGTTTTCTTATTCTATAAATGTTTCAAAACTAACTTTTAAAATGTTTTTTAAAAGCAGACTATGATATTTCTATAATTATAAATGGAGAGATACTCAAGGAAATCCCTCTAAAATCGGGAACCAGACAAGGCTGCCCTCTGTCCCCATATCTCTTCAATATAGTTCTTGAAGTTCTGGCCAGGGCAATAAGACATCAAAAGGAGATCAAGGGAATCCAAATGGGAAAGGAAGAAGTCAAATTATCCCTATTTGCAGATGATATGATAGTGTATATAAGTGACCCCCAAAATTCCACCAGGGAACTCCTACAGCTGATAAACACCTTCAGCAAATTGGCAGGATACAAAATAAACTCAAAAAAGTCAGTAGCTTTCCTGTATACAAATGGCAAACAGGCAGAGGAAGAAACTAGGAAAACTACTCTCTTCACGATAGCCACAAACAATATAAAATGTCTATGAGTAACTCTAACACTCTAACCAAGCAAGTGAAGGACTTATTCGAAAAAACTTCAAACCTCTGAAGAAAGAGATTGAAGATGACATCAGAAGATGGAGGGATTTACTTTGTTCGTGGATCGAGAGAATCAACATAGTAAAAATGGCCAACTTACCAAAAGCAATTTACAGATTCAATGCAATCCCTATCAAAATATCTACAAAATATTTTGAAGATATTGAAAGATCAATTCTCAAATTAATATGGAGAAATAAAAAACCCAGAATAGCAAAAACAATCCTATACAATAAAAGATCCTCCAGAGGAATCTCCATACCTGATCTCAAGCTGTACTACAGAGCAACAGTAATTAAAACAGCATGGTACTGGCAAAGCAATAGGCTGGTGGATCAATGGAATCGAATCGAAGACCCAGAGATGAATCCACACACATTTGCTCACTTGATTTTTGACAAAGAAGCCAAATCTATTCAATGGAAAAATGATAGCATCTTCAACAAATGGTGCTGGTCTAACTGATGTCTACATGTAGAAAAATGCAATTAGACCCTTATTTGTCACCATGCACAAAACTCAGGTCCAAGTGGATTAAATACCTCAACTTAAAACCAGAGACATTAATTCAGTTAGAGGAAAAAGTGGGGAAGAGCCTGGGACACATAGGCTTCCTGAACAGTACACCAACAGCCCAGGCCTTAATGTCAACAATTAATAAATGGGACCTCATGAGGCTGAGAAGCTTCTGTAAGGCAGGAGACACTGTCAAGAGAACAAAGCGACAGCCTACAAAATGGGAAAAGATCTTCACCAACCCTTCATCTGACAAAGGTTTAATATCCAAAATATAAAGAACTCAAGAAATTAAACCACAAAACCAAACAACCCAATTGCGAAATGGAGTTTGGAATTTAACAGAGAATTCTCAACAGAGGAGTATCAAATGGCCGAGAAACACTTAAAGAAATGCTCGTCCTCGTCAGTCATCAGAGAAATGCAAATCAAAACGACACTGAGATTCCATCTTACACCCATCAGAATGGCTAAGATCGAAAACTCAAATGACACCACATGCTGGCGAGGATGTGGAGAGAGAGGAACACTCCTTCATTGCTGGTGGGATGCAAACTAGTACAACCACTTTGGAAAGCTACCTGGCGCTTTCTCAGAAAAATGGGAATAGGGCTTCCTCAAGACCCAGCTATCCCACTCTTTGGAATATACCCAGAAAATGCCCTACCACACAACAGGGACATATGCTCAACCATGTTCATAGCTGCTTTATACATAATAGCCAGAACATGGAAACAGCCTAAGTGTCCCTCAGTAGAAGAATGGACTAAGAAACTGTGGTACATTTACACTATGGAATACTACTCAGCTATTAAAAACAAGGAATTCCCGAAATTTGTGGACAAATGGATTGATCTAGAAATTATTATAATGAGTGAGTTCACCCAGAAGCAAAAAGAGACAAATGGTATATACTCACTTATATCAAAACACTAGTCCAAGGGATACGTACCATGAAAAACTTTACTTACCAAAAAAGTGGGTCAGAAGAGAGGACATCCTATTGAGACTCTAGGCGAGAGTAGCATGGAAGAATGGGGAAATAGTAGGACCCACAGGATCCTGGAAACCTACAATAAGAACTTTATAACAGGCAGATCTGGGTCCTGGGGTCCTCCTCAAACTAAGGCACCAGCCAAGGAGATTATAGGCAGTAAGCTTTGAACCCCTACTAGGACCTAGCCGACGAACATGATATTCTCCACCGTTGAGTGGAGAGTGAGATCTGACTCTCACACAAACTCTGGTGCCCCTTTTCTGACCACGTCCCCTGAATGGGGAGGCCTGGCAGCACTCAGAGGAAGGATAGCAAGTTACCAAGAAGAGACTCGATATTCTAAGAGCATATAGAGGCGGAGGAGGTCTCCCTCAATCAGAGACATAGGGGAGGGGATAAGGGGGGAAGTGGGAGGGAGGGAAGAATGGGAGGAAACAGGGGAAGGGCTAACAATCTAGATGTAATATGAATAAATTAATAAAATTAAATAAATAAAGAAAGAAAGAAAGAATAGCTGTTTTTCACAAAAAAAAAGAGAAAAAAAGATTGTGGGTATGGTTAAAATTTCCAAAATTTTGAAGGAAATATATAGATGCAAAGAATCTAAAGATGTGTCCCAATGTTGCCAAAACTATTCAACACAAAGATCAGTCTCACAACTTAAATACTGAATAAGTTTCTCTCTAGTAAGCTAACCTTATGAGTGGAGGAACTGTATGTGATCTTTGCTCTCTGCACAATGAGCTTAAATGGTGAAAATTCCTTGATGCCAGAGATATTACTATGTTGATGCAGCAACAAACAAAACCAGTAATCACAAAGATTTGATACACTCTTATATTTAAAGTACCAATTCTGGTTCTCTGAGTAACATAGGTAGATTTCTGTTCATATATGTGTGTGTACATATATATACTATGATATACAGAAAAGACACACCTTATCCAATTAACTTTGTATCGTGAGATGGTTTATCCTAAATGGAAAAGTTCCTACAAAGGCCTTTGCAACTTCCTATTTTGAGATTTCAGTATTTGCCTATTTATAATGGGTTAAACTTTCACTAAAGTCAGTATCTGGGGTTCATAATATTCATATTGATAAATTATAATGATATACTAATATCCCAACAGAGGTGTCTGTCATTCCAGGTAAGATAAATAATCCTGGCAGAATTAAAACAAATGTTGAGGTGATTATTACTGTGTACATTTCAAAGCAACCATAAGCTTCACAAAATGAATCAAATTCACAATTGCAATTCTCATAAAGTTTATATAAGGACTACTTTGAAAGGTCATCCATCTGTCTCTCTTCAAGGAATAGGAAGAGAAACCAATAATTTGTCCTTGTTTATAAAAATGTGTCTATTTTTGGATTTTTATTTACATTTAAAATGAGCATTTCTTTAACATTTGTCTTAAAACCGTGATGTTTTAGATGATGTACAAGAGTATTTATTACAGGCTTCTATCTTACAAAGGATTTACACTAATCCACGTGTGTCCTAGCTTACCTCTACAACTTCATCTTTCATGGGTATAAGGCACATATGTGCAACAGTCATAGTCAAATGTCAAGAGACTTACACCAGCCCTAACCAATCATCTGAAAACCCATTCGTCTATGACTTTTTTCAAAGTTTTATGTCTCTCTTTCAATAATCTCTTTAACATCTCTTTCTATGGTTAGAAACATTTTGATATTACAACATAATCTTATCATCTGAAAAGCTAGAATATACATCAACTTACCAAACATATTTTAATGATCTCATAATGTTTTATGTAATTTATGATTTTTTGGCCAAAATTTTTAGAAATCTCTGGACACATGCAGCCTGCCAGCTATGGGGTATATAGGCCTGATAGCTTTGATAACAATTGCTGTTGAAAACTGCGATGTCTTGTGGCCTGTCTATCTCTTCTATATAATATATTCACTTAAAATGAATATGTAAGTGTTGGTTTTCTACTTCTGGAATCTAAAGAATATCAGACAATAATGAAACATAGAATATATCAAAATACACAGCAAACAACTCAAAAATTAAACAGAAAAGAGGCCTTATACTATTTAACACATAGCTCTCAATAAATAACAAGCAAAATTCTATCAGTCTGAAATGAAATCTAGCAAAATTATTCTTTAATAGTATTTGAGGTTATTCTGCTAGAAGTTGAAAATGGAGGTAGATATTTAGCTTTCTTTTCTGATAATTTTATTCAGTGTTTTGAAAGATGCAAAGCTTACAGTAAAACAACAATCAATGATATAGTTACAAAATGGAGATCATAAATATAAGCTAAAGAAACAAGTGTTTAAAACAATCCTCTCTTGTTAGCAAAGTGAATAGCATCTTGTGATGTTTTAGTGAAAATATCAAACACTGATTCCAAACCCATTACATTATGCACAAAGTGAGGGAACACTTTTCCCTAAATGAGATGTCTCTATCAAGCACTCCCCTCAGGGCACCGGCAACCACATGAAAGAGGAGGCAGAAGGAGAATTATTAGAGATGAACTGCAAGTATTTTTCATTATGAGATGTCCATGAACCTTTGAGGCCATGGCAAGCTGCTATGATTTGAGTCTTAAATATCCATCATGGGCCTATGTGGCTTGGTCTTCATCTGATGGTGGTGATTTGGGAATGTGGTGGAAAATCGAAGGCACACTTAGTTGGAGGAAGTAGGTAACTGGGGACATGATTTTAAGGATTATTCTAGCCCCTCATCACTTTACTTTTTACTGTCAGATGTCCCCACTACTTTGTTATTCTGCCCAAATACATGGGTCTAAATAACTATGGGCAGAAGTGTCCAAAGCTGTGAGCCAAAATAAGCCTTTCCTTTTTTAGCTATCAGCACACGTACTTTAGTTGTAGTAACAAGAAAAGTAACAAATACAATATTCAGTGGATCGAGCTAATATTAGTATTTTGTGATCTTTTTTCACTATTTCATTGTAAGAATATCTTGTTTGTTAATCAAGATCCAATTAAAATGTTACTTCTGCCAGTTCTATGTGTCCTCTAGATGCAAGCTGAGAGTGTGTTTAATAACATACCTGCACTTAGCGTCCACATTTTTTTTTCTTGGCTTCTTTACCGACTGACAGTCACTGAGGGAAACGCTGATGATTTGCTGTCTTCTAAAAGAATTTTTTGAAATGCATGGCCTCTTTTTCCACTAATTGTTATTCATGTGCATGTGTTTGTGCACACACACTCATATTCCGAAATAGTGAAAAGCCTGTTCAATCAGCATGTTACCTATATGTGTGTTTTCAGGGCTGATCATTTGGCACTGAACGATCAATCTGTGTGCTCTTCCCTGGGGAATTCCACCTCTCACACTCGCACTCCCAGTTTCCCTCAGCTGCCTAAAGAGGGTAAGGAGCGGCATACGGGAGGGTTTGCAGGAAAGAAAGGGAAGAGAGAAATGTTGTTATTATAATATAATCTCAAAAATATATATAAAACTCACAGTCGATATGAATTACTTTGTAGCTGAGAGGACATTAATAGTATTTGACTAAGAAAATAAAATAAAAATACCACTTAAAGTATTGAAATAAACCATGGCTATATCTAAATATATTGCCATTATTTGGCCAAATCCAAATAATACAAATAGCACATATTTATAACATTTTCTTCTCTAATAATCTAGCTAACTTTATCAGAAAATGAAAAACAGTATTAGACATATAACATGACCTGATCTTGGTTAAATAATGATGTGTCTTGGTTTCTACATGGTATCTATTATGCATTCATTATCTCAGCACAGAATATTATAGGAGATGAAGTTTAGCCTGCAGGTTATATAATTATTTATTTCATCTTTTAAGATTTTGTACATTGATGTATATGCATTATGTTATACTTTTCTTTTTTAAGATTATTATGTATACAGTGTTGTGCCTGCATGTGCACCTGCAGGCCAGAAGAGGGCATCAGATCACATTAGAGATGGCTGTGAGCCACCATGTGGTTGCTGGGAATGGAATTCAGGACCTCCAGAAAAGCAGTCAGTGCCCTTAACCTCTGAGCCATCTCTCCAGTCCCATGTTATACTTTTCAACTCTCCACATTTTAAAATCATATCAGGCAGTAGAAAAAGTAAAGCTTTGGAACAACAGTTCTCAGTTCTGGATTCCATGTGTTGAGGAGAATAGGGTGATACATTAAATATTTAATTTCAGCTGAAACATGTAAAAATGGAGGTAACAAGACCCTCCTGGGGATAAGATAGTGATTAAATGAGAAAGTTAATTACTTCATCCACTGCTCAAAACTAATTGTTGGCTTGTCTGAGTCTGTCTCCTCAACTGTAAGAAGAGAAAAACTTCCTTATTTTCAGGATCATCAAAGATCAAAAAAATAAGAGTCAATGCTATAAGAAGAGGTATAGGAGGAAAGATGTTTATTTCAAGTTTACCAAATACAAATAGCCAAAACACTATGAATGTAACACTTATACAATTCCTGATTGTCTCATGGTTCTTCCTGCTGCATGTGGTTTAATTTATTCATGTGTCATAATGTAAAGGTATATGTTAAAAAATGAAAAAAAGAAAATGTATAGTTAAAAAATGTCCAGATCTTAAAAATTATTATAATTATCCCTAAATTTCCAGTATCATTTTTATTTAATATGCAAACATGCACATCCCCACCCATTCTCTTCTATTCCTACTTGAATATTCTCTTCATCAGAAAAAAATAAAAAATAAAAAATATCATTTGTCTTCTCTATTCCACTTCCTTATGTGATGTGAAAGTCCTGGAAATTGCTCTACCTATTAAGTAGCAGATGAATCCTCAAATCTGATGTTAAATCTCATGTTAATAAAAGGACAAATCAAACATATTAAAATTCAGCAAAGAAAACAAAAAATGCTGAGATAACATTTAATATGGATTATTATCTTTTATATGGCTATCCTTTTAAAATAATACTATGAACAGTAGAAGTCAATATTGTAATTTTTATTTTATGAGGGAAATATCTGAGTGCTTCTAAGTATGGTCTGATTTTTTTTTCTTTAAGCTACATACATTGTTTCTTTCTGCTTACCACTATACAAACACTAAATAATATGTAGTGTATACTGTAAGACGACAGGATAAAACATTCTTGCTTGTACTAATTTGTCAGAAAATGCTTTGTGAACTCCAGTGCAGACTGGCCATATTATATAATCTATCATCAAGTGTTCTGCTTATACACATACTCAAAACTAGTCCAACAACTTCTATTATGCCAGTTACTAGCATTGGCAGCCCTTTTGCCCTTCACTGCCTGGAGAATGTCCATCAGAAACAGGGAAGCAAAACTAACTGCCACAATGCACCATTGATATTTGAGCGAGCCTGCCCAAGCAGCTGCAACAACAGGGCAACTCTTCAAAGCTTCAGCATTGAAACCTACAGTTCTGCCTCCTATTCTCTGTCAATGAAAACCCTTATAAGCTACAATCAATTACAAAATAAATCTTTGAGACAAATCCTGTTCTTTCCTCATTTCTCCTCTTCCCTTTCTTCTTTCAATACCAAATGTCCTTGGTTTAAAAAAAGGGGGGGGGGAGTCCACTCCTTCTCTACCTTGTTCTCTGCCTCTCCCTCTCTTAAGTCCTAAAAATTCTCAAGAAGACTCAAGGATGTCTGCTAAACACTTTTGTCTATTAAACCTGTTATGGGTTTTTTGTTTGTTTGTTTGTTGTTGAGTTTTTATTGTGGAGTTCTTATTTAAAATCTTCAAAAGGCACTTGATATTTTGAGCACACTCAGACTCGATTTTTGGCAAAGCATGTGTCTGATTATTGGAGGATAATCTAAATTCTTAACTGCATGCACTGAATTGCATAACTCCACATTTTTAAGCCACAACAAAAGTGCCTTATATTAGTCATAGATGAATAGGTAATGAGCCAGTGAACAGTTTAGAGCATTCCGTGAGAACCTATATACTAAACATGTGAGAATTGTGTATAAAAAATACAAAGTGTATAAATATTAATCAGAATGAAAGGAAGATGTCCTTCATTTAATAAATGCACTAATGTATCAAATAAGATTAAAGATTCTAGCTTTTTATATTTCAGTTTCATAGGTTACTATCTTTTTTCAAGCACAGCTTAATATCTGAAATTGCAGTAACAATTCCTAGATTCCTATACATAACGTTTCACATAAAGCTACGTACCTCACGTGCAGAAGAGGAACCTTTGGCAAATGATATTGCTCTTAATAACACAATGCCAAAATGCCATCAATATCAGCATAGAAATTTATTGCTCCAGATAAATATATACACACTTTCACATATTTCACTGAGTTAGTCTTCTATCTGGCTGGGTGGTAAACAGCAATTTATTTCTCAGAGTTCTGAGGCTGAGCGACTAAGATGGAAACACCAGCATATTTAAGTTGTACTGACTGCCTATTACTGGTTTGCATACAGTCATCTTCTCACTGTGTGCTCAAGTACTCAAAGACAAAAGGAGAATATTCTTCCATAAGAGTATTTAAACCACCACAAGAATCCCACATTCATGACCTAATTACCAGCCCCCAAAAAGCCCATTGTCTAAAACCATGATTTCAACATGTAAAATGTCAAAGGCACAAGTCTCCAGTACATAGCTGTCATCATTCTTAAGCTGAGGACCAGATGTCTAGGTGAGTAAAGGTGCTTGACCTCAAGCCTAATTACCTAAGTTAAATCCTCCAGGCTCTCACAGTGAAGGAGAAAACTGACCCTCACTAGCTGTCCTCTGATTTCCACAGGCATGAGCACCTCTCCCTCCATTCCACAAAAACATAAATGGGTAAATAACTAAAGTATTCTTTATGATTAAGACATTTTTAATAATAATATTTTTATTTTCTTCAATTATACTGTGATTACATCATCTTCCCTTCTCTTTCCTCCCTGCAAATCCTCTGACTCTCCTCCTGGCCCCACTTGGATAACTTAAGCAACATTTCAGTAAGGCATCTTAAACTGCCCCCTTTCTTTTACAGCATCCCACTGCCACGCTGCCACCCAGCAGGTGTCCAATCTCATCAAATGTACCTCCTAACAAAATCTTAAATGTTCTTGGTGTTACTGTTTCATTTCATGCCCTCATCCTGTTTTATCCTGGTAATTTCTGTCTTCTTATTCATAGATTCTAGTATCATCTCTTTATATCCCTTCTTCCAGAATCAAACAATGAAATATCTGTCTCAAAAGTACTGAAAAAAAATTCCTTCCTTTAAATCCATTAGTGGATCCCACCCATTTCTGCCATTTAGTGTGGCACACATAAGACACTTCATGAAAACCTCTTTATATTTCAACATCTTAATCTCTTATGGTTCCATACTCTGTGTTTTATTGAACTAAAAATCAGCCAGAATTTTTTTTAATCTGTAAGGCAGCTGGAAAAATGGTTCAGCAGTACCCAGTACCCACATAAATATTTAAAACCATTAGTAACTCTAGTTCTAAGAGATCTGGTATCACTTCTGGCCTCAGAAGGAACCAGGTACTTTTGCAGTCCATACATACATGCACACAAAATACTCATGTACATAAGTAATTTTTTTCTTTAAACTCTGTTGGGTTTCTATTAACCCTAGATTTTCACCATAAAATAACAATTATATTTTCCCTTCTTTTCAAACAAAAAAAATCAAATGAAAGACAATAGTAAATAAATAGCATTACCCATAAAAACTAAAATTTTACCATAATATTATGCACTTAAGAGTTAATAACATTGTTATATTTTAAGTACTTAATAAGGAGTTCTGCATATCATGTTGGGCAAAGAAATTTCATATGAAGAAGGCAAGTGTCTCCAGTCTTACTTCCATTTTTAAAAAAATCAGAGTTAACAAAAAACAAAAACAAAAATGTAGAGAGCACTGTGCAGATCTTGGAATAGCTAGAGTACCAGGTAGACAGCTGTATGAAACATGAACATATATTACAAAGAAAATATATCCCCCCATGTTGGGGGATAAATCTTAAAAAGCACTATAGTTGTCTTCGTGCTTACAACCTCCATGGAAGTGACTAAAGAACCAAACTGGCCAAAACTTAAATTATCAAATTAAGTAATATGTGTAAGATAGAAAGATAGTACCTGCCAATAAATTATCCCCCCCCCAAAAAATACAAAAAGGCACATCTTGAGAGCAAAATGCTAAAGACCCATATGACTGAAATAATAACACAAAGCAATCAGAAAAATAGCAATAAAATTCATACACTGTAATTCAGTCAGGCAATCTCAAAGAATGATATGGAAAGACAATGTTCCCTTTATCCAGAAGCATTATGACAGCAGCTAAGGATGGAAAGCAACTTTAAGACTACATGGACTTAAATTGCATAGTAGGCAAAAAGGGTCACCAGCAACAAAAAGTACATTATTCAAGAAAACAAGCAGGTGTTACTATTATATTCTAACTATATTATATTGTTGTGCTAACTGGTTTATTTTTAAAGTGTATAGAATAAGTCATCTCTAAGTATTAGACACTTCCTTGGAAAACAGTAAGTAGTTGATAGAGTGTGTCCACTGCTATGCTACCAGAACTGAAGGAACTTTCAAACCAAAGAGCAAAATATCACAGGCACTGACTAAAACACTCCATTCCTTTTATGCCACTGTCACTATCACAGTCATACCAAAGAAGGAACTATCAGCAGTACTGGTATCTCTGATTCTGAAGTCTGAGCTCTTGCCAATGAGAACTACTTTCTCTCTTTCTTTCTTCCTCTTTAATTTTATTTATTTTTATTTTTATTTAAATAATTTATTCAGATTATATCTCCATTGATATCCCCTCACAAATTTCTTGTCGTTTCCGCATCCCTCCCCCTTTCACCCTATGCCCCTACTCTAGACCTGTGACAGAAGGGGACCTCATCCCCCACCATATGATCACAGCCTATCAGATCTCATCTGGGTGCCTGCTTCCCCTTTCTCTGAGTGCCAGTAGGCCTCGCCACCAAGGGGAAGTGGCCAAATAGGGGACACCAGAGTTCACGTCAGAGTCAGTCCCCACACAACTGTGGAGAATGCGCTGTCCATTGGCTAGATCTGAATAAGGGGTCTAGGTTTACTGCATGTACTTTTCTTGGTTGGTACAATAGTTTGTGTAGGCCCACCTGGGTTCAGATCCACCATCCTTAATGGTCTTCTTGTAGGGTTCCATTTGTTGTTCTACTTCCCCATTCTCCCATACCTCTCTCATCTGGAATCCCAATAGCACGTCCCAGCATCTGTCCCAATCCCCCACTGAGTGAAATTCTAAGAGGACACCCCTGTTGGCATAGTATCCAATTATAAGTGAGTATATACCATGTGTATCTTTCTGGGCCTGGGTTAACTCACTCAGGATGATTGTTTCTAGTTCCATCTAGTTCCCTGCAAATTTCAAGATTTTCTTGTGTTTAATAGCTGAGTAGTATTCCACAGTGTAAATGTACCATAGTTTCTTTATCCATTCTTGGACTGGGGGACATCTAGGTTGTTTCCAGATTCTGGCTATCATGAATAAGGCTGCTATGAACATAGTTGAGCAAATGTCCTTGTGTGATAGAGCATCTTTTGGGTATATTCCAAGGAGTGGAATAGCTGGGTCTTGAGGTAGCCCGATTTCCAGTTTTCTGAGAAAGCACCAAATTGATTTCCAAAGTGGTGGTACAAGTTTGCACTTCCACAAGCAATGAAGGAGTGTTCCCCTCTCTCCACATCCTCGCCAGCATGTGCTGTCACTTGAATTTTTGATCTTATCCATTCTGATGGGTGTAAAATGGAATCTCAGAGTCATTTTGATTTGCATTTCTCTGATAACTAAGGATGTTGAGCATTTCTTTAAGTGTTCCTCAGCCATTCGCTATTCCTATGTTGAGAATTCTGTGTTTAGCTCTGAACCCCATTTCTTAGTTGAATTATTCTTCATGATAGCCACAAGTAATATAAAGTATTTAGGTATAACTGTAGCCAAGTAAGTGAAAGACTTATATGAAAAATACTTCAAGTCTCTGAAGAAGAAAATTAAAGATGATATCGGAAGATGGAAAGATCTCCCATGTTTGTGGATCAGGAGAATTAACATAGTAAAAATGGCCATCCAACCAAAAGCAGTTTACAGATTCAATGCAATCCCTATTAAAATACTTACACAATTTTTTAAAGATCTTGAAAGATCAATTCTCAGCTTCATATGGAAAAACAAAAAACCCAGATTAGCTAAAATAATCCTGTACAATAAAAAAATCCTCCAGAGGAATCTCCATCCCTGATCTAAAGCTGTACTGTAGAGCAACAATAATTAAAACAGCATGGTACTGATATAACAATACACTGGTTGATAAATGGAATTGAATCAAAAACCAAGAAATAAATCCACACACATATGGACACTTTATTCTTGACAAAGAAGCCAAATCCATACAATGAAAAAAGGATATCAACAAATGGTGCCGGTCTAATTGTATGTCTACATGTAGAAAAATGCAAGTAGATCCATATTTATTACCATGCACAAAACCAAGTACAAGTGGATTAAAGACTTCATCATAAAACCAGAGACACTAAATATGTTAGAAGAAAAAGTGGGGAAGAACCTAGAACCCATTGGTACAGGAGACAACTTCCTGAACAGAACTTTAACAGCCTAGGCGCTAAGGTCAACAATTAATAAATGGGACCTCATGAGGCTTAGAAGCTTCTGTAAGGCAGAAGACACTGCCAACAGAACAAAGGAACAGCCTACAGACTGGGAAAATATCTTCGCCAACCCTACATCTGACAAAGGGCTAATATCCAAAATTATTTTTACTTTATATATTAACTTTACATGCCAATTGTAGTCCCCTCCTCCTACCCTATCTCCCTTAGCTCCCCCCTTCTCCTCAGAAAAGGGGAGCTCCCCCAACCCACCCCAGCACATCACAATGCATCAGGACTGAGCTCCTCTTCACCCACTGAGGCCAAGCAAGGACGCTCTGTTAGAGCAAAGTGATCATAAAGCATGCAAGAGAGTCCATGTCACAGACAGCACCCTCTCAACTTACTAGGGGACCCACATGAAGACCAAGCTGCCCATCAGTTACTTATATACATAGGAGGCCTAGATCTAGCCTATGCATGCTCTTTGGTTGGTACTTTCATCTTTGTAACTCCCATGGACCTAGGTTAGTTTACGCTGATGGTCTTCTTGTCCCATCCTGGTCCTTCTATCCTTTCCCCCAACTCTTCTACAGGACTCCCCGATCTCCGCCTAATGCTTGGCAGTAAGTCTCAGCATCTGATTCAATCAGCTCCTGGGTATGTCCTCTCAGAGGATGGTTAAGTTTGGCTCCTGTCTGTAAACACAGCACAGTATCATTAATGGCATCAGGGGTTCGCTTTCTCCCATGGGGTAGGACTCAGGTTGGCCCAGGCATTGGTTGGACATTCCCTCAGTCTCTACTCTATTTTTATCTCTGCACATCTTATAGGCAGTGTACAGTTTAAGTGAAATTTTTTTTTAGGTATATTGGTGTTCTCCTCTTCTTAAGAAAGAAACCCAGATGTGAAATTATGTAAAAGATATGTGCCTGCTATCATAAGTAAAGCAAGAAAAACTTAAATCTTTACTCACTCAAAAGCAGGAACATTTAATGTGTATTAATAATAAAACCTGTAACAAACTGACAGCAGAAGCATTGGGAACTGAGCACGTGTCTCCCCCTTGTACTACAATCAGTATTTCACTCAACACACTACTCTAGTTACTAAGCCTTTTCTGTCTATTACCCCACCACACTCCTTACGGCTGGCCCTTTATCTCTTCTTTGTTTATAATGGAGAGAAAACTGTGTAGAGCTTAGTGCTCAGTACTCAGAAACACACTGCAGATGTCTAGGCTTTGTGTATGAAGATGGTACTGTATACGCACACTATAATTAATATAAACTCCCAGTAGCCTGGATATTATTGACAGTTCTCAACTGGACAACACATAGGTAGCCCTATTACTTATATTTCATATGCAACCTGAGGCTTCAGAATTTTCTAAGGAAAAAAATCCAACTTCTTTTTTTTTTTTTTTTTTTTTTTTTTTTTTTTTTTTTGGTTTTTCGAGACAGGGTTTCTCTGTGTAGCCTTGGCCATCCTGGACTCACTTTGTAGACCAGGCTGGCCTCGAACTCACAGCGATCCGCCTGCCTCTGCCTCCCGAGTGCTGGGATTAAAGGCGTGCGCCACCACGCCCGGCTCAAAATCCAACTTCTTATTCTCATAGATCCTGAAAAAAATGGGGACAAGATAAGGTAGGTGGTAGAAAACAGTCAAGAGCTTCACTAATAACCCAAACAGAACTAGTTGTATTTGGTCACTGAAGTGTTTTAATAACAGGAAACAATGATCCAGAATATTACATCTATGGCATTGATGTATAGATTGAAGCAGATGGTCTCAGGGAGTAACAACTGATGATGAATGCCTGGTGACGGCTAACTTCTCTAAGTACCTGAGTCAAGTATTGTTGTGAATGCTTTACATTTCATTTAACTCTCACATACTAAAAACAAAACTCTTACTAGATAAAATTATTTTTATTTCTATTATACACAAAACACTACAAAGACTAAAATAATGTTAATATTTTCAACTCATAAAAAATTTAAATATAAAATAGTGTGCCCATTTATCAACCTTGTGATAAGACAAATGGCAATCACTGATTTTTTGTCTTCTGTGTAGTTTTTCAATTATTCTTCCTACTTAAAATATAGGTCATAGAGATTTCCAGTGTTGGTTTATTTAAAATCAGTACACACAAAGGATACTTGAAAAGCAAGCTAAATAAAGGATCAATCCAGATGTCTTACATTCATCTTTGTAATGTACAACTGCCTTGATAAACTTCCATGTGGTGCTTGAACTCACTAAGACGCTGACTCTAGAAATGGAAATGGGATTACTCCCCGTACTACCACCTTCAGACCCAAGTATATTTTTCTCAGAGTGTTCTCCAAGGCCCCTTGTCTGGGCACTGGCCTGCTGCCCTGTGACAGGAGAACAATAAAACATCCCAAGTGAAAACACTGTGTCCTTGAAAGTAGATGGGAAACCACATCCAATGTCAGTATTGTTTACTGCATCATGTGAGAGAAAGAAACTATACATTCAGCCATCAGATGCTCACACAAAGAAAGAAAGGAAATCTGTCTGACTACCTTCACTTATTCAGGTGGTTTCTGCTGGAAGTTGTGAGCAATAGGCTTGAGGATGTTATATCTTACATGTTGCTGTCGGGTTTTTCAGTTGAAAGCCTCACCCAAGGGGACACCATTCTGCCAAGAATTTTATCAGGAGCTCTACCTAGTTGCCTCAGTTTCCAGTGCATCTCTGCTGGGTGTGTTACATGTTAAATATTTAAGTTTGAAGTTTTGCTATCAAAGCTACTTATCTTTTTAATTTGGCTTACTATATACTTAATTCACTCCTTCAAAATCTAACGTATGGTTATAGTAGATCATTCTCTAGGTACTACAGAATAGTCCCACCCACACTTCAGGCTTTCTTTCACCATTATCTAATCTACACCTGTTTAAAAGACAGTTTATTTCAGTGAATCCCCTTTTAAAACATTTCCAAAAAGATTCAACTGAAATTTCACAAAATCAACAATCTTTTTATTTTTGTACTTATATTTCATTTTGAATAATTAAATTATAATTGCACATTCAACTGGTATAAAGAAACTTTAAAACAAACATAAATCAGTTTGAGTACGCATAACAGTGGTTAAACAAATAAAAATGAACCTTTTCTTCAAAGTATTCTAATGTCCAAAAACAAGAATTGCCTCAAAAGGCTTTTCTTGTATTTTTTTGAGTTTTATTTATTTATTACATGTACATGTACATGTATGCCTGCACACCAGAAGAGGGCCCCAGACCTCATTATAGATGGCTATAAGCCACCATGTGGTTGCTGGGAATTGAACGCAGGACCTCTGGAAGAGCAGACAGTTCTCTTAACCTCTGAGCCACCTCTCCAATTGTAAATATTCCTATTAGAAAGATGATTTCTGAAATAATGTTTATAATTAATAGAAATACCTTTTGTGTAGTGATATCAAAAATTCTACATGTAAAGGTAACACATTCATAGTATCTTTAATTAGAAATTCTAGGAGATTATACCAATTGAAAACTAAAATGACAAAGTTCTACCTCAAACTCAATTATGTATAAGGAAGCATATATTCATGCACACATTAAACATTGATAAATGAAGTTAGGTTTCAAGAAAGAAACATTCTACCTCTCAGGAAAATCCATTAATTATATAAGGGGAAAAGTCTGAATTTAAATTTCAGGTTCAGGCCGGGTGTGGTGGCACACACCTTTAATACCAGCACTTGGGAGGCAGAGGCAAGTGGATCGCTGTGAATTCAAGGCCAGCCTGGTCTACAAAGTGGGTCCAGGACAGCCAAGGCTACACAGGGAAACCCTATCTCAAAAAAAAAAACCAAAAATTAAAAATAAATATAAATAAATAAATAAATTTCAGGTTCAGGCAGTTAGAAGTTATTTGATGTACGATGAGCCATTCTACCTTCTTAAACTATATATAGTCTTACCAGAAAAAGAGAAACAGAGAGCAAGAGACAGACAGACAGACGGCAGTTGTCTCTGCTTCAAGGATATGTGCTTAGAAATATACAAAACAGATTAAAACTATGCAAACTATCAATAATCTTATATACATAGAAATTATGTGCTGAAAAGCCTACTTTATAGTTTGCACACAGAAAGTTATAGTTAGCAGATTTTATTTTAAAATCACAATATTGAAACTTACAAATCTGAGTTTTAAGCTGTGGGTAGCTCATTGATAGGACATGTGCTTATCCTGTGTAAAAGCACAAAAATAAAAACCCTAAATTACTTTCCTACTTACAGTCACATCACTGATAGAGCACAGAACAGGAACAGAGATTTCTTGATTATCAAAAACAAAAACAATGTAGACAGAGGAGTTTGATCCACTAGACAGTTAAAGGAACAAAAGTGTGCAGGATGAATGAATACGCTTCGGACTATAAATAGAGAATGAAGTCTAGATGTTCAGTAGTGTCCTGTAGTAGAGTTGTGCCAATGGCTTTGATGATATTAGGGAAGAAACCAAGAGAATAATCAAAATGCTTCTATTCAACTACACTATACCAAACAGAAACTATTATTGCATGTTATAAAATGTTAGTGCTTTTACAAATAAATTGGAAGCTTAACATAATCATCATGTTTACAATATTCCTTTCTACCTGAGAAATTAACCATAGGTTTGAAAGTTGAGAAAACAATAGGATGGATATCAGTGACATTCAAGTACTTCTCATTGGATTGTTTGGGATACTATTTGCTTCCCCTTTTCTCTGGCCATTAATCCAGCAAGGGAAAGTGATCTAATATAGCAGCATGGCAGGAAGGATGGGCTCTGAGATGGGTCTCTCTATGATAACTATTCTTGTGCATTCAGGCTGCCTATTGAAATTAACAATGCCTGCTGCTGCTGCTGCTGCTGCTGCTGTAGCAGAAGAGGATCATCCAAACTCTGCAATAAAGCACACCACACAAAAAGATGAAAGAGTTCTCATTCCACAGGGTTTAGCTTGCAGGTGGTCATGCATGTCAGAGGGGTGTGCAATGAGGATGACAAACAGGCTTCCAAAGAGAATGGCTGGGGCAGCCAGCCGGACATTTTGAAAACTTAGGGAAGTATTATCTTGAAGCTAAGGCAACAGCCAGTCTTCCTTAGAGCAGAACTTGGGAGAACTGGGTTTTTCAATCTCCAGCAGCACCCAGGCAGGAGTATTCTGAAGATAAATTGGCTTCTTATACAGAATAACACACTACTAAAAACCACCATCTGTGTCTATGGAATAAAAGTAATTCCTTTCATTATCCATAATGGTGCTTATGTTAGACTTATGGGTCACTTTTTAAAGGTTTTCTCACTGATTCAAGTGAACTCTGTCTTGACTACACAGGTCCTTGCAGAAGTTAACTTCATTTATCTTTAGAGTCGTCCCAGGTAGAGGGAAGAGGTAAGCAACACCTGTTCTTTGGGATTGTTGTAAAAGACAGTAGGATAATATTTACCATACTGTATTGATATGAGCACAAATAGTGACTCAATAAATGATAATCACTGTGTAGTTACCTATAAGAGGGTAACAAACAGTTCACACAGGAACTGAAGTGAAACAGTACATAACAAGAAAAATAACACCCTGGATACTATTAGTGATTCAATATTGAATTGTGTATTTCAGGCTAGATCACACTTTAATAGTGTGATCTTTAGTTCAGAAGAGGATGATGGCAAAGTGAAAAAAACTCATTAGATTTTCTTTATTATTTTTTTACACATACATTTATGTTATTACACAAATAGAATAAATTACATACAGCAAGAATAATGACAAAACAATCAGAAATTATAAAAATGTTACACTTATAATGTTTTGGCTATCTGAAATTGGCAACCTTGCTGAAAACATCTTTCCTATCTTGGTCAGTTTAAATTCTGAATGTAAATCAATACATTGGGAGATTTTCCAACATGCTCACCCTACTAGATCCAGTTAACCATCAGAACACAGTTTGTAACTAATAGCTTAACTTTTTAAAAAGCTAATAATCATCTTGTAGATAAATGTTTGGCACTGGAAGGTTCCTGACGCTGTTGCTCTTGATCCTTGCTTACAGCACCTATCAACCTCAGTTCCTCTAGCACCTCTCAACAAAATGGTGGTGAAATGAAGAAAAACTAAGTCTAAAAAGCAAAATGTTCAAATGTATTCAGAAAAGTTCATTTGCACTGCATGTTATATTATGGATACTTTACCCCCAGTTGTACAAAATAAACTTTGAGCCCTTAATCTACTACCAACATAAAAAAGTATACTTTCAAAACAACTTAAAACTAAAGAATAGA
Source organism: Acomys russatus (assembly GCF_903995435.1). Classification (NCBI taxonomy): domain Eukaryota; kingdom Metazoa; phylum Chordata; class Mammalia; order Rodentia; family Muridae; genus Acomys; species Acomys russatus. The sequence goes on along the minus strand of NC_067144.1, from coordinate 26,507,933 downwards.
ATAATTTACAAATATAGTAAAGGGATGATAATGACAGAAATGTGTATGGAGGCAATGGGAGATGGAGGTAAACATTATCCACTTACAACAAAACTCACAATTTCTTTTTCCTTAGAGTTATAAAAAAATTTCAATTTAAAGAAATTTTTGCAAGCATAGTAAAAAATACGATCTTTCTTTATAATACCATATTACTTGTTTTTATTATCATTATTACTATATTAACTTTATTCGTATTTATCTAACATATTACTAATCTTAAGTAACATTTATTGAGAACTTACTGTATTATTTATTTTACCCAACTTGCTAATAGCATTTAATTTGCATTCTATCCTTTAAGCAAAGTTTTAAGTCCATGATATTTTCAAGTGTATGACTACATAATGACTATATATTTACAATAGAGTAAATATCTAGTACTTTTTATTTGGCTTACCAAAAACTTTATGCTTATTTAATAATAAGTCCCCATTTCCTCCTCTCTCCAGGTCAGGAAACTATCCATTCTACTTGTCAATTCAAGTAATCTGGCTATTTTAGATAGCGCATGTAAGTAAGTCCTGCAGTATTTCTCTCTATGATTGGCTATTGTATAAAGTTCTTAGTTTTCAACCATGTTGCTTCATATTAGAAAATTCTCTAATTTTTTAATACTAGATACCATTCCACCACATGTATCTGACACATTTTTTTAGCCATTCCTCTGTAGAACATTTAGGCTGTCTCCATTCTGTGGCTATTGTCAACAGTGCTACATAAAGAGCGTTGATATCTCAGGCAAGTACCTGATTTCAGTAATTTAAATAAACAGCAAACAAGAAAAGGAAAGTATCTGGAAAGAATATATTCCACCTATGAAAAGTCCAAGGGTCATTCTTCACTGGTCAAAGATGAAAATTTTTTCCAAAGATTTTTCATTCTTAGCACTTCTATTCAACAGCCAAAGCAATTAAAAATGAAATAAAATACAGAAACCAGTATCATTTAAATTAGAAAGAAAAGCAAAACTTCCCTGTTTGTAGATATCAAGATCTTATTTAGAGGAAATCTTAAGGAATTCCAGAAAGAAAGACAAAACTGTTTTAGCTAATGAATTTAGTAAACCTTCAGTACACAAAATCAATGATCAAAAACGTTGCCTTTCTAGGTGCTAATAATAACCTCTCTGAAAGGGGAAAAAGGAAAATATTCCCACTTTTAAAAACATAAAAACAGCATCAAAAATGCTTAGGAATGAACAAAAGTGAAAGCCTGGATATTGGAAACTACAAAAACAAAGACCAGAAAAAGTTATAAAAACATATCTAATGGAAAGATATACCTTGTTCATAGACTGGGAGTCTGAATATTATTTACATTATAAATTGCACAAAGTGACCCTCAAAGTTAATTTGACAAACTTGCAATTGATATGGAACATATAATGAATAGCCAAATTAATTCCAGAAAAAGTAAACCTGAAAGCATCATTCTTCTAAACTCAAGTATTTTACAGCAATAGAAATCAAGTTTCATACCAGCATAAAGACTGAGTGCTTATAAATACACCCACACATATTGATTCAACTAATCTTTGATGAGTAAACTAAGAGTATACAATGGGGAAAGGGCTATCTCTGATATAAGTGGTGCTAGGGCTGGGGGAAAGGGCTATCCATACACAATAAAAATGAAATTACATGCATCTGACCCTGTGCACAGCAATCAACTCAACATACATTAAAGAGTTAAGCATAGACATTAAAATATGAAATTCCTAGAAGACTATACAAGTAAGTTTCATCACTCTGATCATAGCAATGATTTCATACGTATGACACTAAAAGCAAGGAGACAAAACAAAAACAAATGAAATTCAATTCTACATAAAAATAAAAAATCTCTACACAGTAAATAAGTGCAATCCTACAGTAAGATAAAATCTCCACACAGCCAAGAAAACAATCAATAGAGTAAAAAGACAACATGTGTAATATGAAAAAAATATTTGTAAAGTAGATATCTGTTAAAAGATTAATATCTAAATTTATACTAGCAAAACAACAACAACAAAGGAGAACATAAACATCAATAACACAATCTTTATAAATGGACTAAACTGGGTTATATGTTTTAAGGTATAAATTTATTACTAAAAAATTCTTACCTTCAAAACAACAGTAAGAAGAAGTATAACCTTTACTTGGTGATTGATTAGGTCATGCAACCTTAGACCTTGAGAAGAGCATTGGGGTATATGGAGAGAGTAAAGAAAAGAGGGAAATTACGTAATTATATTTAATCTCAAAAAATAAAAGGAGTTATTAAAATATCCAATGCCACCAATCCTCATCAGGATAAATTAAACTACAATGAGCTACTGGCAGTTACCAAAAGCCAAGTATATGTAAGGATATAGAAAAGTAAATCCTTTTGTACACTATTATCAGAAGTATGAAATGGTGTAACCATTAAAGAAAACAGTATGGAGGGTCCGCAAATTAACAAGATGAATAAAAGAATTATCAGAAAACACAGCATTTCCACTTCTGGATATTTATTCTAGACAACTGAAACTGGATCCTACAGAGAGCTTACTATGCTGCTTCTCTACATTGTTTGCATCGATAACTGCTGGTCCTCACCACAGGCACTACTTTGAATCTCACTTTGTAGATAAAGAAAATTAAACACAGTCTAAGTAACTTGCATTTCAGAGCAGGGGTTAATATCTGGCACCAAATTCCATGAACATAATACGTTATTTTCCGGTTTGAATTATCCCCAAGATTTTCTAAAACAATTCATCTATATATTCTTACTAGCTGTTCATAGAGAATTACAACCCATAAAAATTCTTTGTGCTTCACAGATCTCTATACTGTTTCTGACAGGAATGAAGGAATGAAGGAGCTAGATGAAGCTGGAGAGAACATTTTCACTCTACACTAAGCCAAAAGTCTGGCAAAAGCGAAGCTATAGACAGAATGTACTCACAGTTCTTTGAAAAAATTATCCTTCATCCCTATAGCTTGTCAGAAATTTTACTCAAAAGCAACTCAGTATTTTATAGGTTCCACTGATGTAATCATATCTCACCTTCAGCTTTTTTCAATATTGTCAAATTTTATGTCACCTTTTTGTCTATTTTTAATGACTACTTAAAATGTTTCAGGGCTAGGGAGATGGATCAAAGAGTGAAATGGTTCCAACGCAAGCACAAAGACCTGAGTCCAATTCTTCCCAAAACGCATGTCAAAAATATGGCATGATGGCATGAGCCTATAATCTCAGCCTTGGCATGGAGGAACATAGAGACAGGAGGATCCCTCAAGTTCAATATTCAATCAGGTGAACATATTGAGTTTCAGGTTCAGTGAGGGAACGCTATCTCAAAGAATATAAGGTGGAAAGTGAGTGAGGAAAGATATCCAGTGTTGAAACTGACTTCACACATGCACATACATGTATACACATATACACACATCTGCAAACATACTTGCACGCACCACATACATAATACTACATACACATAATACACACACACACACACACACACACACACACACACACACTATTTCATGTTCATTCAAAGCATAGAGCAACACTACAAGTAAGAATATATACAGGTGAAAAAATATGTGTGGGCACTGCAAATTAGGAATGGACAGTGGTTATATAAAATAATTAGAACAAAACAACAACTAACAAAGCCCTAACCAACCCCTCACCACCACAAAGATATGGGAATAATATGAACCTTGGAAGTTTAATATATTCTTTTTAAAACAACAGATTATATCAATTGGCCTCAAACATTTTTAAAACAATCCCCATTTTAGTAAATTAGGGGAGAAGCTTGAAAGACTCAGGACTAAAATACCAATTTTCACTTTTTTATCAAGTTAATCAAGATGTCTTGTATAGCAGGCTAGGAAGTATTATTCTTCTTGCATGAATTTATATGTGTTCAATACTTGGCCCCCATGAACTCATTTAAAGGCTACCAAAAATATTATTAAAGGTGCCAAATAATCATAATCAACTTTATTTGTATAATTAATAACTGGTAAATATTTGCACTGTAACAACTGCCTTGACTAGCCACTCAAGGTGATCAAGAAATTTCTTCAACTTACTCTTTCAGAGAGAGGTATGGACTACTATATGCTACGGTCATAATTAAAACAGAAGTAATGAAAATGAAAATTCTGAATCTTTAAACTACAATTGTTTATAAAGAAGTTTATATTTTTCATTTGCTGATCAATTCTCTTGATTTTAAGAACTAACAATTTAATAACATATTAGCTATATTTTAAGAAAAATAATGAAGAGCTGGGAAGTCTTTCACATGAGAACGTGGATTTAATGTTTTGGTTTTAAAGAAAAACAAAACAAAACAAAGGGCATGGTGGCTGGTGATGTGTATACTGAGAATATCAGCACTAGTAGCCAAAGCAGGTGGATCCCTGAGTATCATTGGCCAGCCAACCCAACCTCCTAGGTGAGTTATAACTAAAGAGAGAATCTGTACAAAAAACAAAAGGTGTGCAGTGCCTGAGAAACTGGGGGCTGTCCTCTCTCTGGCACATGCATAAAAATATCATTAATAAGCCATATTACATTTCATTAGTTATTAATGGAAGTTACAGAATGCCTACTATGTGCCAGGGGAAATAGTAGGGATTTTGCCAAATGATATTATTTACCTACCATTATTTCAAAAGTTTTGTTTTCTAACATCTAGTTACCAAATGAGGGGAGCACCTTAGTGCTGATGAAGTAAATATTCATGTTCCTGCCCCTAAGAATTCAAATATTGCTGCTCTAGCTCATTGTGTGATAACATTAGGAAGACAGAGTTTTTGAGACATAGTTAGAATTAGCTGAGATAATGATGGCAATGCCATCATGAATGGGAACTGTGCCCTTACAAAAGAAACCCCAAAGAGCTAGTTTGTTCATTTCTGGCATGAGAACAGACAAGAGAATTCAGCAGTCTCCAAGGCATAAGGGGACCCTCTTTGGAACCTGCCCATGGCAACCACACAGTATTAGACTTCCAGCCTCCAAAATTGTGACATATAAATTTTTGTTGCTTATAAATGACTCAATGGATGGTTATTTATTATAACAATGCAAATGGACATTCAAAATAACCAGCTCATAGTTTCACAAATATTATGTACTATAATCAGTCTTATATCTACCCTGGTACACCAGAAACAAATAATATAATTTTGCAAAGTAGGAAGCCATAAAGTTAACATGTAAAGAACAGTCCCTCTATGTAGAAACACAACGCTAATACAAAATATGATGGGAGAGAAGACCATGCTTAGGATATTAAATATATAACCAGGTAAGTAAATAGAGTTAACAAAAACAGAATATTATATAACTAACTTACTAACAAATTTTTAAATAGATACAAGGAAATCCATAACAATTATAAAGATACAAATTATTAAATAAATGGATAGAAAACTCAGGTTCTGTATATGAGAGCTTACCCTCATAAAGATAATCATTATCACTATGACAAGTCAGGGGCATCTAAAATTATATACAAATTTTTGCAAGGTGTTTTTCTCTTTTCCTCATGTTCTCTGGATGATTCTAGTGTTCATTTGAAATAACAACTGAGTAAGAAAACTCTGAACAGTAAAAGTAATAAGTGGATTGAAGAAGGGAATGAACATCTTAAATCTTAAAACATGGTATAAAGCCACAATCATTACAATTATATGAAAATGGCACATAAGTAAGCTCATGACAAAAACAAATCTAGAAATGTACCTAATTTTATAGGAAATTTACCATAAGATATCATGCAAGTCCTATAAAAGAAAACATCCAACCAAGTCTTTACATAATGAGAATAGGAAAACTATTCCTAATTACACATCTGTGTGATAAGACCCAAGAAAGTCAACTAGACAATACTAAAAGAAAACGCTTTGTTGTGTCAGAATCTATGAGTAAATTTTACCACTGTTGGATAATCAAAGAAATCTCACACTTGTTTGGTAGAACCAATTCTAATACATCCTATTCTTTTTTTAACCCAGGCAAAAATACCATAATATAAAGAGAACTCAGATCCTGAACTGTGTCTGTGTCTGTTACCTAGTTGGAAATCAACTACAATACCCTATATCTCACCTCAGATCAAAAACTTTTTCTTAAATTTCAGAACAAGGTTTATCATCATTCATTATCTCTAAGATTCATATTATAAAATACGTAAGTGATTTCTAAGGACCACAGGGCAACGCCCCTTAAAATGCATTTATATTATCCTATAATTAAAAGTAATAATAATGTACATATATTCCAAAACCCTGTACATAATAATTTCCAAAACAGTGTTGTGAAGAAATAAATACTCTAGTGTTAAAGCCATCTGGGTTTAAGCCAGTCTATCACCTGGCTGTCAGCTGTGTACTATCTGAGTCCATTTTGAGACAGCGTCTTTGCTTACCTTGAAATACTATACTTTACCATAAGAGACAATAAGCCTTTAAAATTTGTAAAGATTATATTTAGGAAAAAAGATATTGAGTGTTTAGTATCTTTCTAAATAAACATTTTGAGAAGCATCATACATGTGACTGAATCCAAATATACCACCGCAAGTGGCAGGATGGTATCATATGCAATAGTTACACTGCTTGAATGGTGCCTCTAGATCCCACAGATAGCATCTACATTTAAAAAATGAAGCTCTGTCTTCACAAGTAGCTTCTGAGAAGAGTTGTTTTGTTTTGTTTTGATCTTGGTTTTGTCTTAAGAGATGCTAAACTGGTGCAGTGGCAAAAGACAGCACAGCCTTGCTGCACAGCAACACTGCCTTACAAATGAAAACCAGCACTATTCCTTATGATCAGGGCTTCACCCATTTATTTGGTTAATCATTCAAATGGCTAAACAGACCTCTAATTTGAAAATAAAAACCAATTGATGCAATCACAAACAAGTTCTAAAATTGCGGTTTATAAAAATTGAAATCTTGTTCTAAGCCAAAACACACACACAGTTACCTTTTCCTAATCAGAGCATTCATTTCTCCTCATTATGATCTCACAAGCACATTAAAATCTTATTAACATTAATTACTTCTGAGCGCCTATGCATGAGCAGTGACAGTTGTGAGCTTGCGCGTGTCTGGATCATATCTACATTTATATACCTTGCTGCACTTTGCTTATAAAACATGTGAAAATATTTCTGCTAACACCAATTAGCTAATTTCACACACACACACACACACACACACACACACACACACACACACACACACACACAGAGTATACTGCTGTTTCACTGAACAACCTATCAGGGATCAGCAAACATATGGACAAATGGACAGGGAAGAACTAGAAACACTTCTTCAATGAGAGAACTGGAATTCATTATATTTGAGCCTTACTTCTTGAGGTGAAAACAAACTGAGAAGGAAAAAACAAAAAGAAAGAAAGAAAAGTAAGGAAAATAGAAAACACTGCATTCGTTATCTACACAGAAAATATTGAGATACTGGAATAGGGCAAAAGCAAAACTTAGAGAAAACGGCAACAGACTTAGGAGCTAGCGGTGTCCATTCCTTACATGTGTCCGTATGGACACACATCCCACACATCTGCACCATGTAAACATGCTTATACTTTGAACAAAACAACATACACTTTACTCTGAGTACAAGATGTGAACAGAAACCCATATACTTTATACTCTGTCTGTCATCACAAGCAAATAAAATTCTTATGTAATACAAATTATTTGTGATCCTATGTATATAATGAACAATAATTACAAGAGTCACTCAACTCTACCAAAGAACCTAATTGTTAATACAGAAGATTGGCTATTATAGACATTCAACAGCATATAATCCTTATCTTTCTGCTTAACACTCTTCTCTCAGCATCCAAATACTTTCATCATATACACATACTCTCCATCAAATAACCGCCCTCCTCATTCTCTATGTCCTTTGTTAGGAAGACTCATCAGTAACATATCTCTGATCATCACAACTACATTTACATTTTCATCTTTGCCCCCAGTGCCTATCTTTCCTCACAGCCTATGTACTTTATTACTAAATCCAGAGCCCTGTCACCATTTATCTATAGCTACATATTCTAACCTGAGTATGATTAACTCCTTATTACTGCTGACAACTATCCAAATCCTGCATTGCTTTCACAAAGGAAACATTTCAGAATTCCTTATATAACATGTCAAGCATCAACAAATTGAGTTTGTTTTCAGTTCACAATAAAATTTTGAGTGAGGAAAAATAGTGTCTCATTGGGTCATAATCCCTATTATTTTTCTGAAAGGAGAAAATAATAGAGCTTAATTTTAAGAATTTTTAACAATTGATTGTATGCAATAAGTTGAGAACATCTAAGAATGAAATAGAGAAAGAGATCATAAGACAGTCAACCATCTACCACAAGTAATGCTTCCATTGATTTCAGCAGCTATAATTTATTCTTTAATTCCAACTGTCTACCTATAGCTCAGCAGTCTCAGTGCCTATATAAAATGAGTAAACAACCTATAGCAATACATGCGTGCCCACTCCAGATGTGCTACATCAGAAATATCTAGGTACTGTGCTGGTCCAGCATAATACACATTAGCAAGAAAATGAAAAGAAACAGATTTTCTTCTGCTCCTTATGAGATAGTATTTAAAATGTATAGTAGTATCAATGTAGAGTTGAAATTGTTATAAAGTGTATGCTAAATTTCATGTAGTGTTTTTCAACACAACATACTTATAACTAAAAATACTCAACAACTTTTCTCTGAGAAACCAAAAACATGCAGGAAAGACCGCTAACCAGTGAAGTGCTTAAAAACTTAATATATATTCAGTAATAGTAAACTAAAGGCAAATGCAATAAAGTAATATTTAAAATGAGTGAAAGTTATTTCAAGTGAATGCCAATTTTTCATAACAAGGTAAAAGTTGTAGTCACTGCATGTATGAAGTTTACGTAAGTTTCATACAGGCAGCAACAATTGTTACAGTGCTACTTACTACTATTTGTACATATTCAAATTTAGCCAGCTCTATCAGGCAGCACCAAGAGTGCTTCCAAACAATAAATAAATAAACCTACATAATCAACAATTTTAAAAAATCTGAAAATGTCATAATAAATAAATGTTGTCATTATTACATAATTGTACTCTATATTGCAAAAACATTTCCTTTTAATGAATGCTTAAATATTAGTTTACAGGTCATCAATACATCAATAGCCAAGTAAAATATGAAACCAAAAAAAGTATTAGGCAAGAGAATCACAGAAAGAATGTCAGGAAATATCTAAGTATACAGTTCAGTGACAAAGAAACTTACTTTAAAAATCAATTTACATTAACACTTTTGGGAACACCTTGCATCACCCACTTAATTATCACAGTTAGGGAAAAGAAGGAGGCAGCACGGGAAATAATTTGAGTTATCAGTTATCAAAAGTACTACAGTTAAATTTTTAGCTCACTGTATTACTCAGAGCTTCCCAGCAACCCACTGACATATGACCAAGACCGACTAGCAGCAAGTAAAAACAAAAATATCTCTCGCCCTCTCTCTCTCCCGCCCTCTCTCTCACTCCACCCCCCCCCCTCTCTCTCACACACACACACACACACACACACACACACACACACACACACACACACAGTAGAACAGGTTGAAACTTCGAACCCACCTTCCCTCTCATACAAGCCACATCCAAAATTAGGTGACCAAATTTCAACATCAAAGGTGCACTTGGCATTTGAACCAGATCTAAGAATAAAAACCACAGTCTTTATTGTCCAATAAAGCTATAAGCTGAGGCTTACTTAACTCTTTCCTGGCGTTTTGGATTCTCTCAAGGACCACTGAAATGGAGACCACATACGAAAGAATAGTCCATCATTTCCAAAACAACGAGCCTCATCCAGATTGCCCTCCAATCCATGAAATCTGAGATGCCTAAGGATTCTTCTTTGTGAAAGCCTTACAAATATATCCAAAGATGGTGAGTCCCATATGGCTCTGATAAATGAAACCCGTTATTGTGAATACGAGGCTCCTCTTTACAACAAAACACTATTGGGTGAATTTGGTACTCATAAAATAAAGCACTAATTGCGTGGCCTAACAACACTGAATCCTCTGCCTAGCAGACATTTTAAGTTGTGCCAAATTGGTTTTGGGATGTGAACAAATATCCTGGAGCCAGACTAGCTCACATGCACTCACCACTCCCTGGAAGGAAGTTGGGCACTCTTGGAAACTACATTAACTCTTTCAGACCATCCGGGGAACCTAACTATCCTGAAGAGAAAGACCCTTTTAAGACAAAAACAAGCCATCCAGCACAATATTAAGCCCCAGTAAAAGGTAAAAGAGCAAAGTCTGACTGAAGCTAAAGCATCCACATTTCATATCAGACAGCATCTACACCCAGTGGATGGTTCCTAGAATGTTTCTTCAACATGTTATTCTCCTTTCCCCATGTGTGCATCGTTTCTAAGACATTAGTAAGAGGTGTGTGCACGCCTAGGAGGAGAGTTCATTTTAAGCTTGATGTGCCACACTGGCCTCTGGCCAAGCAATAGGAAACTTCTGTCTCTTTGGTAACCACTTTCACCTTGTTGTAACAAGAAACCTCTGTTTAGTGGTTTTAGCCACATGAAATGCAATTTCCAAACAAACACCTTTTTCTATGGTCTTTGTATCCTGGTTCATAGAGATGCCTACAAACCTGAAGCTGCATAGTTAACAGCAATTAGTCAGAAACTCCCTCCCTCTCACCCAAATTTGAGTTCATAACTTTTAAAAGAGTGTAAGAAAACGTTTGAACTACTACTTCTAAATTATCCATAAATAACTTCTTGGGAACCCATATTTATTGTTCTAGAGAAATTTAACTAAATAACTTATATGCAGTAGATAAAAGTATATTTATTTATCCCAAGAACACCCAAACTAATTTTATAGTTTGTAGGTCTTCTTAAGGCTGTCAATTTCATCTTTCACTTTGAAAGCTTAATAAAGATGAATTCTAAATGAAAATTGTGAAAAATAAAATTCTTTGAAGATCTTATTTAGTTACTTCTAGTTTAGCTACTTCTAGTTTAAGCATTCTACAATACATACTTACAGAACTACACTTAATCTCCTTCCAATTGGCATGAATTTAAGCGTAGGGTGAGAAGCCTATGCTCCACCTTCAATAAAGCCTCACACCTAACCATCAGCCTCCTCAGACTGACTCTAATGCTGAGATATGAAAACACAACAAACTTGTCAGACGGCCCTACAAAGAAACTAGGTGCTGCTTGCAAATAGGACATATTTGGTGAAATTAAATGCATGCCTGCTTTTGGCCTCAATCAGTTAATTTCAACTCTAAGAATTGAATCTAAGGCTGTGGATGGCTGCAGATACGTCAAGATGAGAGTCATCTTCCTGACCTGCTTCAGGGTTCAGAATAACTCATACATTCACTAATCAAAGCTTAGAGGCCTGGTTAGTCTACTGGGCAGTGTGTAAACCATGTCCACTGTGATGGCATCTCCTCCAAGTTCTTCTCTGCAGTTATTTAGTTAGCTTCTGGTGGACAAACAAAACTCAGGTTTTAGTTTCACTTGGCACACAGGAACTAGTAAAATGGCATTATAACTAAATATAATGATGATGCTCACACACTACAACACCCAAAGATTTTTATAATGTTTATTGTATCAATGAAAAGTTGACAAATATATACCTTCTCAACAGGTAAGACTAGAACCATGATGAAATTTTCCCACAAAGTTCAAGCAGAGGAGATACCTGAGGAAGTTCTGATTAAGGTTTCTACCTAAATCCATATGATGACATCAAAATAATAGAAAACTTTACTCGTTTACTTCAAAACCCTGTGGCCAGCTGTACTGAGGAAGATGTTTTTCAAACCTTATAGTACACGTGCACCACATTTTCCATATTCAGAGCTCTGCCATGAGCACAATCTCTATCTACTCCACATGTTGTTTCTGACTCCATGATTGTTACATATATGATCCAAAATAGAGATGCACATGCATAAAAGGGTACACACGGGCGTTACAGAGCAGCTTGTTCAAAGTGTCTTTCATGCTCAAAATGCACCTGTCAACAAACCTCTAAACCTGAAACTAAGCCAGAATAATGTTTAGATATTACAGCCACAGTAAGAAAAGAAGAAGGCAGAAATGGGGTGCAGAGGTGTTAAGGGGGTCTCTTGATCAACAGAAGAACTGGGCCAACCAATTTTCCCACTGAAGAAGTATCTCTCATACCAGCCATAACATCAGAAACTGCTATGGAACTGTAACTAGTTGTTTTCCCTATTTTAGCTTCTCCTTTTAGCAAGGGTAACAGTTTCATGTATCAATTGCTTCCCACATCCCTATACTGGCTAGAATTCTTTACATTTTATTCTGAGACAAAATCTCACCTATATGCTATCAATAATATCCTACCCACCCACTTAAGTTTTCTGATTCCTGTGTGTTTGCAAAGAAATAAAATTAGCTGTCAAAATTAAAACCTGCAGTGGGCAAGCCATGCTTTGGTTGTAGGAGTGGGAAGGAGTGTGTTATGGTAAAGTGCTTATTTGGCCCCAAAAGAGTCATTGTTAGTATACTACCTCTCATACTAGCTTTTCTGGAATTTTCCTCAGAAAAATGGAGAACTGTTTTAAGATAGACATGCCCTTTAAGCTGGTTTCAAATAAAAATACATTTAGGATATTCAAAGACCTACAGGATTTTCCCTGTGGAGCTTAAATAAATCACAAAGATTTCCAATTCATGCTCTGTTACTAAATTTTACTTTCTACAAAACCAATTTACTTTTATATATGAAAAAAAGAGTAGGTAAACCTTTTAATTTTAAGATCTACCACTTGCTCTTCCCTAGATGCCAATCTAAAAAGAGCTGTAATTAAAACAAAAAAACAAAAAAACAAAAAAAAAAAAAACCCTGTAATTTGAGCAAAGGTCACTCTTAGAAATTCAAATGTAACCCAAATGCCCAAAATTTTTAAATTTTTCTAAGGAAAGGATTACATTAGTAACCCTGTAGATCTGTATATACATATAAACATTCATACATACATACATATGTATAATTTTAATATATAAATTAAGTTGACATTAAAACTTCCCAAACTGTATAAATATCTTAACTTATGAAAACATGGTTATTTTCAAACACACTTGATATATACCAATGTCTTTACATTATGACTACTCTAGTGCACATAGAGTATTACTAAGTCTATAAAAATACATAAACACTACATGTTCAGCAATTTATATGAAGGTACGTGTGAAATATACCAGTTTGTATACTACACTGTATAGTCAAGTTGTCACTTATACAGAGACTTTCTTTTTCAAACATGAATATCTGGAATTATCCATGGTGAGGTATTTTACTTGTTTAAAGCTGCTGATGCACCGGCTCTATTTTTCATGTAAATATACATAATTTACATAAATGTAAATCATTACTTTAAGAATGATAATAATGGCTATGCTATAGAATTTTTATTTATCCTGGAGTACTGTTATAGGTAAGATTTAAATTTTCATTCAAATGATATCCCAAACTTTATGGATTAAAGTAAGAAATTCCTGAATTCATTAAATGTGGCAAGATGGTGTGTTCCCTATAAAGGAAATAAACTTATATCCTACAAAGTTTATTAGTATTTAGTGACTTGTGCTTAACAAAGGTCAGACCAGATTCTAAGGCATACCCTGATTCTGAGGAGAAACTGTGAAGTCACTGATGATTTAATAAGAGCACTAACATTGTTATCAACATTAGATAGAACCAGTATTTAAGTTCTGCCACTTACTAGATATACAATCATGAGTGAGTCACTTAACATTAAAAGCCTAGCTTGCCTTCTCTAGTAGGAAATACCTCATATTGTTGTATAGGGATTACAAAGCCCAAGAGCATGGCTACTTAAGAATTCAGTAATTATAGCTAGTAGGACTATGTAGGCTCCTTTTGAGTATTGGCATTTTATTTCTACCTCCAGCCAGAAATCATTTTCAATGGAAAGGTGAGAATTTCTTTCCATCCACATTATTTAATTAATAAATATTACAGCAAGTGGCTCATACACATTTTGGCTTCCCAAAACTAGATATTACCACCTACCATAATGGGAATTTGATAAAAACTCATTAAATTGGGTGGGGGGTGTGAAGAATGATATAATGTAGTGGAAAAAACACAAACTCTGAATCTTAACTTTGGCTTATACAGCTGTCAACTAACTTCACAATGGGTCCTACACAGGGTTTTTCTTAATCTGAAGCGTGGGCAGAGTATCACTATACACACAGACTTATAAGTAAAGAATAAATTAATTTGTGTGGAAACAATAAGAATTGCCGTTCTTCTTAGGGTTTGGATTGTAAGGCAAGACTGGATTCTTCATACATGACAGTACTGATTCTAGCCTTCTACATGTAAAATATGCTTATATTTAGTTAAGGAAGATGAATTTAGATGCAACAATAAGCATATTGTAACATTACACCTTAAAATTCAAAAAGCAGTGATTCTCAAGGCTTGCAATAAAAATTGATGGAGTAGCTTTTGTAAATACATGTGTCCAAATACTGCTCTACAGGTTCTGAGAAAAGGACCTAGAAATCCATGCGCTTGAAAACTCACCTGCTGACTGTAAAACATCTGTGACTATGTGTGCATGACTAAAACTCAACTGAAACTTTCCTGAAGTATTTGGACCAGCTACAGTACAGGATCCCTGAGTTCCACTGAACATCACTGAGAATGAAGCCTGGATAACTGAATTTTTAAAAACACCTTAGGGTAATTATTATGTACCCTGATGCTTAAAAATCAATGAACTATGATATAATAATTCAATACTGAAAAGAAAACATTTTCCATAATAATTTTTAAATGAGCATCTATACTTAATACCATGATCAAAAATAACTTGTGAATGGTAAGTTTAAAAAGTTATTTAAAGAAACAGTAGTTTTACTCTAAGTATTATAATTATTAGTTATTAAAACAAAATATAAAAAATTAAGAACATCTTTAAAACGCCTGCTGCCACAGCAAAACATTCCAATTAAGAAATGCCAGAAACCAGGGTGTGGTAGTGCATGCCTTTAATCCCAGCACTCTGGAGGCAGAGGTAGGTGGGCTGCTGTGAGTTCAAGGCCATCCTAGTCTACAAAGCAAGTCAAGGACAACCAAGCCTACATACACAGAGACACGCTGTCTCGGGGGAAAAGAAAGAACGAAAGAAAGAAAGAAAGAAAGGCCACAAATGTTAACGTTCTTAAGTTGTGTTTTGCTTCGACTTGGATTTTACTATCTATTCCTTCTTTAATTATAGCAGTAACAGCAAGGACAATCATTAGTGTTTGTAGACGCTCTTACTACTTATAAAAGCTTTACAGACATGAACCCATTTAATCCTCACCATAACCTTGTGAGAGTTTACAGGAAAGGCAATATCTACTATTACTCTTTTAAAAACCATGAAGTCAAACTTAAAAAGTTAAATGAATCATCCAATCCTAAGTTTATTTGTATTTTCCGTGATATATAGACTTAAAACCTAGGTGTAAATTCCATACAAAAACATGTGAAAATTAAAACTTAGCACTGACTTTTAAATGTTATGAATAAAGTTTAAAATGTCATGAAAAAATATGTAGGTAGAAAGTAGTCCATACTTCTATAGCAATACATGTTCATCTTGATCTTTAAATTTAGTCTGCTTTACTTAGTTTCTAGCTAAAAGACATAAAGATAGTGGTAGCCTAACCAACCAAACTAAATATTTAATAAAAAGCAAAATTTTGGAATACTCTTCAGTTATAATAATTTCCTTGCTCATATCAAATTTAACCCCTATAAGAAAAGCTTTCTCTACTAAATCATGAGATAACAAATAGTATTTTCAACAGCAAGCAATTCAAATTTTAGCTATACTAGGAATTTTAAAATTGAGATGCCAATGGTATAAGACTAATGAAAACACAAGAGCGGCCCCTCCAAAACCTCTGAGTTAACACCCCTTCAGATCAGCTGGGCCAGTGCACTGATTTTTTCCACAGGAAACTAATATAGGAGGGTCAAGCATTTCATTCACATTAGCACAGTGAATTTGTTGTGAAGCTGGAATTAGAAACTGAGTGTTGACTACAGTCAACTATAACACATACTCTAGAGGAAGTAATTCCTTATTTTCTTAAGCAAAAGAAGAAGGGGTCATTTTAGTATCAAAGAGAAGTAAAGACAGAAAAGTCAAAAAGTTTTTCCAAAAGAGAAATAATTTAAAAACCATTTATAACATGGGGCAGGGGAGGTGTAGTAAAGTAAGAGTGTGGGGGGAGGGGGAGAAAGGGAGAGAGGAAGAGAGGAAGGGAGGGAGGGAGAGAGGGAGAGAGAGAGAGACAGAGAGAGACACAGAGACAGAGAGACAGAGACAGAGAGAGATAGAGACTAGCCAGTACAAGTATGCATGTGAACCTCAAGTAACTGAGTTATTGATTATTCTGTATGTCACAGAAGGTTCCAAAATGACAGTTAACACATAAGCCTCACCCTCCAACTCAGGGCTTATACTGCCTATGTGCTTAGAAACAATGACAACTGAGTGTGACAAGTGGTATCACAAGAGATGCATATGAAAGTACACGTCAGAATTCAAAGGAAGAAAGTTCTTCCTGTCTGATACACCTAGTTTCAGTTCTACAAGCGGTAAGAACTGGGGGAAATCTCTCTTGTTCATTGTCTTTTCCTGCTCTAAATCTAAGTTAAATACTTCCCTCTTTGCACTCAGCATTTTAAAGAAGTCTTAATATATACTAGGATGAGAGGAGGGAATGCACTGATCCTAAAATTCCCTTGAGTATTAAGAATTCTCAAACACACTGGAACATTTTATAAGGATTTTTGTATCATTACTACAAAATCTAAGCTTAGGACAATTTGTAAATACTTTGTGAATGTCCAGTTTCTTCCTTTTCACTGGTTCATGCATTAGTTACTCTCATAGCAACAGGGACACAAGGTGGCACTGTCGTGCTGGCATACATTTCGGGGGGGGGGCCCTTTCTAAATGGGCAAATTTGAAAGAGGCAAAGGAGTCTATTGCGGCAGTTAAAGCCAGAGTTGTAATACTGGCCTTCCATGTCTGCCAGCATTTACAGGGGCCTAAGGAAGAGCAAATCATGTTGGATTTCATGAATATCACATCATGCTTTAATAGAAGACAACATATTCTCTGATGAGGTCTCCAAAATTCCATGTCCGTGTACATAAAAATGTTCAAAGGCATACAATTCAGCTTTGCCAGTAGGAACTCAGAAGTGAGCTGTTTACCACAGACAAGCTGTGGACATGGAACGCCTCTCCATCTAGTGGCCAGCAGGAAGGAGTGGAGCCAGAGTAGCCATGTTGCACTTAGTTAAAAACTGTCTTTTACCAAACCACCCACATGCAATTAAGTCCTTCTGTCTGACAAAGAAAGAAAGAAAGAAAGAAAGAAAGAAAGAAAGAAGGAAAGAAAAAAAGATTGGTTTATTGCAACCATTGAATCGTTAAATAAGACCAATAATATGTGACATTTACTTACCCTGATAACCACCACCTCAAAATTAAAGTGCTGTGCTTGCCCAGACCACATAGGCTCCTTTTCACTCTTCCACCATTACCAACCCTAACTTCCTCCATACACTTTTAGCTTATAAACAGAAAATATGAAGAGATATGTGTGCAATATAACTACCTAAAACAAAATCACATTAAGACCTAAATATATATATATATACGTGTGTGTGTGTGTGCATGTGTGTGTGTGTGTGTGTCTGTGTGTGTGTGTGTGTATGCTTTACTGTGTTTTACTGTCAAAAAAAAAAAACCTGCAAAACAGAGATTGTGACTTATTTAAAATTACAGAACAAGAAACAGGGCCTCTGGATTTAGCCATTTTAAATCCTATTTTGCATTAATTAATACCACCTGATCCCTGAGGAAGAGCTTTTTGTAGCAAACCATAGGATTTCTCTCAACATACCAAAAAAAAGTTTCTAAACATATGTTCATATGTTTCATTCCCAAATGGAGAGAAGGAAACTATAGTGAGTAGGTCCTAGAATTTCTTCATATTGACATATACTGAGACTATTAAGAGTATAATTTCTTTTCTTAAAACTAAAAGATTGTTTGTATCTATGTAACAATTACAAAACCAAGCACCAAATGGGCAGGGTGCAGGGAAGGATGGGCTATGAAAAACTGGTTTCAAAAAGCCATTATGTAAAACAAAACTTGAATCCATTTTGCCTGCAAAGTTTAGAGGAGGTTTTTATTGTTGTTTTATATAAAATTCTTTGGCTTTATTTTAAGAGAAAATACACACAACCTTGGTGTATCAGCTCACCCACTTTAATTAGCGCATGGCGCTGCTTTGGTGCATCTGTGGAGAAGATTTTGTTAGGAAGACTTCTTACCAAACTAATGAATCTGTTCACCAATATTAAAACCTGCTCACAACTCAAAACCCAAGGATTAAAGCGCAAAAAGAGGACTGATATGAGAGTACTGCCAATGTGAGATCTTTTAAGTACTGCTATGACCTTGTTGTGGTGGCAGCATTAAAAGCTGTCTTGGGTTGGAAGGAGTATTTAGAGCTACCTGAATAAGCAGGATGAAAACATAAGCTGTGGGATTGTGTCAAATGGCTTTTACTAAAGTTGGACACAAAACTGTTTTCTTTCATCCACTCTTTCCACCCCTCAGTCTTACACGATCCCAATTTACTTTTTTGGGGGGGCGGGGGGAACGTTGGAGACAGGGTTTCTTTGTGTAACCTTAGCTGCCCTGGACTCACTTTGTAGACCAGGCTGGCCCGAACTCACAGAGATCTGCCTGCCTCTGCTCCCGCTGCCCCCACCTAGTGCTGGGATTAAAGGCATGTACTACCATGCAGGCTATCTGGATGAGACCTGTTAGGCTGTGGTCAAAGGGTGGAGGCGGAGGTCCCCTTCCGTCAGAAGTCTAGGGGAGAAGAATAGAGTGAAAGAGGGAGGAAGACTGGGAACAAGAAGATACAAGTGAGGGGATTAACAATCGGACGTAATCTGAATAAATTATAATAACAATAAAACAAAAGAAAAAAAGGCATGCACATCCACACCCAGCTTTAGTTTACTTCTTAATCATATCTATTTTTCTCTCTTGCAGAGATGGAATGAGGGAATAAAGGCCACTGCTGTTACTTATACACAAACAAAAAGAACAGTGTTACAAGTATTGTAGTTCTTAGTCCTACTTAAAACCCAAGTGATAAGAATATGTGACCGAGTACATAGAAACATTAATAAGTATGCCCAGAACAGGAGTGTATTTTCTGAACTAAGAGGAATTTTAGGATGTCTGGTGCTTAAAAATAAGCAAATCAACAAGGAATAGTGTAAAGCAATGCTTGTAACACTATTTGCCTAACTTTTACTTAGACAACAACAACAAAAATGATGTCTATATCAGGTGTTTTTATTTAAAAGTACAGTTATACAGTTTTCATATGTGCATATAGGAACCAAAAAGTTATAAACACTGAATAACCATTCTAGTAGTTATTATTTTTTTAAACTAATTTCTAAGTTGTCACACCTATACAAATTGAAAACACTCCTATAATTTTAATCAGTTACATTTCATTTGCTGGAAAGATCAAAGTACAAAATGAATTCACAACAACAAATCACAAATTGATTGTAAATCCATAGGAATCTTTTTTTTTTCCCCCATAGGGTATCTTTAAAGGAGAACTAAGAACAGAAACCCGTGGTAATTTAATAAAAAGAAAAAAACTAAAGCATTCTAGTGTTAATATTTATATGATAAATGTATGGCTCAAAACAAGATTCACAGTGAGTTTGCTTAAAGGCAAAATGATACTATATATAATGTGTAATTATTCCCATTGTATGGTTTTCAGCTTACTGGGCATCATTATATACTTCAAAAACTCCAAACTCTACAGAACACGTGCATTTTAATATCTCTCCTTACATTAGCAGCTTAGTATGAAAAGTTTTCAAAGAAATTCTTAATACTTAACTGCTTAATGTGAAATATGAACATTGAATTTATCGTGTCTGGAGGTACAGAAGTCTTCAATGCCAGTTACTTCTAAATATCAAAACAGGCAAATAGTATGTACTAATCACCACCCTTTCAATCAGCTGCGATGGAAAGCAGGGACATTCCAAATTAATAAAAATGTGCATCTGACAACTATATGAACTGATCAACTTACTGTCCTTGCTCTTTTCCTCAATTCTTACATGGAACTCGGTAGCTAATTGTGTCTGGGTTAAAATGGCTATGCAAGAGCTGCATAGCCTAACAGAACTACTGAACACAGGCCTGGACTTCCAGTTGAGTCTCAAAAGATTCCAGAAAGGCAAACATTCCATGTCCTCAAGCTGATTACTTTCAAGTGAACTGTAGAATCACCAAGGAGCTGGACTAGAAGAAAGGTTACGAAGCCACAATCAAGCATAATTTTCCCTGAGCTAAGTGCAAAACTAGCAGAGTATTTGTCCATGACTACATTACTCTAGGAAGTGACAGAGTCACAGAAAACCCCGCTTTTCCTAAGTGCTCTGAACACCTGCTGTGATGGTTGACACATGCAAGACAGGAGTAACAGGTAGGTGGCACTATTCCTTCCTAGAGCCTCAGAAATTTGCCTCTACTGCTTCTGAAATAGCTCAAAGAGAGTCTTGGTACATTAAATAAATATAGTAAATATCAATATTGATATGTAAATATAGGACATTAACGTAACAAGACAGCAAGAAGCCATACGTTTTCTGACATTTGTAGAATATGCACAGACTTCAGACTTTGGGTCACAAATGAAAAGCACCTTGCTAGTTAAGGGATTACATAAAAAGCAACCAAAATGTCTTATAAAAATGAAAAAAAAAATATTTAAAAGGCCTTAAGCTCTAAGCAAAGTATAGACTTCTTAGTTAAAACTGTGGTACTGGCACATGAATACACAGGCAGATGAAAGGAGTAGGTTAGGAACCCTGAAACAAAATGAAGTATGGACAAAAAACATAGTGAAACCTGCTACTTTGCAAGCTACTTTAAAATTATTTTTTAATGGGGAGAAAAAGCCATTTGCCAGTATACCTTTCACAACTGAGAGTGTCTACAGCCACTACCATAGGACAACCTGTTTCTTTGTGATACCCAATATCTAAAACTTGTTTGTATTTTATACAGCCAAGTAAGTGAAAATTTTCAGATTTTCTCCTCAGTACAGCTAGTTGAGAAAGCTGGTTGGGTTTCATTAGTAAAAGTTAAATAAAGCATATTTGCTATTTAAAAAAAAGTATAATTTACCCATTATCAACAGTTCCTCTCAAGTGGCCACCCTTGCAGCTGAGGAAGGCTGAGACTAGCAGCATTCAAAGAATATCAACAACAGACCTCCCTTTGCCTGAAAGATCACAGTAAGCCTAGGAACCAGATGCTGCTTCCACACACCTTGCCAGACCTCTGAGCAACACGTTGCTCAGGGCCTAAATTTGGCTTCCTATGTGACAACATGACCAGCCCCAACTCAGGGTTGGGCAAGTCCATAAACACATCCACCAATAATTTCTATATTTATAGAAAGCCAGAACATGTGTAGATAATCACACAACTGGTTATTTATATAGTGCCAGATTTTATGAATACAGGAATTTGTTAATTAGCACAAGGACTAATCATTAAAATTCAAAAATAGATAAATAAACAGGAATGCCATTTATTTGTTAACATCAAGGAGAAAGTATGCAGCTGTTTTCCTTTCGGTGAATATAGGCTTCTGTAGAAAAAAAAAAAGAAGGGAAAGTATCTGCAATTTTTGAAACCCTATTGAGTAAGATCCAGGAAATCACACATAGTCTTTCTATTAAAAATAATCATAGTGATTCGCCCCTCAGTTGAAAAAAATTAAAAAGTTTAAATTGGCATGTGCTTAGCATTTGAATCATACTGTTTGACATTCCAGTGTTTGGGTGCTTTTCAAAGAGCCAAAGCTGATTTTCATCGGATAGGAGTTAAAAAGCACACACGTCACTCAATACCAAATTGTTTTAGCTACAGGGCATGGCTAAGCATGAAATAACTGCTTTAGAGCACTTCCTCATGTGGGTGTGTTAGATAACTGTCTGCTCCAACACTAAAACGAAACACACTGTGACCTGACCAAGTCTCGGGACTTAAACAGGAAGATGAGCCCACCACAACCAGCAAGGCTTGTTAATGAATTTTTCTGGCACTCTATAGCTCTCCTGTGATGCAAGCCTTTCAGCTTTCCAAATCCCTGTGCAGCAGAGGGCACTGGCTTGAAGTTTACTTATGCACATTTTACAATGTCCTGCAGTATTTAGGTTGTGACAGTTCCTCCCAGAAAAGGGTGAGATTATTTTTCATACTAAAAATATTTTCAATTTACTGAAGGCCAACCAAGAATTACAATGCAAAAGAAAACACATTCTAAAAATTAAAACCACCACAGAAATGACTAAAATTTTCCTTGCTTTTATCCTTCCTAAGAGGTTAAAAAATCCATTCTCAAAAAAAAAAAAAAAAAAAAAAAAAATCCATTCTCTTTTTAGAGTTACTGCATTTGGTGTTTACTTGTGGTTAATGCAAAAACACAATGTGAAATATTTAAAATTTTATCAGCAATACATCTATGATCCTTTGATTCATATAAATATGAATTATATACATACATGCATAATATTTCCACAAATACATGTGCATATTTAAATGATTGGTCAAAAGATATGTGAAATATTTCTTTTGTCTAAAAGAGCATCTTAGATAATTCTCCCAGGGATGATAACAAAATAACAGGTGCATGAGATAGACGCACTTCTGACCTACTAGTTTGAAACAAGTTTTTGGATCACAGTCTGAAATGGGAAAAATTCTATTCCAAACAGCAATTATGCACAATGTTAATACATACTTCCTAAAGTCTCCTCTAAACTTTCCTTGGACCTTTGATGAAAACAACCTCTGAAAAGACCTGACTGAATATGCTTCATGTTTGTATTGCTCTTGGTCAAGGCTGGCCTTTCCAGCCGAAAAGATAGTGGAGAAAAATAGCTAAATTAAAAGTCTAAACATAAATTTTTTAAAAGAAGGGGTAAGAAAGACTTTTAGTAGCAAAAGTTCACTGCCTCCCATAAGAATGGATTTTAACAACCATTTTCCTAGGTTTGAACCTTGAGAATGTGTTCAGGAGTCTGCTCTAGAGTCCCAGGTGGGTTAAGAATATTGCTTTATGGACTTCTTTGTGTTGTCAGAGAGGCCTAATGGAATTAACGGGGAAAGTCTGCCACTTATAGTAAATAAATAATGTATTACAAAAGGTGATTGTTATTGTCAAAGATCTCTACAGATCAGCACTCACTCCCTATCACAGCTCGTGGATATTCTGAAAACATTTATGTACTGCACTGTCTGACTTAATTTTTATCAGATGAATAAAAGTTTTACTTTCATACATATCTAAATAAAAGTCTACTTTAAAAAGTATACTTAAAAAACTATACTTCAAATGAATCTTATTTAACTATCCCTTGGAATTTTTAAAAAGCACTATTCTAGAAAATTCCTCAACAAAGTAAGCTGGTTTGAAGCATAACTTTTTTCCCACCATGAGAAGAAAAATGAAATAAAAAACACCTCAAATACATATTTGCAATAACAAATACATTATTTATGACCTCAAAAATGTTAAGGAAATACTTACAGTTGTTGCACAAAATGGTCTGATACACTCCATAGCTTCCACTTTGTTAAAAAAAAAAAAAAAAAAAAAAAAGGCCAGCCCCCACTCCTCCTTCCCCAAGCATAAATAACCGGTAACACACTAAAAGTGAACTGTTCCAGGATAAAAACTGCTTGTTAATAAAGTTTGTATTCTTACTAACCACAGCAATATCCATATAAATGCAACAATCCATCTGTAAAATAAAAGTTAGAAAATACTCCAATTTCTATCATAATATGAACTGCCCGATGCACTATTTCTACATGTGTAATAGCAAAAATGGCTACTTGATCCCTGCCCACCCCTCACCTCATGTACAATGTCATCAAATAAACATGCTGGCATAAAGTATGCAACCTGCTCCAAGGATTTAAACTGTAAATATGGACTTCAAACTTCAATGTAAAACAAAGAACAAGAGTCTCACTTTGTTAGTACCCGCACTGGCACTGCAGCTAAAACTCTCTAAAAAAATAACTAACAAAATCTAGTTAGCAATAAGTAAGGACAACATGATATATAGACAGACAGATGGAATTGCATAAACAGACAAGAAAAAGCAAAGAGACAAACATACGGAGTTTGTTTTAAAAGAGTGAAAGATTCTGATTTACTTGTACTTTAGTAAGAAAAATACATTTGTTTGTAATTATTTTTAAACTAATAAAACTGAATCACAAGGTCACACCCGTAATAATTAAGAAAATTAGTAAAGGGTAGGCCTCCTATAGATGTTCCAGTTTTTAAGCTAGCATTAGCTTTGTCAAATTTAAATACAGAAACTAAAATTCAAGAAAGCAAGCATAAAAGCACTGTGAACTAAATAAGATGACAAATACAGGGGGACTGAGGAGGCAGGGTTGTTTTTATGAAAGTTGTCTGCCCCTACCTTCGTCCCCAGCGCTGAGTTTCTCTTCTCATAATCGGTGTCTCCCTGGAAGTACAGTGTGAGTGGTAATGACTGCCTGCCTCCCTAATGAGTCCATTTTCCTGCTCTTGATGTTGTGTATATACACACACTGCAACCTACCTTACAAACCACAGAGACGGGAAGAGAGAGAGAGAGAGCAAGAGAGGGAGGGAAAGGGGGGGCAGAAAGAGAGAGAGAGAAAGACAGAGACAGAGCAAGCAAGCCAGTGAAAGAAAGAGAGAGAGAGAGAAAGAAAAACAGAAAGAAAGAAACAGAGAGAAAGGCACAGACAAAGCCCTCCTACCAGACAGCAGACAGCCCTCCTTCCCCTATCCAGCAAAATACAACTCGTCTACTGCAGCAACAGGTTCAGTATTGCCAGACTAACAGAGTGAAAAAGGTATATTCTCTATAGCATTACTGCTTGCAAATAAACAGTTTAGGAGCAGCTGGCTCCACCTTCTTTATTTATGCTCCATTATGAGGAATGTATTGTTTCAGCTCTGGCACAGAGTACGTGTGTAATTATCATAAATACATTTTTGCATATTAGCAGGAAATGGGGAATTGCATAGCTTATTTGTACAATCTTTCAAATTTATTTTTTGAATGTGAGAAAAATGTCAACAAATGTGCTCTGACAAAAGCCTAGTCATGATTTTAAAGTCAGAGTAGTCTTAAAGGAGACAGTAAGAAACAGACTCCATACAATAGGAAAACTGATCTCAGACAAAATTGCTAACTGCAAAGAAGAAATCTCTGCTCAGTAAATAAACCAAGACCATATACAAAACTGAAAACAAGAACAGAATTAAGTTTAATTAACTTGCTAATAGGTTGCTACCCTAGAAGAAAGGAGACTGGTTTCTTGTTTGAAGCATCCAGCTACACAAACACCACAATGCAATGCAGTCTGTGTGAACAGGTGCAATGCATACAACACATAGTATATACCAGAGAAATAAACCACTAGACGTTTCCATTCAAGCACAACAAGGTTCCATTATGTATGGATCTGAAGCTACAGGAAATAACCCTTCATCGTTTATTAGAAATAAAAGGTAAGAGTGGTGCTTTTAAATAAACCTTCCTTGAAAGAAAAAAAAAATTCTTTATCCTACACCTTTAACCAAATTTTAACACACAATAGGTCCAGGAAAATAGTGCTAATTATATTATTGATCCCAGCACGTGCTCACCATAACCTTTGCCAATTCCCAGGTATCTTTTCTGAAATGGTGATATGTTTTTAGCTGTAGAATGACCAACATCAAAAAACAGGACTGGTTGCAAGCCACTCTTATGATCCCTCACTTTTTAAAAAAACAATTCCTGATGCACCATACTATATCTAAGTACTGTATCTTTGTAGTCACCCATCTTCCTTAATACTATTCTATATAGTTTGACTATGTCATTTGTATGCATTTAAAAATATTTAAATAGAGTAAATGTTTCTAAAATAATTCATACAAAAAATGAAAGCTAAGAGAGTATATTTGATTTATTCCAACACACCAATGACCTTAAATATATTATTTGTAGAAACCATCCTTTTATATGACTTAGCATAATACTGTGCTTCAAAATTCAGAATGTAATCCTTAACTTAACGAAAACAACCTTACTGGACTGAGTAGAGGGATACATAGATCAGCTGACAGAGTGTTTGCCTAGCATGCACGAAGGCCTGGGTTCAATCCCCAACACTTCCTAAAACTAGGCATAGTGTTCTATGTTGAAAATCACACATTTAGAGGAAGTGGAGGCAGATGAAGCAGAAGTTAATGGTAATACCAAGTTTGAGGTCAGCCTACTTATCAGCATACATCTTACCCCTTGCTGTTCTACCTGGTAATTCCATGTTTATCATAAAGCCATAATGGAATCAACACAGAGTAGCTTTTGTAAAAATTAATCCATTACTTAATTAACTAATACATCAATGGTTTAAAAGAGTGAGGCTTGAAACAGATGGACATAAACTTAGTTAACTGAGCATTAACAAAACTAAAAATGGAACACAATGGATCAAAGGTAGGCTTTTCAACACGTAGTGCAAGAACAACAATATGGGAAAAAAATCATCCTAGACACAGACATTAAATACTTTGAAAATAATTGTAAAATTAAAAACCCTAAGAATCCAAAAATATAGGAAGAAATCCTTAAGTAAAACACTAATGATGCATTCAAAGAAAGAAAGATTATTAAACTAAACCATTAAAATCACCATTTTGGGGACATCTATCAAAGAGATAATGGTAAGACATGCCATAGAAGGCTAGGAAATATTTGCCGAAGACGAATCTTATAATAGACATTTATCTAAAATATGAGACGGTGTCTCAAACTCAACAGGAAACCAAGCAACAGAATTAAAAAGTGGGCAAAGAGCTTAACAGGCACCTCATTGAAAAGGAAAAACAAAAGGCAAATAAATAATCAAATGAAAATATGCACAACATATGTCTTCAAAAAAGTGCAAAGCAAAACAATGAGACCTCATTAGAACCCAAAACACTGACAATACCAAATAAAGATGTAAAGCACCTAAAACACTGACAATAACAAATGAAGATTAGAGCAACCAGAACTCTCCTTCACTGATGGCAACAATAGAAAATAGTACAACTATTTGACAGATTCTTGAAAATCTATTTTTCTAAAGCTCTCAGAACTGTTCTATAGGAACAACAGTATAGTTCCCCAAACTTGCAAATAATCAAAATAAACAGTCTTTGGCATATCAAAACAATAGAATTTTCCCAGTACTAGAAAAAAAGGAACCCAAGAAAGATATTCAGGAAATTTAAATGCTTATTAACAATTGAAAGAAGCTAATGTGAAAAGGTTACAATTTACATGATTCCCACTATATGACATCCTGGAAAGTATACATTGGAGATGCAAGTAAAAGAAAAGTAAGAATTCTGGGCTTATGGTGAACATGGGATGAATAAATGAAAAACAGAGGCATTTTCAGGGCTTAAAAAATTACTCTCAGTGAGATCTAAAAGTAACCAGATAGCCGTGATAATATTTTTGTTCAAATCCATAGAATGCACAACATCAAGAGTGAACCTATGGATAAATGTACAGACTAGATTTTGAGTGATAATAATTTCATAAAGAAAATGAAATCACTGTAACAAATACAGCACTTTGTTAAAGGACATTATTTGTAAGCTGAATGAAGGCATTAACATAAGCATGAGAGATAGGGATACATGTAAAATTTGATGTCTTCACTTCAATATTCTACAGGCCTAAGAGTCCTTTAAAAAGTAATACAAACTATTACGGCTAGAGAGGTGTCTCAGCAGTTATTCAGAGGTCCTGAGTTCAATTCCCAGCAACCATATGGTGGCTCACAGCCATCTATAATGTGAACTAATGCCCTCTTCTGGCCTGCAGGTGTATATGCAGGCAGAGCACTGTATACATAATAAATAAAGATTTTTTTTTTTTTTAATGTGTACTGCTCTTGTAGGAAACTAGAATTCAGTCCTGAGGACCCACATCAGACAGCCCACAACTGCTTATTAACTCCTGCGCCAAAGAGATCCTGTGCCTCTGACCTTTCCTCAGCTCACACACGCATATCCTCCCACACACACATACATACACATGATTAAAAAAAAATAAAGTCTATTACTAATCAACGCTAAAAAGCATTGTTTCTGGAGCAGCCATAATGACTCAATGCATAAAGGCACTTTTAAGCGCAAACTTGAAAGTCTGAATTCAATTATTAAAACCCATAATAGGAAAAGAATCAACTCCTGAAAGTTGTCCTCTGATTTCCAAACTTATGCTGTCATACACACAATCACAACATATGTACATACACACACACACACACACACACACACACAAAAAAAAAAAAATAACAACTAAAATAAAAATATTATTTCTGGGCCCACAATGAGTGCTAATTTTTGCATAACCAGAAAAGTAATGTAACTATCCACAGCTTATGTTACCTCATATAATAAAAATTAAATTTAAGGGAAATAATTGGATTTGAAATTTAACAATTACTGTGATAGCCAGTGCTTAAGTACTCGCTATGTATAAGGAACTGTTCTAAGTCATTTTCATTTATTAACTCATTAAATCTTAATAATGACCCTATGAGGTAAGAACTGTTTTTAGGCCATATTTTCAAGATGAAGAAACAAGATTAAGTAATTGCCTGAGCTCACATAATTTAGCAGTAATGGGGTTTGAATCTACCCTGTCTGGTTTAGATCTCATGATTTAAATCTTATGCTTCATTGTTTCCAAATATCTTATGATTGCTAAAGCCTCACCCAGCCATTAGATTCTGTGTTTGTGGGTTAAATTCAGTATACCATGCCCCGCATATCAATACAGCACAAAACTTTAAACACCTGGAGTGCTCAATACATCTGGTTTATGGGTATAGCAATTCTAAAATACATTGTCAGACATTCTTGAATATCATGTAATGATGTACCATCGGTAAAGTGTTTGCACAAGTGTGAGAACATGAGCTCAAATCTTGAAACCCAAGTCAATTTTGTAATACCAATGTTTCTAAGGTAAGATGAGAGGTGGAGATGGGAAAATCCCAAGAAGCTCACAATCCAGCTATCCTCCTATATGCAACAGCAAACGGCGAGTCATTGCCTCAAACAAGATGGAAGATGAAGACCAACAACCAAGATTATCCTCTGGCCGGCACACTTGGCTATTGTGGCATGCACATGCCTACACATATACATACACATCGCATGTGTATATATACAAATATATCATACACCAGAAATAATTTTTAAAGTTGTGTAGTCCAACATTATGTGCTTAATGATACAACCAAGCATTTAAAGAATTAAATAAATAAATAAAACACAATAAAGCATCTCCAACTTTCTATAGTCTGAGAAGAGAATGGAAATATAAGATTCAATTGTAAGAAATTTGAAAGAACAATGAATAAATAGAAGTATGTGACTTCATAAAATCTGTTTCAACTGTGAATTGTTTGAATATATTCTAGACTTTCATACTTGTGACTTACACTTACATAAATAATTTAACCTTGTTCTGATCTTTATGCTTTCACTAAACATATTGTCTGCTTGCTATGTACTGGAAATGAAATGATTTTAAAGTATGATACAGTTCCTGCCCTTGACAATTTCACAGAATAGTAGGAGATGGGCACAGAAACAATCTAGTGAACACGATTAAATAACAATGACTAAATGTGCCATTTTATATAATAATGCCTTAAACCCCTCAATAAGCTAAATATAGGCCTATAAATGTCTAAATTTAAAATATGGCTTATGAAAATCTATCTGTATATACATATAGGGAAGAGGTAGGTTCTCAGATTAAAATTAGAGTTTGTTTGGAGACAGTATGATCTATAAACACACTGTATATACTTTATGTTTATTTCCCAAAATGTCTAGTAAATTCTTTAAGTACACAGTATGCATACATAAATGACTGCGAAAATCAGTGGCAAATATTGCCCTAGAGTATAAAATTCTATCGTTTTCAGTTATATAAATCTTGGTCAGTGTTATATTGATACATAATTACTTCAAAGACTGTGCAGGAATTTTTCAGTTCTTCAAAAGCAAATAAAGCTTGATTTCACCGCTTTATTTATACCAATATCCCAAGTCAGACTTTTCCTGAGCACTGGTATCATTAACATTTTAAGACTATTCCCAAGATTCCCAAATATACCTTTATTGTGAAGAAAAAGAGGAGAATATTAGAGCCCTGTTGCAACCGTTGAAAATATCTGAAGCCCGAGGAAAAGGGTAGAAAAGCCATGTTTAGGATCAGTAAGACAAAATGGTTAATTGCTACACTAAACAGAAGACTTTGTCACTGAAGATACCATCAAGTTAATTCTATGTGTCCTAATTACATAATAATTCTTAATTTTGGTCATCTGGCTAAAATTGTATTCCATTACTTCAAAGAAAAATGAAAAGAGACTGTAGATAAATCACAGTTTTCCAATACTGCCAAATAGTACAGTCTTTTTGTGGGAAGAGAAATAGCTAACTTCAATTACAGTCAACAAATACTTAAGTTTAAAACTAAAGGCACAGAATATAACGTGCGTAACTGGGAATGTCTCTATTATGGCTAGTGGTAGCACTG
This sequence comes from Acomys russatus, assembly GCF_903995435.1. Lineage (NCBI taxonomy): Eukaryota > Metazoa > Chordata > Mammalia > Rodentia > Muridae > Acomys > Acomys russatus. The sequence continues at coordinate 26,476,971 of NC_067144.1, read as the reverse complement.
GATAGTTTTACACGGCTCTCTCCTGCAGTAGACTGAAACCTGGACACACAGCAAATCACTCATTCGCTTCTCTCGTCTGGCACCTGGCAGTGCCACTGACACATAATTGAAAGAAATTCAGTTTTCTTGAATGAGTGAGTGTGTACATGAATGCTGAACCAAAGTCATGGCACACAGGTTTCATAAACAGTACTTAATTACAGACATTAACAAATTTGGGTTCTAAGGATGATGTGAACAGCCTGTAAGTACTATTTTAAAATTTACTAATTCATGATTACACTATATCATTATTTAAGATCTTGTAGACAGACAATAAAATGTTGAATAAAAAAGATAATTGTCCTCTAATAGATTTTTAAATATTTATTTTTTATTGTATGTCTGTCTCTGTCCCACACATGTGCCACAGTGTGTTCATGTGAAGGTCAAAGGACAACTTGAAGGTGTAGGCACTCTTCCAACATGTAGACACAGTTTGTCATTGGGAGCAAGGGCCCTAACCTACTTTAGCCACCTCACAGGCCTCAAGAAGCCTGGAGATCACATCACTAAAGAAGACCCAGCCTGCATTCACATTTGCCTTAGCTATTATTTCCTGTCCTCAAACATGGAAAATGTTCAAGCAGAGTCTGAAGTTGGTCTTTTTGTAGGAGAGGAACGATATATACTGTCTGAGGAAAACACCTTCATAAGTTTGATGGGTTGAAGTACAAGTTGGATAATCTTCTAATGGGATTAAAATGTGCTATGTAAGAAATAAGCAACAATCTGAAGGCAGGAGACAGATGAGAGGAATGAGGAAGACAGGAGAATGGCAGGAGAGATTGAGCAATGAGAAATTCCCAGTTTAAAGATGAATTTTTGTCTCAAGTAAAGTCTAATCTAGAATTCAAAGAGTCTGTTTGTAATGCGAATGCTTTCCTCTCTGAACACTTCTGACAGAGTGTGGATGGTGTCTACAGTCCTACATAGCAGTCTGATGAAGACCAAAAGAATCAAGAGAGAAGTCACTCGCTACAAAAAGCTTTGCAATGTAGATGTGTTAGGGGCTCTCCACACGGACGCTTCTCCTCAAACCTTCCAGGGGTTAAGCACTGGAGTGAACAATTGCTAGGAAACAGTCAATCTTGAGTGAAAGAAATCAAAAGTACCTTTAATGTAGAATGACTCATATATGGAAATGAGTCAATCTCCCTTTTCCAAATAAAGGACAGATCAGACCATCAGGGACAATAACTATAGAAATTATTATAACATTAATACTGTTACTGCCTTATAAGTTTACTTTAACTGATCTGATTATCTTCAGAAAAAGAAAGGAATAAAGTACATTCCCTACAAAAATCAATGAAATGCTAACTCAATGTAATAGAAAAAAACATACTAAGGTCATTTGCAATAATGTCTACCTGGGTCTAGTAAAATGTTTTAGACATATGAACTGAGAAAACTCTTCTTGCTCCCTGCTCAGTCCTCCCTACTGAACAATCTAGGACATAGCTAGCAGCTAGCAGATCTTTAAAGTTTTAACACATATATAATTTATTCATATATACAGCATATAGTAAATATACCAGAAAAGTACAGCAAGTGCATTTTCTTAAAAGAATGAAAACCACATAAAGATATGACAGGCATTTTAACTCAATAGTGTCTGATATCCACTTCTAGGAAGATAGCTTTTAGAATAAAGGTTATCACTGCTATATGCTTTTGACCTGTAATTAGCATCACATTCACTACCTCATTTAATCTCTCCAAGAGCATTATAAGATTAATATCAATGTCCCCATTTTATAGATAAGAAAATGAAGTCTCAAAGAAAGGAGAGAGGTGGGGGCAGGAGGAAGGAAAGAAGGATAGGAGAGAGGAAAAAGAAGGGATGGGGAGAGAGTGAATTTGTATAAAAAGGCTTGACAAAAACACTCCCAAATTTTTTCTCAAACAGCAACTACAGAGATTACAAAGACATTTTAGAGAAAGAACAGTCACAATGGCGAAAGGATTTGAAAGTATGCATGTTTCCTAGGTAGTTTCAATACTTTTCTTACAGGTGTTTAAGGAAGAGCTTACTAAATTTCTCAAAGTGAAATTTTCAGAAAGCATGATGAAACACTGCATATTTACAAGAAAAACTTTCAAAGGGCTGGAGAGATGACTCAGTGGTCAAGATCACTAGATGCACCTCCAGAGAACCAGGTCTAATTTCAGGTACCCATATGGTAGCTCACGGTTGTCATCTGTAACTCTGGTTCCAGGATATCTGATGCCCTTTTCTGGCCTACAAGAGTACCAAGCACATTTGTGGTTCACACACAAGCAAAACATCCATGCACATAAAATAAAGTTTAAAAATACATACATAAACTTCCAAATACTGGGTGGTACAGAACTTGATTAGAATACATAAGGCCCTTGATTCCTTTCCAATAACATAGATAGATAGATAGATAGATAGATAGATAGATAGATAGACAGACAGATAGACAGACAGACAGACAAAAGGTAGGTATAAGAAAATAGATAGATGTAATAGACAAACAGGTAGATAGACAGACAGATACTTTCAAAACAAACATATCATGAGCTAGTTTTCAGAGTTGGAAACAGAAATAACAATCTGTCTAGTGATTATAACGCCGGTTATTGATAGAGTCAGCATAATAGCAACCTGCTAAGTCCTCTGATGTAGCCAGCCACTGTAATGATTCAAACGGGTAAAAATAGTAGTAGTAGTAGTAGCAGCAGCAGCAGCAGCAGCAGCAGCGGTAGTAACAGCAGCAGCAGTAGCAGTAATAATAGTAGTGGTAGTTGTTGTTTGTGCAACAAAATTCATTCAATTCTGACAGTTATGAACTTACAGTCATAGCCTTTTAAAATTATTAAGCTAATATGAAGAGTTTCTGATAAAACAATCTAAATAAAGTTTTGATCATTAACAAATACAGAATAGTTAATTATCATGTTAAGAACATGTGTCAAATGTTTTCACATGAGTCTTATCAAATGAAATTTTGAAAGTACACTAAGTTAAATTTTAATTATGCTAGGTATCCCAAAATTATCATTTTCTTAGTTTTAAGTATTCTGTCAATTAATGTCTCAGTTAAGAGTACTCTATATGAAACATATTTTATGCTTTGCTGATTATCCATAAGTTTAGACTTATCACTTATTTAAATAAGATGCAAGGTTTTATTTTGAACTGATGACATCTTACCACTTATTTGAACCTTCCAAATTGCAAAGAATACTCTCAGCACCCTCTAAATTTGACAAATAACACTAAGCACTGTGACAGCAGTGTTAGCAGCCAATAAGAAAGAAAAGGAACACTGCGAGTAATGAAATCTGGAATCATTATGAAAGGAGCCATGTAAGAGACAGAGAGAGGAAAGAGACAGAGGGAGACAGAGAAACAGATGAGAGAATAGACAGAGAGACAGAGATAGGAGAGAGAGAGAGAGAAGAGAGAGTAGAGAGACAGAAAGAGAGGAGAGACAGAGACAGAGAGACAGAGACAGAGAGAGACAGAGAGAGAGCGAATATATCATTATGAAGTTAATGTTATAAACAATGATCTGGGACTCTAGGGGTATAAAATATTAATAAACAGTAAACCAGGTTAAGTTAACATCTTAATGAGACTCACATGGCTTTTACCTAACAAACTCAAATTTTCCATTCAAGTATCCCTCCACCAATAAATGCCACTGTCTCAATATTTCACTAAGCAATTGATTTGTGCTTTAACAGTTTAATCATGTGTTTATAATATGATAGTAGCCATTATAAAACATTTGATATTATTTAAACATTACCTAATGTAATTTAAGTCAGTTTTTTCCAGTTGCTGCACTTTAGCTATTGCCACTGTTATCTTCTTAAATTTATTGTCTTAATATTTTGTGTATGCATGTAATGACATACATGCTCAAATACTACAATGGACATGTAGAGATAAATAGACATCTTGGGGGAATCAATTCTCTTTCCACCACGTTGGCTACCAGAGAATGAACTCAGGTGGTCAGGCTCAGGAGCAAGGACCTTTATCTACTTAGCCATCTTGGCAGCTTTTTAAGTCATCTGAATAAATATATTGAAACAATGTATCAGTTTTCAGCAGTCTGAGTGACAGCCAAAATGTTTACAGCTGATTAAGCCCTAACCAATATGCACAGCTGGTGAATCCAACCAGTAAGAAATGTTACTCTATGACCTATGAAACTGTTGCTGACTGTTAAGTAAGGGATATAATACCATATGTACTTGCTAATATCAACTCTACCTTTCAGTAACAAACCAAAATCCATTTTAAAAGTAACAAAGCCTAAACTAATACATAATTTCACCAGTGATTTATCTCTCCTATAGTCTAGAATAATCAATTCTCCAATTTTAAAAAACAGTACCCCTACCTGTGAAATCATCTTGAACTTTTGGTTCTTACCTAAAATTAGATTTTGTTACACCTTGTTACATATTTTCTACTAAATTTTAAAGCTTGAAAAACCACCATTCATGGCATCTTATAGGAAGCAGTACGTATGCTAATGACAAATTTATTAGTTAAAATTGCTTACGAATGGGTAGGTCTGGTATCCCTAACATGCTAGCCATGGTGGAACTTGAAAACTACATTTCCCAGAGTGGTTTGCAAGAATAAGGCCTGCTGGCATAATATTAAAAGAGAAAGGTTTTGTTGTTGTTGTTGTTGTTTTGGTTTTTTTCCCCATTTGCTTTTTGGCTCTAGCAGCCTCAACAATGATACCTGATCCACCTCATCAACACAGAACTCTTAGGAGCTAGCATTCAGGGCTGCAAGTGATAGTACCAATGGGAGCACCACTGGAAAGCAGCAGCACCCACAAGTAGCTGCAAAGCCCTGCCCACTTGATACATAACAGAACTCTGGGTTCCTAGGCTCTGCAGACTTATTAGAGGTGCAGCTGCTGCTCAAAAGCACAACTAGTAAACTCTAGGTAGCTACAGCCATGTCTTACTTTAGCTGAGGAAATTCATGTTAAGTAAAATTGCCGCCTTTCTTGCCCACCAGTCTTCTTGAATTTCTTGTTTGTTTTCTCATTGAACCTCGAGCTCACTGCCTCTGTAAGGCTGGCTGTCCTCAAGTTTGACAGATGCATCTGTTCACTTCCCTAGCTGTTCTGCCCAGCTTTTTTACATGAGTGCTGATGATTCAAACTCATTTTGGCAACTCTGCAACACTCTACCCTCTCCTCGTCTCTCCAACAGACCAGCAAATGAATTCAATGATTTAAGTCCCTCCATTCTAAGTTATTTAAACTGGTCTAGTGGCATTGATTAATAGAAGCCCACACCCTAGTACACTCAGTTATTGATACATTCTACAAACATGTACTATGGTATTCTATACATTATACAGGTATTGATACATTCTACACACATGTACTATGGTATTCTATACATTATACAGTAGCAATGGGCAGGACTAAGCATTTAACTTTAAAATTGAGTAACAATTCAGATTTTTAACTTTTTTGTTTTCTTTTTATTATTTAATTAATTTATTCAGATTACAACTCAACTGTCATCCCATCACTATCAATAGTTCTTAAATATTTTCCTCCACTAGAAACAATAAAACAGAAATTAGATTTGAATAATGTGTCATCTGTTGCATCTTGGCTTGGTTCTACATATTGTGAAATAGTTGTTAGGAAGATGGTATCATGTGAAATTAACTGTAATCATTAACATGGGAGAGACTGCAGAGGAAGCCTCACAAATCAGCAGACCAAATAGAAAAAGAGTGGCTTTAGCAGTGCTTACTTATTCACATTGCTTAGTTTCCAAGCACAGCCACCAATTACCGTATTTTCTGGTGTATAAGGTGACCCCCAACTTTAACTTTTCCAGTTATAATATAGAGTTTAGAACATACTTACTGTATAAGACTACCCCTCTTCCAACGCACACCCTGTGCAGCAGACTCGGTTGCAAACTCTACATTAAAGTTATATTAAAATTGGGCGTTGTCTTATATGCCAGAAAATATAGTGTATATCTTGTATATGAATACTTTATTGAAATAAGGATGGTAGAGCTCTATATTTCTTGATGTCAGTAAGTCTTATAGTGTGAGATGTACTTCAAGTTTTTTAAACAAAATTTTAAAACATATTAAAGAGTATTTTCAAGACTTTAACGCAAGTTATAAAATTTTGTCCTAACTATATATAAAACTATGCAGATGTGTTTTGTATACATTTTAAATAGACACAGAAACTACTTTTACAAGTATGTTGGTTTTGGCAACAAAATCTCATGACAATAAAAGTAATAATAATCCTTCAAAATGAAATATTGTCTCTATACCATGGGTCTTTCAAATATCAATCACTTTCATGATCATTAGTGCTAATTCTTTTAAAACATAGAACAAGTATATTTCTTCCTAAAATGTATGACAGAGAGGTCAGTACAGGCATTACAAAAAGTACAATCATCACAGAACATGTGTCACCCTGTGAAAGAAAAATGCACGATTGTCATAAGTTTAATAGTTTCTCTATTTTTGCCACTGAATAACTGGTACATCTGAAAATGTTCAAATGAAACTCATGAGCAGTCTCCATGTTCCTACAAGGTTTCACAGTGGCTCTAAAGAAGTATTACTTTATTTACATACTTGGTGATGTATTTTCTTCTTTAGGTAAAGCTTTAATTACAAAAATAAATTAACTATACTAATGACATCCTCCAGCACTTAGGTAAACTTTTAACTACAATACTTTTGAAAAAATTAGCTTGTCTACAAATGAATCAATTCAGATGTCAGCTGAAACCTGACCTAAAAACAATTTTTCTACTTGCCAAACAAACCTTTCCGACATATTAATTATATTACTATGTAACTGTTTAGGGCAGATGTAAATGTTGCTTTTATTCCCTCAGATGAAGGTATGAGATGAGAGCCATACTCAAGCTGTCGGAATACACAGCTTGGGATGAGCCTTGAGCATTTCTTTCGCTGCTCTAACTATCCCTAGGCCTAGGCCCAGATGCTTCTAACCTTCACACAATCTAATTTTCTGCAAACCCAAACCTGGAAGGTTTCCGCTTCCAGCCTCCATCTGCTAGGCTAGGCCTAGAATGTTTCAACCTCCAAGACTCACTGCTGAATAAGCTCACCCCTTTCTGAATTCTCGCTGACTAGATCAACTCAGCTGTTCTGGCCCAAACTCTTCTCCAAGCTGACTGACTCAACCGTGCTTCTCTCCTGGCTTCTGACTAAATTGCTCTGCTTGGCCTCAAACTAACTCTGACGATATTTTCAAATCTTCTGGCTCATTCTAAAAATTGTCCCGGTAAAATTGTCACACACACACACTATCCCACTACTACACTCTCCTCTTCCTCCTACCACTACTTCCACTATTCCTTTTTCTCTTCCTGTGATGTTCTCATGAGAGTTGGACACTTCCTATTTCTGACTCACTCTGTTAAATATTTCTGATTCCTCACTTTGTCTGTCCCTCAATTAGATGTTAGCTTCACACATGGCTGCTTCCTTCTATAAACTAATCTTACTTTTATTTTCGGGGATTAAAAGTGTGTACTAAGGGTGTGTCTGTATTTCAGCCAGTTCACACAGACAGACCTAGAAAGTCTTTAGATGTGATCCCTTTCCAGAGCAGCCATGTATCTGGATTAAAAATCCTCTACAGTGTTGATACATAAAAAAACATTTCTTGAAAGTTACAAAGAAATAGAGATTGGAATTGATGCAGAAAGAATACTTGTTGAATATTACAAGGAAATGAGAAATTAAATGTATGAAAATTTAAAAATGCATTAGGACAAATGGAGCTGGTACTTTCCACGACTATCTTATTCACAAAACCTCCTGTAACCAACATGTCTTTAAAAAGTACAATGTTTTGCAGGCACTGTGTTCTAAATAATTATTAAAGTGTAAGGTGTCACTACAGATGTTGTTTATTACCCATAAAAATTACAGCAACTAGATGGACAGGAGTAATTAATTAAGTACACAGACATCACAAAACATGTCACAGCTTTTCTCTATATTCTGCATTGTATCTTTCCAGGAAGACAGACAGCACTCTCCAGACCTTCTGATAATGAAGCACCCCATGGCTATTTATACAACTTGTACTCTACCTTCACTCAGACCTCAGATAAGAAACGTCTCCATGATGGCTATTATTGAGACAGTTTCTGTATAAAGTAGAGAATTCATCAACTGACCTGGAATCAATTGGCTATTCTAAAAATGAAATGAAATACACTATGAAGCCTACCATCTGTTTTACTAAACTTAAAAAGTTTAATTTTATGAAGAATTATTTTACTTTGGAAACACATTATAAGCCAGTAATACTCTTCAAGAAACCTCAGGTAGAGAAAACCTAGTTTGTGATGTGTAAATATTTAGGTATGCGATCATATCTGTTCATTCGTGTTTTTCATGTGACTCATAGCACTTTTATAAGGAAGAAGTAGGTATATCAACATGAAATGTTTAGAAATAAAGGGAAGAATAGTAAGTGTATGCATGATGGTATTTGGCTGAGGCCCTGCAAGATGAGCTTTCATCATTGCCATAAGTGTTCAGGCACACACACTCCATCCTCACATACACGGGAAGCAGAGCAAATCTACAAACCCAAAATGGTCTTAAAGTCAAGCAAGCCAGAATCTGACTCAGGCATCTACACGTGCTAGTTGTGAGTAAAATACGTTAACATTTTCTTTTATTTTTGGTTTCTTCATGCTACTAAATAAGAATAAACAAACCGTTTACTTCATGACAAAAGTCATAAAATAATAATCCTTTTTCTTCATAATTTGGAAATTCCCAAATTTTATTGTATTATGGACTTCTTCTAACTAGTAGTTACTCGTATCAATACTTTATAATTATCTATCACATAACAACTTTGAAAGTTCTTCACAAAACTATTACAGCTATATGTGAGCTGGACATGTTGACACATACCTGTCAGCCCAGCGTTTGGCAGATAAGGATGGGAATACTCTGAGTTCAATGTCAAGGCTTCAATAGTGAGTTCAAGACTAGCCTGAGCTACAACCCCATCTCCAGAACAAAACAAAACTAATCAAAAAAATTTAAAATAATCCTTTATCCTAATTCTTACTAACTTCTCTGAAGTTATTTGCCACTATTTAACTTTATATTATTTTATGTGTATGGGTACTTGTCTGCATATATCTGTGTGCCACTTGCCTGATAATTATGAAGGCTTTAACAGGGCATCAGATCTCCCTGGAACCGATGTTATAAATGGCTGTGAGTTGCCATGTGGGTGTTAGGTCCTCGGGAAGTATTGCCATAGCCCTAAACCACTGAGCTTTCTCTCTAATCTCCCAAATATTTTTATGAAAGAATTTAACTTAAGTGAAAATAATTTTTATAAGATTTTCCAAATAAAAAGCTGTAAATCTAAACATTGATATGTCATCTAGTATACACATCATTCCATCAAACATGCTTCCTAATTATAAAATAAAATAAAATAAATTCTATAGGCTCAGTGGGTAAAGTACTTTCTACTAAACCTAATCATCTGAGTTAGATCCCTGGAACCCATGATGGGAAGAGAACCAAAGAGCTGTACTCTAATCTAACCTCCACACCTGCACTATCACACACATATGCCAATACACACACACACACACACACACACACACACACACACACACTCACACACACACACACTAAATAAATATATATGTAATGTACTAAGATAGATAAACCTAGCCAGAATAAAAAAAAATAATATAAGAAATATGTTTAAGCTATTTACATAGTATCCAAGTTTGCTTTCTGTTGCTGTGACTGGGGAGAAGGGGGTTGCAGTCCAACACTGAAAAAAAAAAAAAAAAAAAAAAAACAAGGCAAGGACTCAAGAGAAGAACATGAAGGCAAGAACTAAATCAGTGCAGCATGAGAGATAGCTGCTTACTGCCTTGCTCCCCATAGCTTGTTCAGTCTGCTTTCTTATTCAAGCCAGGACCACCTGCCCAGTGGTCATCCACCTACAGTGTACTACATACGTCTCATCAATCATGAACCTCATGAAAATGCTCCTTAGACACACCCACATCCCAACAATGGAGGCAGTTCCTCAACTGAGGTTCCCTTTAAGGTGTCTCTAGATCATGTGTCAAGTTGGCAAAAACTAACAACATACCTAGGCTTAGAGTATCTTAAAATTTTAAATAATTGTCCAAAGTGGTTGCAGGTTCTAAGAATTTACTTGGTGCAAAATATAACTGCCTCAAAAGCAAAACAAGAAAAATATAGCCTTTCTTTAAAGATTATAAAGATTAATTTCATCAAGTTTAAAATTAAAAAATCACTATTTTGCCAAATATCAATAACTACCTATATGAAGAACAATTTATACCATGTATTTTAAACATGAGGATATCCAAGCCTAAGTTTATTTTTACGGCCCATGTGGTCCATCTTTTTATGTGCTTAAGAAAGCTTTCCCCTTTTTAGGTACTGGAATTTTAAATTAGAATATAAAGTAAATAATATCAAATTCTTTTTAAAAATATTTATAAAGCTACATTTTTTTGGACCTTGGAGAATTCTTCTGAGCTTTTAGAATCTCATTTTAGTTTCTAGTCATTTCAGTCTAAATGGTGGAGACAGAGACTATTGTAATTGGTTATAGAGCTAATGTAAGTTTATCTAAAACATATAGATTCAAAAGAAAAAAATATATATATAAGCTACTGTTAATTTTCTCAACTTTCATCATGAAAAAATAGTAAAAAACTGTCAGAAATAAAAGAGACAAATTTATAACAGGGCAGGGGACTTTAGAGTGAAATCACTAGTGAAGCCCAGCTGAATTTTAAAGCGTGCAATTAACTATAAACAGGTGCTTCTTCTCATATTTGGGCCCTTATTAGTAACTTCTGAATGCAAAAAAAAAAATGATGGATGGAAATTATCTTCTCCATATTCTCCAGCAAATGTTTGGAAGTCTCTTGCTCACGTCTTTTAAAAAAGATTTATTTATCTACGTGTATGTGTGTTTGCATGAGTATATGTATGTGCAAGAAAAGGTGGAACTGTAGTTACAGGCCATTGTGAGCTACCCCATGTGGGTCCTGGGAAACACACCCTGGTTTTCTGGGATAGCAAGTGTTCTTAGCAACTGAGTCATCGATCCAGCCTTCACAATTCTTTTTTAAATGAAAAAATTCTCAATCAAAATTATCCTTTCTCATATTTCATGAAAATCAAGCCAAATTATTATTCTATGCAGTCCTATATGACTTCCTTGGCTCTCCATAAATTTTAATTCTGTCAAAAGACATAATCGGCCTTCCATGCCTTTTTGTGTTGTTGTTTCTCCATAAAATCTGTGTTTCTTTTCTTCCAATGAGTACTACCCATTAACATTTCCTGTGCATTGATCTTCTTTACTTTTGACCACATGCCTAAAATAACTACACATTCCAGTTAATATATATCTATATCATATACGTAACTGCACTGCTATTGACTATGTCTCTAAAGCATTACTTTATTAAATACCTGAGTGCCCCCTGACTCTTGTCCTTTCCTAATCCTAACCTTACCATGGGCTTGTGTTCACAAAGCTAGATCACTTACCATATACTGCCATCCCTCCAAGTTCTGCCTCCTCTGATATCCAATTTCAAACACCCACCTACTCTTAAATTGATATATCAAAGGGTCAAAACCCAGTAATTTACCTTAATACTCCAATCACTAAAAATAGGTATGATTTTCCCTAAAATCCTATGGTTGTTCCATTCCAAACGGTCTACATTATGTGGTAGTACTGCACATCACAGCATAATACTCGCCTTTCATTGGCATCTAGTCCCGGTTGGTGAAGGTTTTTTCCTCTTATTCCTCAAATTTCCATTCTCCTAAGACACCTAACCAGCCAAAGGAGAAACGCTTAAACATTTGTTATAGATCAGCTCCTTGCGATCATCACTTAAAACCTTTGCAGGCACCCATTTTTAGTAAAACCCAGAGACCCTTTCCTCTAGCATAAGTAGCTAAACCATAACTATTGAGAGCAACAGATTAGAAAGAAACTAGTAAGTGACTTAGGAATAAAGTAGTGTTTATCTATCTGACCATACAATTTATTTTAAAAATCAAAATAGACACGCGGAATAGAAAACAAAAGAAGTAAGTATTTTAAAAACACAAAAGGATTAAGAACAGAAGCAGATTAAATTGTCAGAGTGTGTTTCATTACAAGAAGTAGTAAACAGAATACTTGTCAATTCTAACAAATATAGTGTTATACAAGCTCTGGACACCTGAAAAGAAAAAGGAGCAAATGAGTGAGAGAAGTTCCACTAGCTAAAACTAAATATCAACCAGGATCCAATCCATGTCATATATATAATCCATCCAGGAACCATCTATTCAACCTACAATGTCCAAGGCAACCTACAGATTTCTTCAGTGTTACGAGCTATTTCTTTTTCTATTTCTTTTCAAAATTAGCTCTGGTGTTAAAGATCAAAATCATTTTGATTCCCTACAATAAACATATCTGGTACTGGGACTAGATGGAGGAAAAGCTAAAGTCAACAGCTATCATTGACTTAGTTTTATTTAAGAGTAACTGAGATATTCATAAGCCATTGCTGCTTAGCACTATAAGCATATATGCATATAAGCATCTGAACATACATAAGGAACCAAGCTACTCTTGGCCTTCTTCATCTTTAAAATGAGTACAGCATTAACTCAGAGACCTACAAAACAAATGATGGTATTTTTACCATTTAAACATTGTCACGTACCAACAAGAACTAAAGTTTATACTACTAATCAGATTTATAATAATGATCCAAAGATGGTTATGATCCAATTCAATAGCTTACCCTAAGATTAATAAGTAACTGCTTAATTAATATACACATATAGTATATAAGAAATTATGATATAAACTTGAAATCAGGATAAATAGGTTGAATTTAGTTTTCCAGTTGAATAGTTTGAGTACGATGATATTGATATTACATTTTTGTTATTGATTTTAGCTTTTAATTCTAAGAGACAGACATCATCAAAGAAGAACCCAAATTAAGCAGTTGCTTTGAACAAATTTCAGATATTAAAATACATTCATTGACAACTAAGCTTTATGTATATGCATATAAGTTTTATGTCTATGTATGTATGTGTGTGCATATATGTGTGTTTTTAAAAACCACCATTTATTTAATGCAGTGACAAAATACTGGCATTCAAGGCATAAGGCAAACTCACTAAGGAAGAGATAAGAGCATACAACAAATGTAGCAATGTGTTTCCCTTTAAAAAACTATTTTAATTTCATTTCTACATAATGTACAGAAATCATCTTTGTGGGACAACTTATTAAAACATGGAAAGAGATTAGGTATGATGCTAAAGGCTGTTAAAAGACCAGATACAAATCAAAAGATAGAAGGGTACATAGAACATATAAAGAACTTACACAAGTCAATAAGAAATAGCCATATTTTAAAAACAGCTAAACATATGAACAATCATTTCTGGAGTGAGGGGCAAAAACAAAAATATGGTCATAGCATAACTGGTAAATACAAATTTTTAATCAAGACCAAACTGGGATATGTTCTATTCATGTAAGTGTAGAAGTTTAAATCTGACAGTATTGTAAGATAAAAGGAACAAAAATGAATAAGAATGTGATACGTACCACTAGAAGTAATACAAATGAGTGGCATGACTTCAGCAAAGCAATATGACAACCACTTGTAATAATCGAACATTTACACACCTAAGACAGTAACTCCAGTCTTAGCGCATAACAAAAAATGACTTGAAAATGTCAATAATCAACAGCTCAAACACTCAAGAGCAAGACAGGTGATAAATATACTGTGATTCAGCTACACATTTTATGTATAAGTGAAAGTGAACTCAAGAGTTACAATCATGCATAATGTAGGGCTATCTTAGCAATTAAATGCTTAGCAAAACAAATACAGCATGATATTAAGGTTTTACCTAGTCACACATTTGCAAGTGGTAATTATAAAATTTTACTTTTAAAAAGATGGCAGACAGCCAGGTTGTGGTGAAGCTTGCCTTTAATCCTAGCACTCAGGAGGCAGAGGCAGGAGGATCTCTGTGAGTTCAGGGCCAGCCTGTTCTACACAGCAAGTTCCAGGACAGCCAGGACTGCACAGAGAAACTCTGTCTCAAAAAAAAAAAAAAAAAAAAAAAAAAAAAAAAAAACACAAAAAAAAAAAGAGAAAAGAAAAAAGAAAAAAAGATGGCAAATAAATAAACACAAATTTTAGGATGTTGGTCATTAAGCCAAGTATGATGTTACATTTAGTGGGGCTCAGGTAGAATGACTGTCATGAGTTCACGGCCAGGCTGGGTTACAAAGGAAGAACCTGCCCTCACCACAAATGAACAATAAAAAAAAGAACATTTTCTATTTCCATATACTGTCCTGTTCATATCAATATTTCCAGATAAAAGTAATAGCCTAATATTTGTGGTTTTTTAGAAAATAGTTTAACTCTGATTTCAGAATATTGTAATTAAAAACTTTTTAGTTTTCTAACAGCTAAAAACTGAGCTACATATTTTTTAAAATACTTCCATATAAAAAGTAACCTAGCAATAAAGGAAATATAAAAATAATTTAAAACCTTATACAATATAACTAAAGTAATTATCAGAGGACAACTTAGAGTTTTAAAGCCCACTCTCATAGGAAGATGAAAAATAAATGACAATATACTATTTTTAAAACATTAAACTTATCAGTATACTCAATTAGCATGACATATATATACATCCCTTTATTTAGTCATATTTTCATTTCTACCTAAATAAATCTTCTAAGACCTATGCTAGTCTTCTTTGGATCTGATGCTTGTATTATTTGTTAATATTTTAACTAGAATTTTTAATTCTTCTATAAAAAATTTGAACTATAATATAACTATAACTTTTGTACAATCTTTATCAAAATAAAGTATTAAATGAAATTAAAATATTCCAATACTTTTCCACAGCCTCAAATAACCTAAATGAAAATTACTTATGTCCTAGAATTTAAGTTACCATGTTTCTTTCTCATTCTCTACGCCAACTGATATCTATATCATTGATATCTTTTATCAATGTTCATCAGTCTTAGTGAACTAAAGCAACAGGAGTTGATAAGACTGAAGCTTCCTAACAGGCAACTTTGGAATGTGGTTTTTTTACTGTTTTCTTGGTTTCATGGTTTTAAAAGTGTTTCTTACTATGGTTTGCATAATTCTTCTTTTACCTGAGATATGTTCTGTTTCATAACTTCCTAGATGCCTTCAATAGACATCATGACTTTGCATCTGGAATGAAGAACTTTTCTCACACTGTCCTTAAAAGTGCTGTCCATTTTTTAGTCAAGACTACAGGTCAATACACCCTTTAAAATCACACACTGATTCTTGTCATTCTCAGCCTAAGTAGTTCAGTGTTTTCGTGCTTAATACTTTAGTATTAACCTATACAGTATTTGCTCTAATTCTTCCTTTTGTAGTTCTCATCACTCACAAGATATATTTCAATAGCCTTCAAATGTATCCATTCTTATTCAAGATTTTTGTATTTTATCTTTGTTCTCTATGAGGTTTGATGTATTTCTTAGTATCTAAAATTCATTACATGACTTTTTTTTTTTTTTAGACAGGGTTTCTCTGTGTAGCCTTGGCTGTCCTGGAACTCATTCTGTAGACCAGGCTGCCTCAAACTCAGATATCTGCCTGCCTCTGCCTCCCGAGTACTGGGATTAAAGGCGTGTGCCTCCACTCAAGTTTCATTTCCTTTTGCCAACAGTAAGCAGTAAGTTGAAGAGGGTACTCTGACTTTCCCACCTGACCTCCCTCTTGCCCTTGTTACCATATCCTGCAACCTGATAGCTATTGTTGCTACGTTACTGGCTAAGTCGCTGGTTCTCAAGGCTGGTTGCTGGAGTGCCCTAAATGGTAGAAGTACTGCAAGGATGAAAATTAGATATTATGTCAATTCCTGCCAAGACACATGGGGCACAATCTCTGCTCTTCCATCTCTGTCTGTCTAACCTGGGGACAGAAAAGACGCCATTCACCTACTCTACTGTGGGAGACTAGGATAAGTAACACAAATGACCACAGGGGTCCAGAGGCTTCTAAAGCCAATTTTTCCTTCCAATGTCTGCTGCTCTCTGATATGTAACCTGAGCACTTTTCTTTTTATTGTTTGCCCAACTAAAGGAAGGAAAATTTCAGAATAATGTTGCCTTGCCCAAGATGCATGTCAGCTGTTCCCATATCTCAGCAGCCATTTCATTCAGAAAGAAAGCATCTCAGAATCGAAAATGAAAAGGAAGAAAACCACGTACGGGTCAGTTTGTTTGGGGGGCTTGTTGTTCTCATTGGTGGTGGTGGTGGTTTGATTTTTATTTATTTACCTTTATTTTGTAGGGTCTGGGATTTGAACCTGAGTCCTCTGGAAGAGCAGTCAGTGTGTTTAACCACTGAGCCACCTCTCCAGTGCCTTTTAAGATCCTGAAATGAAGAGAAGCCAGGGAGTGAGATGGTGTCTATAGATCTGAAGTGGGTTAGAATATTGTTATAAGATTTCCTCAAGTCAGCATCTTTCTCAGAGAGTTGAATATAGTATATAAAAACAATAATGTGTTTTCTATATGCTCTCAAAATATACTACAGCTACTAATCACCCTATGCAAATGTACATGGAATCCGACTCCTAATTATTCCAGGATACAATTCTCTTTTCTTTAGACCAGAACTTCAAACCAATTTTCTGTGATTTCAGTTAGAAGAAAAACAAATGATAACTCTGGGCAATCAGATAAACTTCCCCAATGTACTATCAAGTCTTGCATATGCGAAAAGCATGCCAGCTACTATACAACTTCAAGTGTTCTCCCACATGGTTTACATGGCATAGCCTTCCATATTGTTCTTGATTAACTGTATTTTTGCTCTCTGAATATCACAAATGATAATGTGTTTAATTAGACTCAAATTCTAAATAACTCAGGCAATAAAGTGAAATTAATAAAAAACTTTTTTTAATTATATGAAAGTTTGGGACCACTACCTGTTTAAGAATTTAAAAGGTCATATAAAGTGTTCAAAAATCTCAATTGCAATCTCTAAAGTGCAGAAGGTACCTTGGCTTATTGTCCTCCTATCTAGATAGGAATCACGTAGGATATGAAATTTGGGTTTCATCCTTGAATCAGTAGGTAATGTAATTCTGTATACTCTATTCCACACAATATCCTGAGTTGATCGAAGTAGATTTGCTTTGCCATTGATGGTGGTATCTGATATATCTGATATATTTCTTTTCTGAATCACAGTAAATATAATTTTATTGGAACTTCTGTCATGATAGAATTTCATTAAGTAGCTAAAAGGATAAGGGATCATAAGCATGTGTAAAGATGTCTGGCTGTGGAAAAGCATAGAGAATGTTTATAATAGGTAATGCCAACTTTTATGATATTAAATGTGAACCAGAATTAGTTGAAAATAAGGAAATAGACAGCTAATATGCAAGACATTTATCAAATAGATGTAAAAATGTCATGCCCAACAATGTCTCTTCTGTGTGACAAGTACCAAACTAGCACTAAGAATATCCAGATAAACAAAGTGCCATTATCTGTCCTGAAAGGTACAATTCAGTGTGGCATGAATCTAAATGTTACCTTTCTCAAATACTGAATCCCAAATAATTGAAATGACGTAGGAGTCAAACTGTACTTGAAATACCAAATTACATAAAATTAACTTTATACCAGACCTGTCCATTTTTATACAGTAACGCTCAGTAAGATAAATGAGAGAATGAGAGAGAAAACCCCTCCAAGAACAGAAAAATAACGTCCATTTATCTTTAGCATTATACTGTTTGGTTTGCTTTATAATGAACTTAGAAACTGTAACATAGAATATCTAAATAAGAACAGCCTAGAATCTTGTTCATTTTGTATACTGATTTTTACCTCAAAAGACCTACCTCCTCAACATAGTACTGCTTTGCTCTTAAATTCTTTCCATAACAAGAAATTTTACTATGGGCCCAAGTTTTCAAAAGTACTTACTTCTCTGAGAGTTTGTTATATAAAGAAAGGTAAATGCAAATACCATAGCCATTCAGAAGACTAGGTACAACAGTATGTCAAAAGAACAAATACAAGAGTACCATTCACAATGAACCTGAAGAGAAAAGCCGTCATGCATGAATTGAATGTTAATAAATTTTAACTGCACCATATCTTTTCAGTGATATAACTATTTGAACCATACAGAATTACTATTGTACTTTATTTCATAATGTGCTAAAGTCAGAGTATGAATAAACATCTGAAACACCATCATAAGGACAAGTAAAATGGTAGAAGTGACGGTTCAGCAATTCATTACCCCCTAATACTCAGCTGATAGAACTTAACATGTGTAGACTTAGCAGAACAAGCAAAGCATCCCTGAAAAGCATGGGATGTCTGCTCTATCTTACAAACAGAGGGTATACAAGTGGCTTGGCTAGCTTAATTAATTTTAAGGCAAAACTCTGTGCGGTGAAGGGCAGCTTGTCTACATAGCAAGCTTCAAGACAGTCAGTGGTTACATAGTGAAACTCTGTCTTAAAGTAATATAAATATTCTACTTTTCACTCACAGGAATTGACTACTCAAAATAATCCAAACTCATGTACACTGATTTTATCTAAGCTGGTAATTTGAAGTGTATATAGCATATATATTATACTATCAAATAAAATTGAGCCTCTCTTTGGCTAATGGCATCAAGGAAAAATTAAAGTTACATACAAAGCTTCTAGACTGCATCCCATGATAAGCCTGGCAAAGCCTCGTTTAAAACTCTGTGAACATAAGATGAAAGAGATCAAAAGCTAAATTTCAAAATAAACTAAATATGATTAACATATCAAGTTCTTTCACCTCTCATATTCATGAAAACCTCATGCAAACTAACAAGTATTTTGAAAACTGATTCCAAACAGACTCTTAGAAATTCCTCCAGAAACAGTTCCAAATTGGGAGACATAAGATAGATACTCAATAAGTGCTTTAGCAGACAGCTTATTGCACTAGCTTGTCTTTCTCTACAATGTAATTAAACTTATTGCCTAACTCCAGGCAATCATTCTTATCATTTCTCAAAAAAAAAAAAAAAAGTATCTTTGTATTGCAAATTCTTGGTGGCCCATGGTAATGCTAGGTAGTGATTTTTGAAGCACCTTTAAAGATGAGGTAACAAAAGTAAACACAAAGACCATTAGAAATCAGTAGGATCTGTGAGTTTAAATGTATATTTCTGTTCTGCCTTAGCCTTATATATTTGACCTCTGGTTCTTGGTTACTCAAACTGGTTTGATTTAGTTTTCCTTTTCAACACAATACTCACAGTTTTTAACCTTTCCTTTACCCTGCTTCTATGGTGAGGCCTAAATTTTGCTTTAATGTGTAATTGTTTCATTGTTAGGCATAAAACCAAATCAGACAGCATCTACTGAATTCATTCACTGTTAAAACAGAGGATAAATTCCCTCTGAACATCTGTAATTCTAGACCAAAGACTTTAAATTTGAAACTAGAGTCTACCATAGCAACTACTACTCCTACTTACAAGTCTTGCCCTATGTGCTTCTACACAGCCCTCTCCAACCTACTATGCTTTTCATAAAGTTACCAGTGCCAATTTGGTCAAGCACTGGTCTCACAATAAAGGTCTGGTGAATATGGCTTAGGTGGGATTTGAATTCGAAATCCCATCTGCTATATACTAACTATGTGGCTTTGAATAATATTGTTTCCCTTTTTTAGCCTTGGTTATATTTATGAATGGGATAATAAAGTGCCTGTTTCATGGGACTGTGGAATTAACTAGAAAGAAATGCTGATACAACCTATGCACAGTTCAGAGTAAACAATAACGTGGGCTACAGTTGTTATGGTGGTTCTTTTTATTAACATAATTTAGTACAAGGATATAAACTTAAATTTCCTTCCAATGTGATTGCCACTTTAAAAGAAATCAACTGGGTGCGGTGGCGCATGCCTGTAATCTCAATACTAGGTGAGGCAGAGGCAAGTAGATTGCTGTGAATTTGAAGCAAGCCTGGTCTACAAAGTGATTCCAGGACAACCAAGGATATACTTGGCTCAAAAAACCTTGTCGGGGGGGGGGGGGGCAGGGAATCTGCTAATCTCCAGACACAAATATCATTAGAAAACATCTACAGTAATTCTTTAATACATTTGAAGAATTTCAGTTAACATTTCCAACATTTCTCGCAATCGTAATTATCTTTCCCATCATTTGTACACATTGAAACATACTAGTTTTTGAACCTGATGGTTGATCTAAATTTTTTTCTTGAAACTTCTATTATCTAGATTTTGGAGAGGCTACAATAGTTTAGCATGACCTAATATACTAGAAAAGTTACTGTGTCACTTAAAGTGACTACAAGATGTTCCATGATTAGTAACCAGGAACCACTGGAGCTGTGGACGGGTTCTACAGAGAGAAAGGATCAGAACTGTATCAATTTCCATAAGTTATGTTTGCATTTGTGAATCGGTACTGCTTACTAGCTTTAAATTCTCATAACCATTCGTACTAGCAAAAGAAATGTGTGTCAATTAAAGAAACTGACTAGAACATTAGACCCCAAGATTATCATTAAACAATGACCTATCAATTCATGTCACAAAAATTACACAATTATGTGTTTCGGTATATAACACTGTAATATTTTCACAGTCTAACACAGATCTTTCCTGGATGAGCATAATGTAGGCTCAAAAATAAAATACAATAATTAAAAATTACAAATTAAATAAGATCTGCGTGGAGATGGATCATAGTTACTCAAACTTTATCTACAGTAGAGCAGGGGTATAGAAGCCAAACACACCTTTCTTCCTTGAAGATATAAATCTACTGATCTAGACATATTGTATGAAATTAGAAAATGGCTTTTACCTAGCTCATTCTATTATTACCATCTATTATTACTGTAGATGTTTTCTAATGATATTTGTGCCTGGAGACTAGCAGATTTTTTTTCCCAAGACAGGGTTTTTCACACCAGGTGTAGCTCATTCAAAGAACTTGTGCTGGATACAACGGATCAAACAAAAATTTTATGACTAATAAAGCTTCCTGAACCAGGGTGAGTTTGTGGAAAATGTATGCAAACTAAAACATTTATTGTTTCTAATTATAAAAAAATAACAAGTAACTTATATTATGTCTTCATTTATAGTATGCTATGTCTGAAAGCAATATCACTAAATTGAGATAAACCACAGAGGATAGGACATGTTCAAATTCACACAACTAGTCCACAGAAGCATCTACTAAGTCTACATTCAGATTTTTGACCATATGCAATAAAGTAAAAGCATTAAGTTTAATACAGGGGGGATTAAAAATGAAGATACTAACATGTTCTAAAACCCCTCTTCTAGACTTAATGACTTTTACCTAATTATCTAATATTAGGAAAATAAGTTTAAAAGACTAAAACTGACTAGAAGTAATGAAAACATATATATACAAAGTTTATATACATGTATGCACACGGGGGGGGGGGAACTTTTCCTTAAGTAGCAACCATGGAAAAGGACATTTCTGATGTCTAAAGAATGCCAGAGATGTATTGAACATGAGAAAGAGTAAGATGGGCAAGAAAAAGGGTAAAGGAGAGAGAAAGGGAGAGGGCATAGAGGGAGAAAGGGAGTAAAAAAGATAGAGGTACCATAAAAGGAGGGAGAGAGGGAGGGAAAGAAGGAAGGAGATATAAATATAATAGTTGGTTTTTTGTTTTGTTTTTGTTTTGTTTGTTTGTTTGTCAATTATTAGAAACCATTATAGCCCCTTGTGCACTGATAATCTGTATTCCAAAAGGTATAGTGAAAATGAAGTTCTGATCATATATTAAAAGCACTGAAGTAGAAATAAGAATCTCAAGAAACTTACAAATAAGAGCAGGATAAGAGGCACCAACAATTTCAAAACTAAAAATCCTAATATTTTTAGTCTTTTGTTAAATAATTTTGCCTTTGAAAATAAAAGTCAAAAGCAATTGGAAAAAGATTAAGCCAGTATACTCAACTATAAACTGTGTGTATTTTTTCCTCAAGTCCATATTCATGAGCTGACAATAAAGACAGGCTGGCTGCTTTGCTTGACTATAGTTCTGTTTACTTCATACTGTCAAGAATGGATTTTGATACTCAGTATTAATATTGCTATTTTTATTGATATAATTAGCACTGCTATAAATAATTCCTTGGCCTGCCATATCTACGTATATTATTATAATCAGGAATATTAAGGCATCTCTTCCTTACATGATGCTTTGGAAACAGACTGCTGACCCAAAGAACCAAGGTAACCTCAAGATGCAGAAATTACTGAAAAAAAAAATAATGTTGCCCTGTCAATAGAGACTGTTTTGTGTATGACTTCACTAAACAAACTAGTTTATATTTGTTTGAAACTGAAGTTTCTCACCAATCTGCTGTTTCAATTTCACATCACACCATATTGTACCTAAAACAGGCAATCTGGATTCCTATTGCTACTTTTTTTTTTTTTTTCCTTCCAAACAGCTCAGTCCATAAAGAAACAAACGAAGACACCCAAAGTGAGGCTGGGTGGGTGAAAGCAGGCCTATGTGAAATCATTTCAATAATTGCTAGTGGGTGGCAAACCCACTTGCAAGTTTTTGATCATTACATGAAAGCAAAATCAAAACATATTTTATCTTGCCTCTAGATCCCATCAGCTGTGACAATAACCTTATCTGGCCTTGAGTGGTTTGTTCATAAAACAAAGTGGGGTGACTGACCCAGTACATATTCAACAGAGAGAATGAAGGCCAAAACAAAGTGACAATACAATTCAAAACAAGTTTGTAGAGATTTTAGACTAGTATATTAAAACCTTTCTTTGTCTCTATCGCTTGACAGATGGTTAGCCCTCACACAGCCTAGTATCTCTGGCAAAGAAATTACTATGTCTAGCCAATAACACCCCAAATTGTGACTTAAAATGCACTGTACACAAGCTTAGACATACCTTACAAATACAAATTCTAATACAATTAGTCATGCTTATTTTCTTACCACAAAAACTTGACACATGTCAAGGTTCTATCCTTTGTACTAAGGCCATCTCACTTTGAAACTCAAACATCTTATGCAGACTCCAGCCATGAGCTTCCCATTTTAGTTTTCATTCATTTTATGCACTGCTTGGTAATCATGCTTTTAAAACTTCCAAAATAACATCTTAGTCCAAAGTATTATAAAATTTACAAAGATTTAATTAGCTTGTGTTTCTCTATGTTGCTCACAAGAAAGTTCTGGTAACTAACAAACTGTGTCAAACAAAATCACTTGGTAGCGTTGAAAACATTCCATGTCAAGGACCAGAGGGCAAGCCTGGGGTGATCAAACACTCAAACAAGTCTCTTCTTACACTGTTTATCTGCAAACGCATACCTACACATATACACACTCACTAAACAGTCATTCTTACTAGAAAGAGGAAATCTTAGTTTTTAATATTCTTTTATCAATTCTCCTATAAGAAAAATCAGATGAAACTATTCTACTATATTGAAGGTCTCTATTTTTTCTTCAGTCTTCAGATGCAGGCCATTCTTATACAGAGGTATATAAACCACAAGGTGATCTAAAGGCAGTCCTGGAAAGGATTGATTATTACAAGTATTAGTTTACAGATCTAAAACAGGCCTAAAGAGCCAAGCCTTCAACATCAGAGAATGGGTCGGGCTCTGTATAATAAAAGCTATCTCCTATAAGGAATAAATTTATATATTTTTGGTTGTGAGCCTAGCCTTTAACAGCTAAGCCATCTCTCCAGCACATAAATTTATATACTGCTAACAAAACCTGATTCTTAACGAAATAATAATGAAAACCAAAACCTGTCATTGAGAGCTATCAACCAAGGTCTAGAAAGGCAAGGCTCTCACTACATGAAGCCACACACTTAAAATTCAATCACATATGCACTGAACCAGGCACCAAGTTTCCTTCTGTTACAACCTAGGGTTTTTTCTACTTATAGACAAAGTGACTAAAATAATGCTAAAATTTTTCTATAGTATTTTTGAATTGTAAAGGTTTATTAAATCAGAGACATGTCAACTAAGTGATTTTGGAATTTGAAAAGAAAGGGTTAAAAAACAATAAAGCTTTTTTTAAACAGTCTTCTCTCTGCCTCTTTAATGTCACTTGTAAGTTATAACTTTCATCTTCCCTTGCTAAAACTATAACTGCAAAAAAATTGAGATACTTAATTTTTCAGGTACATTCCTAAGATAAATCTTAAGCAAAAAATTAACATGTATTTTAGCCGGGTTTTTTTAGTCAGTTTTGTTAACAAGACAATGTTACACAGGAATTTTACAGTAAATGTGAAGACACAAGATTTTATTATAAAGCAGTATTTTATTCCAAAGACATGAAAATCGTGAAGAATTAAAAACCCCTATCTGTCAAGATTTTTTGAAATTCTGAAATTAAAACAAGAAAGTTGCTAGATTTTTGAAGTTTAATTTTATTTTTAAATCTCTTAGCAATGTGGAGTATACAAAGGGTATTACACAATAATGTAAAAACCACAGGGACCAGCAGCTTCCCCTTTGCTTCACTGTTTTATCCCAAATTTCCAGAACTGTCTTCCCCAAGCTGACGATGTTGCCATCCACGTAACAAAGCCACCATTACTTCAGAAAAGAAATGTTCACTTCCATATCCCAAATGTTTTAAACAAGCCATTCCTTACCACTTATCCTCAAGATATCTGAAACTATTTAAAATTAATTTGTTATAAATCATTTAAAAGAATTTATTTGTAACTTTCATTGCTCTTCTAAAATGGCCTAGTTATTCAGTCTAGGCTTTTATCTATGAAGTCCAATTTGTCTTAAAACGTCTTCTGGAAAAAAAAAAAAAAAGGCTTCTGAAAATCTGCAAATGACACAAAAATAATTCACTTAAAAATGCTTCTCTCTTATCTTCTTCCTATGTCAAGGAGTCAAATTCTTCCAACAGGAGTGGATTCTATGTCTCAAAACTTTCCCACCTAGGAAAGAAGTGGGCATCATATCTAATGGACCTAAACACCACAGCCCTCAGGTTTAAAAAAAAAAAGTCCTCTTTTTCTGTCATTGCATTAATCTCACACTGCCTTCCTGTGCCTAGTCAACAAACACACGATCTGTATCTGTATTTTCCAGCTGGAATGATAGTCCCAAAATGCTCACCTACCTAGACAGATAAATATAAACACAGCTTCTGGGAAACGGACACAATTTAATACTTAAGCTTCTTTCTCTACCCTAACAACATTAGAAGTTCATGAGGAAAGGGTGTTGCTGCTTTGGAGCCTGGTGGGCAGTGTAGCTGTCACCTGCTCTTCCCATCCGAAATGCTTGTACTTCACTGATCAACTACCAAAAGCCAAGCCAAAGCTGCCCGACTGCCTCGCTCACTGTGCAGCTCAGACACTTCAAGAAAACTCCATTTTCTTCTCCTCACCTGTTTACTTCCGCACCATTTGTCCTCAAACTCAAAGCTCTGAAAATGGAGTTCAGTGGAAATCACAAAACCAGTCTGAATTTTACACTACAGCACCGTGGTTCTTCGGCAATTCTACAACTTTTCTTGGGAGGATCAAGAGACGTTGGTACTCAAATACCACCTACTACCTCTCTATGAGCTCAGATGAGTTACTAAGAATTCCATTGAGCAAGTGTCTGGGAATCAGTGACTTGTTGGTTAGTTGGTTTGTTTTTAATCTCCTTTTCCTAGAAATAGAGCCATACCTAATTGTAAGGCAAAAATACAGAATGTAGTCCAATCTTGTCGACTCACTTGCGGATAGGCACAGACGGTAGGGTCTATTACCACAATATAGAAAAAGGTCCTTGAGACACGAAACTGAGCCAGGAATGCAAATAAGTCCTCTGCGGTTTTTAAATAGTCATTGATCCCTTGAATTCAGAGCTCATACGATTTGCCACAAAACTGTACTTATATATTTTACATTGTTCAAAGGCAACAAGTTGCAGCAGTAACTCAGAACACTGCTCCTTTGAAATCACTGTGAGCTCTGAAAATTTTTATCAGCAGAAAACCCCACGTGGCCAAAGCGTGAGAAAATTCCACTTTAGTAAAATTTGGTGGTTTAAAAATTAGTAAAGGCAATTTTTTACTGTTACAAAAGTAACATGTTCAACCTAAGTCTGGGCCAATGACTCGGAGGACAGTACTACACACCTGCAGGCTTCCGAATTTCTTCCCATCCCATGCAGAATTCTGCTGGAAAAGTGTCTTGCTTCTTCCGACCTCATTTGACCCGGTTCAGAGTAAGAGATCATCGGATTACCGAGCTAGGTAGCGTAGCTGTACGCCATATTGTGTTTTTCGCTAATGTTTATAGTTTGTGTGTGCGCCTAGCATATGCTTGTGCAAGTGTGTTTATCAATACAACTTTTACGAAATCCCTGCCTCCTGCCTCTTCTGCAGCCTTAGGAAAGGGAGGGGCTGAAGGGGACCTTGAGAGCCACACACAGAGAAACGCAATTAAAACAATTAGAGGACCACGTTTGAACTTCAAAACCATCCTCCTCAATATTTGGGGGTGGGGTGGGGTTTTGTTGTTGTTGTTGTTTGTGTTGTGTTTTGTTTTATGTCCCAAGGTATGAAAGAGCGTTAACATTTTTTTTTTCCTAAATGTTTCCAAGTGGCCCGAAGGCCAGAGAGAAGGGCAGGGTTCCTCCCTTGCCAAGCCCGCCCCCCCCCCCCCGCCGCCCCGCCGCCAAGTCTACGGGTGCGAGCACGGCAGGCGGGGCCACCCGTCCTGGCCCGGGGTTCTCTGAAGCTAGTCCTCCGCGCGGGCGGGAAGCGAACGGGAAGGGCTGAGGGAGAGAGGGGGCGGGGGTGAGGGAGGGAGAGGGGCGGGAGCCGGCGCCGCCAACAGCTCCGGAGCCCCGGCTGGTGCCCCTCAACTCCTCTTCTGGGAAGCCGCGGCTCCAGGCGCGGGGAGGAGACCTAAGGAGCGACGGCAGCGACGGGACGCCCCGCCCGAGCTGGCCGCGAACCCTCCCCCGCGGGGTCGCGCGAGGCCGCCGAGCGGGCGGGCGGGCACGAGGAGGGGCGGCGGGAGGGCGCGCGGGGCGGGGCAGAAGCCCCGGGGCAGCGGCTCGGAACTCGCGCCGCGGCCCCACCCCGCCCCCTCCTCGGCGGCCCGCCACCCCCAGACTCCCGGCGACTCGCAGACGCCCGGCCGCGCTCCGCACGCACACACCCCTCCCTCCCGCCCGCCCCACAACAAATTAGAGTTTTTGGCGTTACCTCCTCGCGCTCTTTAATCTTCTTTCCTCAACTCCTAAACTTCCCCCCGCCCCTACTTCTTCGGCAGAAGGCCCACATTGGGCGCCTGAAGCCGCGAAGCTCTAACTTGGCCTGCTATTGGGCGGAACTCATGCCACTCCGAGCCTCAGCTGACCAATAAGGGTTGGACGGCCCTCGTGAGGTTGCCGCCCATAAACAAAATGCACTCTTCCTCCTCCCCTCCGAGGCCCCGCCCCTAACTTCCCCTTCCCTCATCTCCGTCATCTTTGATTGGCCTAGGAGACGCCCAATCCGCTATCTCAAGCACCAATTGGAGAGAGGAAACGTCACTCAGAACAATTGTAACATCCTATTGGTCCACGGCCCCAACACTTACCGCCCACCAGCGCCCTGTGAAGAGAGGCCAGTCGTCTCTCGTTCTTCAGTGATCCAAGAGCTGGGAAACTATTGGCCGAGAGAGGCCGTCAGACCGGATTGTAGTGATCTGTGATTGGTCAAAATAGACACGATCAAGTTAGGTTGTTTACTCCTCCGTTAACCTCCCCCCCTTCTCGTCCACGTCCCCGCCCCCTCCCGACTGCTTTTACTTTCTACGCATTTCTATTTCCTCCTTTATTTATTTATTTGTGATAAACTTAAATGACCCGAGGATAGAGGCGGGACTCCGAGAGTGGCTTAAAGGATGATGGGCGGCGGCCTGGGGCCAATTGTGGCAGCGACTGCGGGCTGAGGGGCAGCGGCGGCGGCCAGTGAGAAGCAGGTGTCCGCCGCGCGCCGCCTATGGAGCCGGGTGGCCCCAGCGGAGGCGGCGGTTACCCGCTGTCTGGCGCGCCGGGATGGGGAGGGCAGGAAGGGGGGCCCGGGGGAGAGGGGACACAGTGCTGGGAGGAGGGGTGTCGCGGTCGCTGGCCCTGGCTGTCCAGGCGAGCAGGATCCCGGCGGTGGGAGGGACAGCAGCTCTAGAGGCGACCTGCGGCCCAGGGAGCCATAAAGGCCAGAGCTAAGAGTAAGAGTATGTTTCTAACGGGAAAATACCGTGTAAAACAGTCTGCAGAGAGCCGCCCATAATATCAATGAGGATTTATTATCCTACCGGAAAAAGCAGATTATGTTTCTTATTACTAAACGCCTGAAGTACTGACGATCCAACTGGAGCCCACAAAATTCAATATCCTGGGAGCTAGAAGGAATAAAGCAACACGGAAAATTAAATGCAGTTCAGATGCTTCAATAAAACCTTCATCTTCATCCATTTGTCACTCAGCATAGTACTCCCCAGAGCCAAATTCTAACAAATACTGGTCAGGCAAGGGCGGGGTGGAAGAGGAAGGGGGTGAGGCCGCAGGCCAGCTTGAAGCCAAGGATAGATTCCTGAAAAGAATTCCTTAAAAGGACTAAGATGGAAAAAAGAATGGCTTTCGCTCCACAAAGAAAAAGAATCCCTGCCAAAATAAGAAATAGTACTTTTTAGGGAGCTTAATTTGTCACGAAAGGGATTTGTCAGAAACACCAGGCATACAAAGAAACTAATACTAGTTACTAAAACAGAAAATAGTGTTGTAGATTGTGGACTTCATACATAGCTTCCGGTAGACTTGAAGAAAGTCCGGATTTAACCAAGGCTCCCTTAACACATACTGAATACTTTGAACACCAAATGCTTGCTTTGACTAAGAAATCTGGCAGACCATAAGCAAAATAAACTAGCCCTAATAAGAAAAGTACAAGGCCTTGACTTCATTAATACACCCTGAAGATTTGTGGATGTTGCTGTCAGAATCCAGAAAATGCTTAAAAGATAAGTTAAGGAGGTTAACTGTAAAAACTGCCGTTGTAGAAACCAAGATGTTTTTAAATTTGTGTATGAACCTTAAAGTTTTACAGAAAATAGCCCATGTACAACAGTCAATGAAAAAAATAGGTAAAATTTAACAAAAGTGTTCAAGTAGTTAACCCCATGATGAAATGACTACTTCAAATACTTAAAACTCATCTATTCTTATACATTTTTAAAGACACTTTGCAGTGTTTTGGAAACTTGAGGATTGTGATGAGGTGTAAGACAGCTATGTAACATAACTAAATCAAATAACAGCGACAAGCAAGCTGGGGCCTTGTGTGTTATTACCTTTATTTTTTTTAAGGTCCAAATCAGGTTGGTAAAATGCTTTTGACTCTAAGGAATATCCCAGTGTTGGTATTCACATTGCATGGCTACTCTGACTACTGTGCTTTTGACTTTCCCCAGATGCAAAAATCCCAAAACTGTATCAAGACCTCCATAACTGTGGCACAGGAGATGTTTTCTTCTTTTTAACATTTAACAAGGGAAGAGTTGTTTTTGGTGGGCTGGCATGGGGGTGTAGTGGGTGAAGATGCTTTTTGCCAACACTGACGACCTGAACTTGATTCACTATAACCCACTTGGTAGACGGAGAGAGACAATAGCCCCAAGTTGTCCTCTGGCCTCTACACTTGCACTGTATACCCACAGAAACACAAAAATAAATACATGAGTTAAATAAACGTTTTTAAATCATGTGTCAAAAAGGTCAATACAAGGTTAAGACAGCAAAATTGATCAAAAATAAAAAGACTAGTGGTTGCCCAGAAAAAGATTTTTATAAAAAGATATCTTAGTCATCTATTCACAATCTGTTTGCCTCTTTCCAGTTCATTCATTCAAAACATTAAATATATTCTACACTAAATTTTAATGGAGCAAAATACAGAAACTAAGTGAATTTGGGATTTTTCTCCAGACTTCTCTGCTTATTAGAAGAAAAGTAACAAATTACTATGCTATACATGTGTGCAGCATATACTACATGGGAATATATAAAATAACCTCCCTCCAAAAAAGTTGGAAATAATCAGAATACACTGAACTTATCACTATATTGAATTCAAAAGTAAGTCAGTTTCTGCTGTCAAGGGACTTAGATTCTAATGAAGGCACTAAATATATGCAATATATAACATATAATGCCCTATATGTCATGATTATAGATACTATGTAACATAATAATGGTGCCACTAGGTAAAGTACAGTCTCAATAATGTGAAAAATGAATGCTATAGAATATCAAATTATAAAATGTTTACATCCAAGAGAGAATGGAGACAACCTCACTGATCAGTATTCAAAGGAAACACAGGATAAAAGTAATATATGCCCAACATAATGAAAGGCTTGAGAACGTCTTGAATCCATAGACCCAGTTTTGCCTAACACTAATTTTCCCCTGGGATAGCTACTCTTACTGTCAACTTGAGGTGGTATTTAGAAGTTCCTTTACGGAACTTACAGCCCTGGATGTGATATACATCAGTTAATATTTTTAGCCGTTTGTGAGCAGTCACTGCTTTCCTACACACAAGCTTGCTCAGAACAAAAGCACATTAACAGCAATAAAAAATATGAAAATAAAAATCATTTCCTAGTGGCATAAGATTGAAATAGACAGCAAAATTTGTCAGGACAATATGCAAATGATTAAGGTTAGACGAGTCATATTCAAAGCAACTTAAGGAGGACACTTGTAAACACACATGCACCCCAGATGTAAAATAAGTCCTTCTGCCCCTGGAAACTTTATATAAAATTTGCCTGGAAGCACCAAACCCACAATGTGGTAGAAGTCTAAAGCCTTTTATAATATTTCTTCACTGGAGTTGCAGATGCTTAGCCTGCTTTGCTCTGTACTCAGAGTCTCCTTGCCATGCCTGTTCTTTGTTCTACTCAAAGCTTTGTTGTAAATGGAAGAGTCATACCAAAACCATAAGCAGTTTCCAAGAAAACTTCACAGAATTAGGATGTAATAGACTTGACTCAAGAATGTGATGCTGGAGAAGAGTAATGAATGGGGGAGGAAAAAATATATCTATATGGTGTAATATACTCATTACATTTACAGAAGAAGAAAGAAAGAAAAAAGCCCAGAAACAGACTCCTACATAATTGGCAATATGATAAGACAGCAGATTGGCACTAGAGATCATGAGGGAGGGGACTGTTGGGTGAATAGTATTAGATAAATAAGAAGTGACCTCTAAACAACACACAAAAATTAACTTTGGGCACTTCATGGGTACGAGGTGAGGGACTATAATTGCTAGTTCTGTTTGAAATGCACAAGTGGATGTGGGGAGGAGGGTCAGTGCTGACACAGGAAAAACAGATGTTCAGCATAATGGAAGGCTCAGGAACCCACTCAAATCCAGACCAATCTCTATGATGTCTTGGTAATGGGTTTAGAAGCATGTAAGAGACTGGTGAGGCAAGCCAGCGTGGGTACGGCAGGAAAGGGTAAACTGAAGAGAAAGACCAGTGGTGTAGGTGGCACCATCCCATTGCCTAGGGTCCAAAAGACAATAAAATGTAGATAGGAAAAGGTTAGCAGAGAGCCACCATCCTGTTTCTTTCTGTTTCCATGGTCAGTCACTCTCCTCTCTTGGGACCACTCTCCTTTTCCACATCTTGCAACTAACCTGTGTCCACAGTCCTAAGTGACTCTGGACTCAAACCTCTAAAACAGTGAGTCCACATCAGTTTTCCTCCTCTAAGCTGTTCTGTCAGGTATTTGGTCACAGTTGCTATAAACGTAACCGGTGCAATTGCTGTGAATCCTAATATTCCATGAGCAGAAGATTTCTTGTCCTTGATCAAGGTACTTTTAATTAGACTCATCCCATTCCTCAGTTGTCTCAGTTGATGTTCACAGGCTATTTTCATTACAAAATGAAACCATTTTTTATTTTACCATGAGGAATATTTTACAGTCCAGCTGGGCTTGAATTCACTGAGCCTGTTCTCTTTAAGGATGGGTTCGCACACATACATCACCTGACTTGATAGGAAATATTTTTTTTATTTTGCATATGGAGTTTGTATCTATATGTCTAGGCAAATTTGTTATTATTTATTAGCTAATGCTATAAAATGTGTTGAGATTCATATTATATGGGTAATTTTTTCTCTAATTTGTTACTTATTGTTAATTTTTATTGTATTTTAGTAAACAGAGTTTTCACCATAATATTGAACAGTACTTATGTTGTTTTAAATTTTTATTTTATTTAAAAATGTTTAATATTGTGCTTTTGAGTATCTTTTTTATGAAAATTTTGTTAAAAGCCATGTATATTCATATTCTGAAAAGATGTTTTTAACATTAAAATATGTAATAAATTTACATCAGTTTTCTCCTGCTAATACATTGAATTATAATAATTTTACTTATGTTCAAATATCTATTCCTACATAAAGTTTCTTAGTTTGGCTACTTATTGTAAAGACTATGTATCTAATTCACTAATACTTTTGTTTGGAATTTTCTATCTTCCTCACTTCATGTCTGAGAATGGTATGCATACTAGAATGGACTAGAATGAATTTGAGGGTTAATATTTGGTCAGCTTCATAGAACCGTATAGGTGATTTTTCCATGCCTTGAAGACAATTTTTTTCCAAGAGAGAACTCATCTGTAAAAACAACTTGGCCTGTGGCTTGATGTTGCTGTGTCGTTGTTGTTTTGTTAAGATAGATATTTGTGCAAAAGTCCTAGAATAATAGTGGGAAGTTCACTTGAAAGGGTTCTGATGACCGACTTAAATATCGAGTCCATATAGGCTCAACTGGACTCAAAGCGAAGGGGTGATTGGTCAATAAGTTTAAGTGATCCTTAATATAACAACACCAGCCACTTCTTTTTTACTATGAGGCATTTGTAACAGACATTAAATATTGATACCTCTTGCTGGTAGCAACAATCAGTGTACAATAGAGACCTGTTCCTACTCTTATACACTCAGATGCATTACAGTCCATAGGGGTCACACTTTTTAAATTAACCTTAACAGTCTAGGAAAATGATAACAACAACTTTATAAATTAAGGACAGAATCACTGCATTTCTATGGCTGAATTCTGGATTATTCCCCAATGTTTAGAACTTTGCAGGATGCAGATAAATGAGATGGTATAAGAGTAAGCAGTATTTGTTTATCAATATGCTTTTAAGAGAATAGGCCAAGTTAAAGTTTTTAAACAGGATGCTGACCTAAGATACAAGTTGTAAATATGTAAATATGCTCTATTTAACTTTTCTTTTCCTGGTATATTGAGAACTCAGGCCCATGTCCTCTGGTTATACACAAAGAATTAGATTTTTTTCTTGCCTTTGAAATTTACCATGTTCTATAAACCTTCATAAGCTGAATACTGTTCAAATAGTATTGAAAATTCTGCAACTACAATACTGTTATTTTGAATGAAAAATGCCATTGAATACGCATAGACACACACACACACACACACACACATACACACACACCTCTGTTATTGTGACTGATACTGATAAGCTCATCTGGAGACATAGACTGATTTAGAGCTGAAGGTTTTTTAATATCCAGTGATTTACTTTTTAAAATTAATACTACTTAAAGCATGTTAGAATTATATATAAACAAACTATATAATTCCCAAGAATTATATTATTGGGGAACTGGAATGGCTTACATTTGGGAAACAAGCGAAGGGGTGGTTCTAAAAAAAAAAACAAAAACAAAAACAAAGGGGTGGTTCTTTGCAAGTAGAACATCTAGGACTTTGTAACAGTCTTTGCTAGAACTCCTAGTAATTTTCAATCCTAAACCATTTTAGTGCCTTCCATATTGGTAGCAAAAGGGAACAAATTTGAGTTCTTCCATATAGGAGCAGGAAGCCAAAGGACAGATATGAGACCTGCTTCCTGTGACTACCTTCTGGTTAACTGTGAGCAGCCCAGGTTACTTGAGTTTTTCACACTAAACAAGTGCTTGTTTGTTGTTGTTGTCATCATTTTTTCTGTTTACCTCTCAAATTCACAGGCCATATAAAATTTTGATTTATAGGGAGTACAGAAAACATATCTTTAAAATATCACTTTATTACCTTGTTTTTGATTTATACATATACATGATGATTTAACTATGATTTGTATAAATTGTAGGGAAAATGTGCTGTTTCTGTTGTGCCTCAGGGATATTAAAACTTTGAGTTCTTACAATATATATTATGTGTACTTTAATACTTATTGTATATACATTATAATTCCTAGAAATCTACATAAACTATATAATTCCGAAGAATTCATTTTAAGAATTTTATATATATACTGTGTGTATGTGTGTGTGTGTGTGTGTGTGTGTGTGTGTGTGTGTGTGTGAATGACAATCATTTACTGAAAAACTAGTGTTGCTGGATATTTTGTGTATTAGGACAATTTAAGTTGCCGGGCCTTGTGGAACATGCAGCCTACTGTAAAAAAAAAAAATTATGCTTCCATTCAATTTTTGTTGAATGTCTAGTGGCTCCATATGCAATTAGTTTTTACAGTTTCTTTTTAAGCTAGGTACAGGCTAAAACCATGATAAATTCATGGAATGTCAAATAATGTATGTGATTATCATCTCCATTGTAGTAGAGGTTCCCTTTGATGTGTGATAGAACTATCTTGACATTTCCCCACTGTCTGGTGGGAATAGCCCCTCAGAGATGCTCTCCTTTTCATTCTCTATTTTAATCAGTGTATTTATGGTCTGCTTGGTCGATTTCCGTTCATTTGCCATAGCAATGACAAAGCAGGGAGGGGTAGGAAAAACTCTTACAAGATTGTTATGATTTGAACCTCAAATGCCCGACATAGGCTCATTTTTTTAATGCTTGCTCTCCAGCTTATGGTATTATTTTAATCACTGTAGAGCATTAGAAAATGAGGCGAGGTCCTGACTGATGGAAGTAGGTCAAGACAGGCAAGACTCTGGAGGTTAACCTTGCTCTTGCTCCCAGTCCAACCCTTTTTGCTTCTTGATCAGCCAAGATGTGAAGAGCCATTCCCGCATAACCACTGCCACAGACAACTCTCCTAGGATGGACTGAAATCTCTCTGAAACCATTAGCTAAAACAAAACCTTTCTCCCTGCAGCCATTACTGTCAGTGATCTCTGCCACAGCAAACAAAAGTAGCTAGCATAAAGAATTCAAAACTCCCTAGCCATGAGTTTGTGGGAAAAAAGTCTCGAGCAGTATCATCTTACAAACATGAAGCTTCTTTGTACAGAAGTGTACTGGTGACATTGTGTGTGTGTGTGTGTGTGTGTGTGTGTGTGTGTGTGTGTGTGTGTGTGTGTGCTAACCCTCTATTAAAAGATTTAGCTCTTAGCCTGAACCCTGCCATACCTACAGTCTGTCCTTGTCTTGCTAGTGCTGTTAGAATGAAGAAGCCTTAAGTCTCCTCTGCAGCCTAAAGTCTAGTGCAACCTATAATTACCTGGTGGGAACAAGCAGAAGGGGCATTAAGCAAATTCCAAGAAGGCAGTAGAATTTAAGCCACTTTTTAACTTTGCAGGACCATTTAGTCAGATCTAGCCATTAAAATGGGAAATCAATTATTTGAACTGGAAAAAGACAGATTTTCTGACTAGTAGTTATTTTATATCCAATTCTGAACAAACATGTGTTTGTTTCATTTCCTTGTTCTGTTTTCAAATTTATTTTTCATGGGAGGACTTTCAATGAAAGAATACATAAATAATTTCTCAGGATCCCAATATCATACAACTCAGATAAGCTAATAAATTAGGAAGGACTGCATTTTGCAAGTGGAATAAGCCCACCTTGGATAAAAGTAAATGAGAAAAAAACCACTTTGTTGATTTGCACTAAAGAAGGTACCTCAAATAGTGTCGCCAGTAGTCAAATGCTCCTGCTGCCTTTCACAGTGGCTTTGTTTTATTTCACTTTGTCATGATTATCCTATAATAACATAAATGGTAAGAAAGCTTAAAGTATAAACAATATGATCCTCATAATAAATGCTAACTAATGTTAACTTGCGAGGTTATTGATTCATACAATAGTTAGAAATCCAGAGGGAGTGATAGTTTGGATATGGTTTGATCAAAATTCTAGGACACATTTAGCTACTCTTTGTGTGTATCCTGAAGCTGTTGTAATGGTTCACACCCTTGTGGACACACATCACACCAGAGTAAGATGGCAAATCTTTGAACAATTAGATAGGAGTCCTATATTTTACTCTGTAAATACCAGTGTCAACCATTACCTACCCTGAATCTAGTGTCTTGGAAAAGGTGTATTGGAGCTCTGCTGACTGCTCTTTATTAAGCTGGAGAACCCTCAGTAATAGGAGATTTATTAGTGCTCCCCACACCCAGTGGCTTCTGTATGGTAGGTGAAGGTGAGATCCGAATAAGAATAAAATAACAGCCCATGATCCCAGAATGATAAAATGCTTGCTTACTGATTTGTCAAAAGCCCTGGGGTGGAAGCTGGCACAGGAAGAGTTGCTCTGCTAAGGCTTTCTCAAGCCTCAAGAACTTCTAGATTCCATTGCCTTTAGAATAAAGGGTTGATGGATACTCATTGAGAACAACATTGATTTTTGGAGATTTTTTTGTTTTGTTTTGTTTTTTTGCCTGTGGTATATTCTTAAAATGAAACAGCAATGAAGGCCGTTGTATCAATTGACCATTCCACAAAGGATTTCTGAGTAATGTGATGAAATATGACAGCATTTTGTCCTCAATCAAACTTATTTTCAAAATTGAAGACAGCCTTTGAAAATCTTACTGCTACTTTGTCCACTAAATTGATACAATGATGTAAATTATTTGTCATTTCAACAACCATCATGGTATATTCACAAGGGGATTATACCTCAAAAAAATCTTTGCTTATCTGTAAATAGTTCCTCAATATCTGTTAAAGTTTCATCATAAAATCAGCAGTGTAGTAAGATCTGAAGACTCAACTTCTAATTCTATTTTCTTATGTTTCTTTCACATCTGTAATTAATTCTTCCATGGTCATCTCAGCTCCCTCAGTCACTCATAAAGACCCATACAAACTTATTCCAAATGCTTATTAGTTTTTCTATTTTGACTTCTCATCAATCTTAATGGAATCTAGAATGTTGACTCTTTCTAGAGGCCAATCAGAGGGGCAAATTTTAGTTTGTGTATATGTGTGTGTGGTATATGCATATGTGTTCCTGTGTGCTCCAGTGCTTGTGTGCCAGGGCTTGATGTCAGTTGTCATCCCTCTTGCATTCTCTGCCTTTAGTGTAACAGTGTCTCTCACTGAACCTGGATTTCACCAATTTGACTAGACAAGCTGGCTGGCCAGCGCTGGGAATCCTGAACTGGGAGTATAAACTGATATCCCCATGGGCTGCTTCATGTGTGTGCTGGGGAAGGCGAATTTTGGTCCTCAGACATGTGAGGCAAGCAGTTTTAGCTGAGCTGTCTCCTTAAACCCCTCAATCTACAGTCTTAAGAAATGTGTGCTTTTGGTGATGGATCAAGACATATGCCAGAAACCCCTGTACTTAGGAGGGAGAGTGACAAGAACAAGAGTTCTAGGTGAGGCTTTGCCAAGAAAGAAAGAAGGAAGGAAAGAAAGAAAGAGAAGGAAGGAAGGAAAAAAAAGAAAGAGAGGAAAGAAGGGGAAATAAAAGTAAACGAAAAGGAGAAATAGGCAAAATTAAAAGTGGCCCCTTTACCTGTGGCATAGAGATTAGACATTTCATTAGATAATTATCCCATTTTTGTCTCTTCCTTAGAGCTCTTGAGTGACCAAAGCCTAATATCACTGAGCAGTAATACTATGAAAGAAATCTGCTTGGGTTTTTTGTTTTGTTTTTTGTTTTTTTTGTTTTTGGGGGTTTTTGTTTTGTTTTGTTTTGTTGTTTTTCTCCTGAGCTGTAGGTCTCAACAGTGGGCTTATGATATTTAGCAAACCATATTGTAAGCAGATGTGTTGCCATGCCGGCTTTGTTGTTCCGTTTATAGAACGTAGGCAGAGTAGCTGGCATAATTCTAAAACGGCTGGAGGCCTCACACCACAGGAACTGAGCATGGGCTAAAGTCTGAAGTCAATAGCTGTCTTAGGCTATTATCTCACGTCTGAAGCTTTGAAACCAGGCACTGACTTCTCCTCAGGAGGAGAAAGTAGTCCCAGGTGACATCTTCCCCTCCATGGGGTCCCCATTCCATCATCCTGACTCGGTTCAGAGAGAAGCCAACACAGCTTCTATTTCAGCACTTGTTGCTGCATCTTGCAGCAGGGTCCTCTTCCCTTATACCTCAAGAACCCAACCTCTGCTGGCCTCCAACTTTTCTCCTGTGCTTTCCTTCGCCCTCCACCTTCACAAAATCAAAGGTACTTAGGACTTCTCTGACTTGGCTTTGGCCTAAGGTCATTCTATAGCTGGGTGAGCTCTTCAAACCACTAAGATGTTCTCCACATCAGCAATTGCAGTTATGATGTTTTACTTCATCAACTGTGCGTGCTCCCTGAAGTAGAACCTCTAATTTCTTCCAGGAACATTCTCTTTGCAGTCATAGCATTTGGTGCCATGTGGCTGCTCTTGGGGTTAGACATATTTTCCTTAGGTTCCTAATATTAGTAATCTCTAGCTTTGTCATGTGGTCGTGCAGTGTGGGGTGGGGTGGGGTGTGTGTGTGTGTGTGTGTGCATGTGTGTGTGTGTGTGTGTGTGTGTGTGTAGGGGTTTGAAACCAGAATCTCACATAAGCTAGGCACTCCTTCTAAGCACTGAGCTGTCCCTTAACCCTCATTGGTGGTTCTCATTAAGAAGTGCATGACTCTTCCTTTCCCTTGAGCAGACAGATGTTGATGAGAAAATTTTCAGTATTGTTGTATCAATGGATAGAAAGGGCCAAGGTGATGCAGAGATGCAGAAATGCCTGGTTGATGGAACAGCCACATGTTTGTTAGCCAAGTTCACCATTCCAATATAGGACTCTTTCATAGTGCCTCCAAATAATTTCCACAACTATATCAAAAACCACTGTATCAGATATTTTAATAACAATAATTAATAATTTAAAAATAATAATGTTATGATAATTACCAAAAGGTGACACAAACATCAGTCAATCTCTACTTTCCAAACTATAGCATCACTAGACTTATTTGAAGAAAGGCTATCACAAACTCCAATTCATGGGGTTTTTTTGTGTTGTTTTTAATCATTATCTGCAAAGTACATTAAAGCAAAAGTAAAATAATGCAAAAGCCTATAATAGGCTTTTTGATCCCATCTCTAATTGTCTTATTTTCTATCCTCACTGGAAATTACTCTTGTCTACTGCCATGGATATACTGACTACAATAATCACATTTTAGAATTTTTTAACTGTAAAAGCTGAATTTTTATTTGAAATATGAAACAATTAACTAATATTTTTCAGAGGGAAGTAAGATTTTAGATTTGTACTAATACTGCTATGCAGAAAAAAGACATCTGTTTTTCTGGAAATGAAAAAGTGTAAGGGAAAAAAATCATGGTGTAAGAGAGACTGGTTGAATGAAAAAGATTTTCTCAGTCCTTTCTTTTCCTGTAAGGTTTAGCCTAATTGTCAAACAAAGGTGCACTGAAGCCTAAGATGTGGACTTAAGCAAATAGGAAAGGCCACATGGCTGATTTCTGGGATAAAGGAGAAATGATTAGGTCAATTTTTAATTAGAAAAAAATAATATTATCAAGTAATTTGATCCTGCATGCAATTTTAATCCCAGCACTAGCAGGCAGGGACAGGTTGATCTCTGTTAGGTTTGAGGCCAGCCTGGTCTACAAAATGAGTTCCAGGACAATCAAGGCTATTAAACGGAGAAACTCTGTCTTGAAAAAGGCAAAAATGAAAACAACAACAACTATTGTGTATGATTGCTTTTCCAGAATCTTCACTGAGAAATTTTTCAGTTAAAGTTGATGCTTCAAATGCTGTAAAAGTTTGAGATCCATGGAAAGGATCAAAGTTATGAAATATAATTTAAGAATATTGCCAAATAAAATACTTCCAAGCTACGCTGCCTTGATATATCTTTTGTATTAAAGATTAATAGTTGAAAATGTCAAACAGCACAGACTTGAGAAAAACTGAACCTTGCAGAGTTTTTCTGTATACTTATACATAATGACCTGCTGGTGTCTTCTCATGATGTGGGTAGGGTCAAAGACTCATAAAATAAACCTCCTCTTCTTCTCCTTCAGTCCTAAGTGTAGCTGATGCGTGAGGGTCTATACAGCTGATAATATAGTCATGCAGTATTTTCTATGTCATCCTTATTTCTCCTTACAATGCTATATGTGGG
The DNA here is from genome assembly GCF_903995435.1 of Acomys russatus. NCBI lineage: Eukaryota > Metazoa > Chordata > Mammalia > Rodentia > Muridae > Acomys > Acomys russatus. The sequence continues at coordinate 26,436,285 of NC_067144.1, read as the reverse complement.
GCAGGGCAGCTATGCAACCGAGCGAGCCAGCCAGGAGCAAGAATGAGGTCAAGATGTGTCCAAACCCCAAAACTTTCTTCTCGAGATTGGCAGGACTGCCTCCTCCCTGCTCTAGGGCTGCATACCCCAGTGTAGATAGCCTTACTACCCTCACTTCTGCCATCCCTGAGGTAGTCACATAGCCTGGTGCCCTGGTTTCAGGTTAAAACTTCCTATTTCCTTATAAGGCCATGTCCAGCTAGCACCTGGAATTCCTCTTCGTGCAAATGAAGCGTTCTTAGCACCTCAGGCACAATGATACACACTCATCCTGAAAACCCCTACCCACTTCCCAGAGGTTTGTATAGCTCCTATTCATCCCCAAGAAAGAGAGCTGTTTCACTGAAAATTGTCTCCAAGAAGGCTGTTTCTCCCTGTATTTACTGCTCAACCGCCTGGCTAAGCTTCATCCTTTCCAGTCTGGCCAGGTGCACAATAGTGTCTGGACACCCGTAGGATAGAAGCAGACCAGGCAGCAGCTGTATAGGTTGGGTGCTGCTTTTTTTTTTTTTTTTTTTTTAACACTCCAGGTATTATTTTAATTTTTATAAAGAACTGAGGAGTATAAAGTTTTTCCAACAGACATTTGTTTCTATGAATACATAGCTGTTGCTTAAGGAAGTTGCTGGCTGATTTCTCTCTTCAGTGAAAGTAAATCAAATGTGGAAGGAAATAACAGATAACCTGTTCTCTTCATTTCAGTCTTAGAAGACATCTTGGAGGGCTTCTCACATATGAAAAAAAAAATTCAGCTGTCACTTTTTTTAAAAATAGCAAATACATTTTGGTATAATTAAAAAATTGAGTTTAGAAAGCACATTGGGATTGCTGTCAGTCCAATTTATTATGTTGCTTTTGAGGATCTCAATGTGTTGGAAGACTGAGTTAACTCCTTGGGGAAGATGCATAATATTCCTGCCCTTAACAAAGGTAAAGAGCTGATAATCTTACTAAACAAACAGGAATGTACCATAAAACACAAGTACACATGTAATAACGGCTGCTTTAGTAAGGTATTTCCATGTCTAATCAAGAGGACTCAGTGAGTGTTCTCATTTGAACACACACAGTGCAAGAGATGAGCGCTCATTGAGTTCTGTGGTAAAGCTCTATGCTATGGCAAAATGACAGCTTGTTCTGGATTCAAGGTAGCTCTAAGGGCCCAGTACCAGGGTTCTACAATTAATGTGATATAGCTACTCTGTAAGTTAATTTTTATCTTTGGCTTTGAGTGTCTCCTGCAGCCCAGATTTCTAAGACTGTTTAATTTATTGCACTATTCAGACCTCAGTTAGGTTGAGCTTCTCTTCACCTAGACCTTGACCAATGGGTAGGAGCATGTGTTGGCTTTGGGAGAAGTAAGGGATAACTATGATGGGATGTGCTGCTCCTGTGGGCTGCTTTACTGAGTTAGTGTGCAGGATGGGGCACCAGCACCAGTGTGAGTATAGCAGTAAGTGTGTAGCTAGTAAGTGCTTTATAAAACCAAGCATAATAAGTAGCCCGGACTGTCAACTTGATGGGCATCAAATCACCATGGAAACGAACCTCTGGGCAGCACCTGTGAGGGAATGCCTACACTCAGTTTACTGAGGTGGGAAGATTCACCCTATATGTGAGCAGCACTATTCTGCAGGCCATGGGCTTGGGAGTAGATAAAAATGAGAAAAGCTGAACAGGAGCATCCGTGGTTCTCTACTTCCTGCCTGCTATGCTTGAGCCCCTGCCTCCTAAAGCTTCCTGCCTTAATGTAGAAGAACATTAATTCAGAACATGGCTGTTCTGGAAAGAGATCACATCCAAAGGTCTTTTAGCTCTGTGTGATCCAGCTGGAACACAAGCATACCTTTAATCCAGGAGACGAGACAGAGGCAAACAGATCTGAGTTCAAGGCCAGCCTGGTATAGAGCAAGTATCAGGTAAAGAAGAACTTAGATCCATGTATGCCTTTAATCCCAAACAAAGATAAAGTTAGTTTGTAGAAAGAAGCACCCATATTTGAAAGAGACGTCTAATTGTGTGGCAGAAAAGGTAAAGATTTACCAGAATAGGATATGCCAACTCTCACAAGAGAGAGGAAAGGGAAGCTACTTAAGAGGCAGTTTTTCAGAGAGAGGAGGCAGTTTTACCAAGACAGTAATAGAGAGATGGGTTGCAGAGAGAGAACTCAGGTGAAGATGGAATGAGCCAGAAAAATGAGAAGCCAGAAGATTAGAACAGCCTGCTGAGTTAGTTTGAGGCCAAGCAGAGCAATTCCGGACCGAGAGAGAAGCCAGATTAAACAAGTCATCTGGGAGAAGAGTTTAAGCCAAAACAGCTGAGTTGAACCAGCCAGCTCAGAGCTCAGAAACAACGAGAAAGGGTGAGCTTGTTAAGCGGAAAGTCTCAGAAGCTGAAAACATTCTAGGCCTAAGTTAGGTTGTACAGAGGCTAGAAGCTTCAGGGACTAGGCCTAGGCTAGCAGAAGGAGGCAGTAAGCCTTCCAGATTCCAATTGAGCCAGGAGAATAAAACTGCTTTTACACCATAAGAGACTGCATCCTCAGACTGTGAGCCAAGTTAAACACTTTTGTCCTATTTTTACCTTCCATTGTTATGATAAGAAAAACAGTCTAGAAGCAAGCTGGAGGAAGATATCTAGAGTCTCAGAACTACTCATAACTCTTAACCTAGGGGACCCAATGTCCTCCTCTTCTGGCCTCCACAGGTAGCCACGTTCATGTATGTATATATATATATTGTATATATACACATATTATATAAGCATATGTATACATAAATATATTAACAGGAAAATTAACTACTATACTGAGACCTCATGGCAGGGAGGGACCTGAATTGATGAGTGGCAAGCAATAAATACAGTTCTAAGGAACACACAGGGTAGAAGTCTAACATAAGAGCACTGGTCTGACTAATAGCTACAAAACCACCTTTATTGTACCTCATGGTAACTGAGACAAATTTTTAATCTAACTTTTAAAAAATGACTATAAGCCCAAAACCCTGTATAAGTATTTACTTACACCAATTAAAGCCTAATTATCTGGCTGTGGAGGTAAAGCTGGAAGTAAGTTTTCTTTTTTCCTCACCACTAAGTGGCTCTTTATACAAATACGTGGTCTCAGAGCAGAGCTAAGCAACCCCTGAGTATAGTGCCACCTCACATGCTACCACAAACTAGAGGAAGACCTGGAGGATGCTTCATGAAGAGAAAGAGGAATATTTGCCAAAGTAGGACCACACCTTCACCCAGAAGCAAATCAACTGCTTCAGGAGATGGCTCATCTATTTCGCCCACCCCACCCCCCACCCCACTGTTTGATTTTTTTTTTTTTTTTTTTTTTTTTTTTTTTTTTTTGAGACAATGTTTCTCCATGTGGTCCTGGCTGTCCTGGCTGTCACTCCGTAGACCAGGCTGGGCTTGAACTCACAAAGATCTGCCTGACTCTGCCTCCCCCCAAGTGATGGGATCAAAGGTGTGTGCCACCGTGCCCAGCTGAGATGGTTCTATTTTCAAACAAGACTTCTCTACCTGAAAATTACTGGTTGCCTTGGACAGGAAGAGAAATACTTGGAAAAGGTGTACCGAGCAAACAGAAAAAGAGGTATTTGATGCAATTGTGAACCACAAGATTGTGAACTGTAAAACCTATTTTTAGTGTAGAGTGGCTCATCCCTAGCACACACCTTTAATCCAAAAACATTCTGTTTATTTTAAGCAGGTGGGTGTGGCATGGCTCAGGCCTAGCACACACCTGTAATCAGAGAACTTTCCATAAATTAGAGCTAAATAAAGTTAACCATAGGTCAAGAGGTAGAGCAAGAAACCAGCAGACAGGGGTTAAGTAGAAAGGAGGGACATTGAGAGAAGAGCATTTGAGATAGTGTGGAGAAAAGGGCTTTTGGCTTTTTCCTTCTGGGATAAGAGCTGAGTAGGAAGGTCAGCTGGGTGCTTCCTTTGCCTCCTTAAGCTAGCAAGTTTTCAACTCAGCATCTGGTTCCTGAGTCTTCTTTGGTAAAATGGAATGTATGGAGTTTTGTTTTGTTTTGTTTTGTTTTTAATTTATAACAATTAGTGATTCATTTCACACCAATGAATTATCCACTTTTTCTCCTACTTGGGGCTTAGCTTTGACTGTGCATCATTTAAAATCTAAGTGCCACTGTGACTAACTCAAAGTCCTCTAGGACTTTAACATTGAAGAAAGTTGGTGAAGAAAGCTAGATTCATGTTTTCGGTTGGTTCTGTGGAGGACCAATATTGTAGAAATGCAATCCCAGGCACCATTTTTTTTAATTAGCATAATCTTTTTTTGGGGGGAGGGGGGGTTGAGACAGGATTTCTCTATGCAGCCCTGGCTGTTCTGGACTCACTTTGTAGACCAGGCTGACCTCTAACTCACAGTGATCCACCTGCTTCTGCCTCCTGAGCGCTGGGATTAAAGGCATGCGCCACCACACCTGGATAAATTAGCATACTCTTGTTGGGCAAGATTCTGATCCATTCCTTGTGATTTCTTTAAGAGCGATATGGCTTCTAATGGAAGGAAAGTACTTGCTGCCTATATAAATTCTACATTTTGTCTTTGGTTTTCATAAGCTGTCTTTGAAAACCATCATCTCTCACAACCTATAGAAAAAATAATTAGAACTAATAGTCAAGGTCTCTGGGAAGGGCTTGTTCTTCAGTTGAGAGTCCAAATCATGTACAAACAGGTAAAACTATTCATTGTTTAACTGGATTTTTACTATGTGACTGGCTTGTTATGGGTCAACATAATATTTTGGCATCTGATGTAACTTGCTACCTGTTCTGGTAAATAAATTTTGTTGAAAGATAACTACTCTAGTGTGTTTCCATACTGAGTATGGATGTTTTTGTACTGAAACAACAGAACTGTGAAGTGACAGTTCATAGCCCACAGACCTTAAAATATTTACTACCCTAGTCTTTACAGAAAAAGATTCTTATGCCTGTTCTGAGCTGATTGTTTGTGTGTGTGTGTGTGTGTGTGTGTCGCCCATGCATGTGCATGTGTGTATATGTGTGCATGTAGTAATTATCTCAACAATTTAGTGGAATAGGTAATATTTATCCATTGCTATTTTATAGTGATATTTGAGAGAACAGAATTGAAAACGTCTTCAAAGCCACAAAGCTAGTGAGTATCTCTTTCAAAAAATTGAACATTAGTCAGGAATAATGCAATAAAGACCTTAATAATAATAATTACCACTAATAAAGACCACATAGGAAAGCTGAGATTAATAAGTTTGACATTTTGAATTTGGAAAGTCTCATAAAGGTCTATGTGGTAAAGGCTTATTCCCAGTGGAGTGCTATGAAGTATTAACAGGGCCTTATGGGAGGTCTTCTTGTTGTTGTGAGTAAGCTCTTAAAGGAGATAGTAAAATTCTAATCTTTTCCTCATCTTTGTCTTCACAAGTGATTGGCTTTGCTCTGCCACGCACTCCCTGTCACAACAGGCTGATTTCCCACATGCACAAAAAGCAATGGGACTGATTATTTATAGTTTGCACTCTGAAACTGTAAGCCCAAATAACTCTCCTTTGTTTGAAGTTAATTATCTCAGGTTTTTTGTCATAATAACAGAAATCTAACTAGTGCAATAAGACTTAGTTCTTGACCAGGAGTGAATTGACAACCAGGATACTTTGGGCAATATCTGGAGTATTTTTTATTTCATAACCATGGTTGCAAATGAGGAGGTTTCTACCCGATGGGAGTCAGGGATGTGTCTAAAATCCTATACAACTTGGAAAAGACCCTAGAATGAGGAATTACATGGCAAAAAGTTAATGTCCCTGTTGTGAAACCCTCATCTGACCTAATTACCTTCCTATAAACTAGCCTCTTCTGGGTTATAGTAAACACCATCCCACTCAGTTTACCTCACTTGATTGGCATGCAAAGATGCCTATAGATCAGCTAGAGAAATATTAATATAATATTAGTAGCAGAAGCTAAAGGCCTTTTGAGAAATGGAAGACCCTTTAGACTGTAGAATACTCAAAATGGAAGCAAACGCCATTGCTTCCTATATTAACTCTTGGTGCAGACTCAACTACTCCCTCTCTTAGCTGCTGCTGTTTCTGCAGTGACTACTGGTGCCAGTTAGTAGGTTCTCTCTTCCTTCTGACAGAAAGCTTTAGTTACTCATGCTTCTGAATTAGTTTCCTGATTATAGCTATAACAAGTTACCACTGGGAACAGAACAGCATACATATCTTCTCCTACAGTACCTGTTGCATTCTTTTTTTAACTAACTTTGGAATTCTGCTCCTAAGGACCACTATGATAACATTATGCTTACATGGATAATCCAAGGCAATCTCCTCATCACATTTGCAAAGTCCTTTTATCACAGGAGGTAACGTCCCCAGGCTCTGCTAATGAGGATGGAGACCTCTTTGGGACCATTATCCTTTGTGATCAGTGCCTGCTGCCCATTGCCTTTACATTCTGCTTGCTCAGCATCTGCTGCTGTGATTGTTCAGTTCTGTATGTATCTGTGAATTCCCCGTCTGCCATAAACAAACAAACAAACAACAATCAAATCGTCATCAGCTAGTTATCATCCAACGCAAAGTTCTCTTTTCCACAGAATCCTTCCTTCTCACTACCTCGTAAACTGATAGCCACAATAGATCTCTGCTTAACAGTCAGATACTTATTTCTAACTAAGTCTGCATTACAAAAGTAGCAAGCTTGTGGTACACAGCAACTGATGGGAAAAGAAAAGCTTATGGTGGTGCAGAACATCATGATGTCCTCCTGAATCAATGCCATGTGCCATGAGACATCACTTTCCTTCCATTTTGAGAATGTTCTCTCTTCCTATTTTGAGCCTGGTCCTGTAACTTTTGTCACTATTGTTTAAAAAAACTGAGTAGACATATCAATACACCACTGAGGAGCCATAAGATGAAAGGAATTTGTGTTCCTTCTTTTATGTATTTCACCATTGCTGGGACCAGTTTATAGGTCCCAGGAAAATAATGTAAGATATCTCTAAGGCATAAGTGTCCCAGCTAAGTGACCTTCATGGCCTCATCTTAAATCAGCTCACTTCCAATGTACCTATTAATATATGAAATAACTCAATACAGTAAATAGGGAAGAATAAAGACAACCTCTTGTATAACGTGAAGCAACACTCAGAAATACCTTGGAAAATGCAGGGTGGCACAGACACCTGAACACAGTGAGGAAGTGCACGTGGCTTGTAGAGTGATACAGGTCAACACCCAAGATATGAGACCAAAACTCTATCTGAGGAAGAATCTTGGCTTTATGGGGTTGGGCATAAATGTCAGCATAGCTATTGCAGCATGCTTGAGGAGGTGCAGACTGCACACAGGCTCCTTTCATACCCGCAGCATTTATATTCTGAGGGCATAGAGGAAGAACGGCCACCACCATTAATATATTTGGGACGTTCGTAAGCATAGTGGCCACTTCCTCAATGTCGCCATTATAAGTCACTTAGTAGTTTTAGCCGGAGTTATATTTAGTTAATATATTTCTGTGGTAAATTGTAGTTTACATGTTTCAAGGGAAGGAAGAAGGGTTCCTGTAGACCTTCTCAAGATAGTTAGGAAAATTTCCCAGGCACACAGTATGGCTCAAACCTACAAAAATATGTGACACTTAGCAATAGAAAGGACACTATAAGAAGTCTCCTATATCTGACATATGTTTAATTTGTGATTAAACAAAAAAAATCTCATATAAGAATAACTATATAACTATAAAAATTATTGCAGATAATTCTTATTCTTTAGGATAATATTCAGCATAGTAGTGGTAAAGTTGTTGAAGCAGAATTTAAATATGTTTCTTCCTGTATTGGTAAATATATCAGAAAAGGTGAACTAGGTTATATAAGAGGGTAAACTGTACTATTAATTTTTAAAAATCTTTTTAATTCCTGAGAAGAGCAATCAAGCTATTCAAACAAATTAAAGCTCATTGGCATACGTCAAATAATCAAACATTATTATTTTAATCCAATCATTCCTTTATGTCTGTAAATGCAATTTTATTTTAAAATATTAAATATATCATGGTGGAGGAAAGACTTCCTCACTGAGATAATGTATCAAAGACTTTAGGCCTTAAAACCAATCCAGAAACATTTAAAATAGATAACATTTTCTTCTTTTTTCTAATGTTGTTCATATGTGTACTATAACACCACTACAGAAGCGTCTCTTCTTCAGACACACAAATAACAATAAATACTTCTATAATAACCACCTCGAGATGAGTTTTTAATTGCTTTGATGACTAGAGTAGCAATTCCAAAAATATGCTAGCTCTGTTTACTTTGAATTTTACTCAGCATATGGGCATAGAAAAGCGTTAGCATTTTCCAATTCTGAGGATGAATGTGTTTAATGTTAAAATAACTCTGAACAGTTTCATGGTTTTTTTGTCATGAAGTTCGAGAAGAAATGTAAATACAGAAAACTTGTGTCTACTGCTGTTGTCTCTACAAATGTGGTCAAGCTAGCAAAGATATGGCCATAGTAGATGAATTATTTTGGCTTCCTTTGACTACCAACTCAATTAAACACATGATGCAAAAGCATTTCTACTGTCCATTCAAAATGTTCACACTATGTAGATATGCTTGCATGAATGTTGCCTATCAGGTCCCAATATCCTTCTAATAGAAGGTGAAGACAGTCATGCCTGGTAGTGGAGTATCAGAAATTAAAAAAAAAAAAAAAATTGGTACTGGGTCTCAGTTCATACAGTCAGATTATAAAAAATACAACTGTCATTTATTTTTCAATTAAATACAAATGTCTTGAACAATTAGCTAATGCCTGGTAACTTGGAATGAAGCTTTTTTCCCCCTTAGAATACTCTAAAAACTCTGAGAAAAACCACTCCTTTAGTGTCTACAGCTTATACTTGGTCTTAAAGGAGTAGATGTTATGAAGAGATGCTAAAATGAATGACACCAGGCCCAGAAATCACAGGAGCCAAGACAGGGCTGAACAGGGAGACGTAGGCATGGTTGCTGAGTCAAGGACAATTGGAAGACTGGCTTAATTATAGCGTTAGCTTCTCTGGAGAGTAATGGCAAGAAAGTCAAACTCATTGGATGGAATACTTTAGGTTGAGTTTTCCTAGGGTCAAAGCTGTTCTTCTTGTGCAATAATGGGTTTTCCTCAGACTTTTGACTGAAAACAATTTGAGGGAAGTGCAAAACAGAGAAGGGTTCTAAAATTTATGATTATAGACACTAATTTTGATGTTTAGTATAGTCACTAAGGCTTCTTTCCCATCATGCCTCTTTAACACATTTTAATGAAGACAGATGGAGTTCTAGCTCTCTGTTGAACTTGTGACTCTGTGAGATGATCTTGCATAGCCCCCTGGGAGGAAAATTCTGCAAGGAGAGAGCTACACACTCGTCTCTAAACTCCAGCCCAAACCAAGACGAGTGTAGAACCAGTCGTCAAAAACTGCGTTCAAAGCTAAGTACAGAGAGGTACATAATACTTCTCTCTTCCCCAGGGTCTTTTTGGGGGGACTTTTCCTGAGGCAAGGACTGAGTGACAGCCATGACACATCTGTGGTTTCTTACAGAAGTGAAATCATCCTTTCTTCTGCACTGTTTTGTCTCAGGCCAGCACACGCGGCTCGACTCAAGCCATGCTGTTTGCAGGAAGAGAAGCTGCTGGAGACCTCCATGCCTTAACCATTCTCAGATGTAAGCTTTGCTCAGGAAGAGCTTCTGCTCACCACTTTTGTAGACCCTCACACAAACATTTCTGCCCAAGTATCAAACCACCTCAAATAACGCCATGCTTGCCACTGAAGGCAAGTGTCTTGAAAGTGCATTTGTGTGTGTGCTTGCATGTTCATGTGCATGCCCCTGTGCCTGTGTGGTATGTATGTGTGTATGTGCGTGCGCGCGTGTGTGTGTGTGTGTGTGTGTGTGTGTGTGTAAGTGTGTATGTGTGTCTTTGTGTGTGTGTGTGTGTGTGTGTGTATTGAAGGGAGTAAGAGAGAGTGAATGGGTACTGTGATCTGAATTTTTGAGTCCTACCAATGTTCATAGGTTGAAACCTAATTCTTTAAGTGACATATTAGGGATCGAATTTTAAATAAGTCTCCAGGGCACTTAATTAGTCAGGGTCCTCGGGGAACAGAACTAATAGTGTGTGTGTGTGTGTGTGTGTGTGTGTGTGTGTGTGTGTGTGTGTGTGTGTGCAGTATATATAAAAAGCTTATCAATCATCTTACTCTGAAATACTAACAATAGTTGTCTCACACCTGAGTGGCTGAGAACCAGTGGTTGCTTGGTGGTCTTAAGGCTAGGTGTCTCAGTGGTCAGAGTAACTCTACAAAAGCTGCCTTATACAGGAGAGGTCAGGAACCCTGTAGTTGCCCAGTCTGTGAGGCGGTGTGGTTCAGCTGTTCGAATCTGGCACTGGAAACCTGGAGGGTATCAGTGTAGGACACAAAAAAAGAAAGGGGATTGCTCCGTAAATAACTGAGAAAATTAAGCTATGTACAGCTGTGTGTGTGTGTGTGTGTGTGTGTGTGTGTGTGTGTGTGTGTAACAAAGAAAAGTGGTGGAAATGGCCAGTAATGAACAGGGTGTAGTGTAGCTGGCCTTCTGATGCACTGAGGATAGGATTATAGTAAAGATACCTCAAATATGCATTATGTATCCTGAAAATATCAATAATTCCATTTCTGTGGGTTTTGAGAGAAGTCTCACTTGAAGACAAACTTATGCACCAAAATGTTCATTGGAAGATTATTTCTAATAAACACTGAGACAGACATATCCAAGAATTATACATGGGGTAGGCACAGTTTCTAAAATATACTTATATGTAATGGAAATTACAGATCTATTAAAAATGATGTTTACAAATAGTATTTAATCACAAGGGTTGCAATTCTGATCACTGCGCTTAAGAAACTGTATTTCAAAGTTAAATGTGCAATATAATTTTAGCTATGTAAAAAATGCATTAAAATATAGGGATTATGTCAGAATGAAAGCAGTGGTGGGTGATTCTTTTCTCACCTTCTTGTGCTAATGTCAACACATTTTCATCCTGTGAGCTTCTGCAATTGGTATTTTTTATAGCATCATTCTCAAAAAAAAAAAAAAAATACTACACTCCTCTAACACATGGTGATAATTGAACCATGTAAGTCACAATATAAAGTCTTATTTCCCATTGACCCAATCTATTATCTCTTAGTAAATTGTCTCTTTAGAAATTATTACAAGTTCATGTTTTGATATATGTTTTACCTGTTTAAAGAATATTCTAGAAATAAAGTGTTAGGGAGCTGGGAAGACGGCTCAATGGTATAGAGCACTTGCTGATCTTCCAGAGGTCCTGGGTTCAGTTCTCAGTACCCACATCAGGCAGTTCAAAACCACATGTAACAGCAGTTTCAGAGGATCCAATGCCCTCTCTCTTCTGGGAGGGCACTCATGTGGCTCATATCCACACAGTCAGACACACACACATACACACACACATACACGCACACAGACACACACACAAACATACACACACACACACACACATACACGCACACAGACACACACACACATTATATACACACAGATAATAAACAAGCAGTTTAAAAACAAATAATAAAACAACAGAAATGATGATATGGCCTAGAGTATGGCTTCCAGGATAAAGCCTGAATCTGACGCTGACAACATCAGCACTGCTTAGAAGCTTATTAGTGATATGAATATATTCTCAAGTCCCTCCAGAGATATGCCCAATCATATGCCCTGAGGAACTGTCCTCAAAATATAAAGTTTAACAAATGCTGTTGATTCAGATTCACATTCAAGTGGAGGAGGTTCTGGCCACAAGGAGGGGTAAGTTAAAATCCAAAGACTAAACCTGCCCGCTTATTATCTGTGGATATTTTTGTACCACACAGTAATAGACTGTAAGTCCCACAGACCATAAACATTTACTGTCTGACTACAGAACATTTTTGCAAACCCTTATTCTATAGAATGGAGACTCCGTTAGGCTGTGTGTGTTTTTTTTTAACCATTGAAGGTACAAACAACAGCTTCAGAATTTACCCTTTGACAAAAGAATAATTTGACCAGTGTCTGTGAAGTTGTAACCTCAATTAAATATACTAATATTAATTCCAGTAATGATAACATTTTGAAAAGAATATTTATTGACTATTCTTGCATACTTATTCTGCTTCAGAAACAAACATTGAATAAAACTATTCTAATAATGAAAATGGATCACACAGGGTTGGTTTATCTGGTGCTGTGAGACAAAATCAATCTAAAGGGTTCCACCTGCTGGCAGAAATAAAAAATGACTCCAAATTAAAACCCACATTAAAAAGATTGTCTTGTTCATCAATCAGA